>NC_059351.1:43217500-43538750 GCF_019703515.2 Myxocyprinus asiaticus
TACTTCGGTCAAACGCGAACGCGTGATGCAGTTCTCGTCATCAGCAGAGTGCTCGAGCACTGAATGCACACAGCCCGATTTTTCTAACCGCGCTTCTTTGAACGTGTAGAATGTGCATGCGCCTGGAATTATGTGCACTAATTTGTGGGTCCAAAAGGTGGCAAAACTCACATTTGAGCCGTTGTTGTCACGAAGATGTGCTAGAAGAAGATGTAATCGCCGGTTAACAACAGGAGATGAAGGTAAAAACGTCAAAAGTGGATGTGCACGTCAAGAATGTGTGTGTGAGTAGGTCTGGAGATACCTGTAATTGTATAACTCGAGTCTGAATGACAACAAAGACATCTTTATAGGTCTAAACTCCTGAAGGGAAATGGTTCGATGTCTTATACAGTCGTAGCATGCATGCACCAACCGCCTGTGTATGCGCGCACCGTGAAATGGGATATATTTTGACAGGCTCACTTTCGACTGTACGTCAGAATCGAAGTATACTTTGGGCTTAAGTCCACATCTACACTAATTAGGTTTAATCTGAATTATTATTAATATTTTATATATATATATATATATATATATATATATATATATATATATATATATATATATATATATATATATATATAATAAAATAATTTCAAGCTTCGTGTTGGGGTCCTGATCACCCTGACGGGGTTAATATGGCGATAATGACTGGCTGACTATACATTATCCCTTATATATTTGCTTAGTTGACATGAAATAGTTTTGGGAAGATAACATGTCCTGCAGTGTGCCATTCTATACTGTCAAACTTGTCTCTTAGAATAAATGTTACTATAACTACATTATTGCAAACTGACTTTTACATGTCTCGTTCTACCTTTTGTCACAATTTTTCTGGTGAAATGAACACTAGAGGCACTACAACAACTGTGCGTTTTATTCACTTTCACAAAAATCACGACAACAACAGCTGATTATGGCTTTATAAACACTTATTTTTTGCACTATTACTCACACTGCTATGTTCTGATATCAAAACACTTTTACTATAATGCATCATATGAAAAACAAATATGCTTGATTTGCAGACTCACCTACACTTACAAAATTATTCAAATGTAATTAGCTTCCACGTCACCTGATAGAGTGTTGGGCTTTGGACCCGGAAGTACACATTTCGAGACAAGCCAAACGCGCAAGCTGACACGTGAGACAAGAGTGTCATAGAAGTGACACAAGATGACATGGTTGCTTCAGAAAATGTGCTTTTCATTTCGAATTTTGTTTTTGGACATTATCGGTTAGGTTTAGGCGTTGGTTTAGGGTAAGGATGTCTACCATTTTTGTGTCTACATCTCATTCAATTTTGTGTCTACCTTTCATTTTATTTTAGATCACCATTGGTAATATTCACCTTAAAAACCTCGTCTGATTACGACACCATTTCACTCACTTATGGCGCCCCCCGATGGACATTTCAATGGGAAACTGCAGCCAAACTTGTAATGAAGCACGTTTTACTGATTTAATTTTGCTAAATGTTGCCACAATCACAATAATCATGAGACCAGGCTGTATACTGTACTAAAACTACTATAAACAGCATTTTTCTAATTCCATTTGAATTACTGTGCATGCATTTTTCATGCCCTTATATTAATTGTGAGACTTTGTTATATTTATACCTTTAAAAAAATAATTCATTTTAAAATTAAAAAGTGAAGGCAAAGAGATGATCTAGAATGGTGAAAAAAAGCACCTAAAATATATACCTTGAGTAAAATCTTGTAAATTCCATACAAAATGTGACATAATTTGATGCGATTGTTTTACGTCAAATATTTTCATTTTAATCATGTTCAATCTGAATAAAAAGATAATGTAAGCTGTTAACTATAATTTTAAATGAACATCAAACTATTGAATGTGATAATAATTAGTATACTAGGCCTAGAATAGGATTTTAAGAAATATATCCAATGTTAAAAATAAAAAATAGAGGAATTCATAACGGGGGCATTTTTTGCCTGCACATTTTCAATTTTGGGGGGCATTTTTCCCTTTAGCCTTTATTAATTTGCATTACATCTTTAATGCAGTTATACTTTATGCATTATAGCTTTAATAAAGTTCAAATAATAAGGAAGCAGGTCATGTAAATAATTACAAACTCTGAAACTGGTATTTCTCTGTGCAGTCAGCGCCTCTTCTATGAGTTGCGCGAAGTGTCCCGATCTAAGGGGGAGAAATTGAAACTGCACCCGGCTGATGCACACTCTGGCGCAGGGACGCTAGTCCCTTGAGCGCACACATGGTGCAGCTAGATTATAATGTGATGGCTCATGACTTATTGAATTATAATATATGTGTCACTGTGTATTTCTTATCGTGAAGGAAATTGGCAATACGCAGCTTTATTAATAAGATAAAATAAAATCGTATTAAATAGATTAGAAAAATAGATTTTTTTTTTTTTTTTTTTTTTTTGTGAGTTAAAGATGGATTGAAGTGAACAAAAATGTGAGAGAGGGTAGTCTTAGCCCTATTATACATTGCAACAAAATACATTTTTGATTTATTTTTGTTTTGGCTTGTTTTCCAATATAAATATCTAAAACTCCTTTAAAACAACGTACATTTACTTTAGCAGCAATACTGCAGAATAAAAAAAATTTTTTATCTGAGAATTTTGAATATAATATTAAAAATACAACTATTTAAAAATATCTAAAAAATCCTTTAAAAAAAGATGCATTCACCTGAGAAGCAGCATATAAAATATTTAGACTTGCTTTTAGAGAATAGATCTTGAATATAAGTATATTTTGTCTTTACTGCACTCGCAGAAGTATAACCAAGTGAAAAATACACTTATATTTAAGAAACATTCTCTTAAAGCAGTTTAAATATGTTATATGTTGCTTCTCCATAAATGTATCTTGTTTTAAGGATTTTTAAACCATTTTAAATGGAAAACAAGACAAAATCACTTGATATCTATGGGATTTTAAACTTAATAAAAAGTATTTTTTTTCCTTTAATTCAGTGAATGTCATTTAGAGGTATTTTTAAAAGATGATTTTGTCCTCTTTATTGTCTGGGCACAAGCTGAATAGTCAGTTAAGAGCTAATGATTAATAGTTTAAATAATCGCCTGAATAGTCAAATAATCATTCTAATAATCGTTAGATTAGTCAATTATCAAAATAATCGTTAGTTGCAGCCCTACAGCACAGATTGACCCATGCACTGGATGAATTGTGTCTTCACATAGACATTAGTGTCTGTTTTTACCAGCCGTGGCCCGTCCATTTTAGGTCTAGGCCTTCAGTGCGATTCATGCCATTAAGAAAACACAGTTTCACAATGAATAAGAAACCGTATGCCTATCATACATTATGTGGCAGTCAACTAATAATACCAATTGAAATTTTAAAAACACTTCCACGCAAGAAAGCCAGAACCAAGGAGGTCTAATACCAAGAAAACGCTTTCTAATAATATTTGTGATTTAAATTTTGTTTGCAATAAATTTTGTTTCATCAGGGTACACGGTTACTTTTCAACACTTGATCCGACACTGAATGCTCAAGCAGCCTAATTTACACTTAGAAAACTCCTGATGTTGTTATAATAATGCAAAAAGCACTTACCAATTTGCTTGAAGAGAAAGTCAGCCCTCCTTTCCTGTTTAATTAATCAATCGCACGATCATGCAGAACATCTTAGGTTTTTAAATCCATCAGGATCTCTTCCTCAACGGCAATACCAGCAGTGATGACTCGTCAGCAAGATCTCGCGCTATTTGCTTTCAAATTACGTACATCTCTTAAAGCATGATTGTGTCACTCAAGGCCAGCTAGAAGGCCTGGACTGGGACACATCCTAAAGACCACACCCACATGAACAAATAAAGCAGTCTGATTGGCTGATGAATCTGACAATCTGACTTAAGATTTCTATTCACTTTTGAGGGATTCTGTGGAAATTCTGAAGGCCTGACGGGGTGGAGCTTAAACTCACACGTGCTGCTTCAGCTAAGGAGCATGGCTTCGGGCATGCGGTTTGTGAAACAGTTGTCACACTTATAAGCATCGAGGAATAAATTCTGATTGGATACATTTTTTGTTTTTTGCTATTCGTTTGTAGATTAATTAGGAGTGGAAAGCGATTAAAAATACATAGGTCTCAGTATAGTAGGCAGTTTCACAAGAGCAGTGAGGCTTTTGTACTGTACAGACATAGTGCTCCACTATTGGCTAATCTGAGAAATGTCGAGAATTTTATTGTCTTACTGGCCTTTAATTCTCCATGTTCTTCTCTTTCAGATGCCTTATTAAATGGCTGGAAGTGAGGAAGGTATGCCCGCTATGCAACATGCCCGTCTTGCAGCTGGCGCAGCAGCAAAGCATGCCCGAGCCTGTGCTGCCCATGCAGCAGCATCTGCCAGGGGTGGAAAACCTAGTGTAGCACCTCCTGCTTCTCCTAAAGATGCGACCACCACTACCTTCACACTCCCTATCCAAGGTACACGCTCAAATCCAAGGACATGCCGAAGATTTGTGCCCAGATCCATCGTGACCAGTGACCCGCCTGAATTCATGTTCTGCCATGGTGACTTTACAAAAGATTCGTTTAAATTACAATAACAGACGAATTACACAATCTCTCCTACTTGGTTTTAGCTTTTTTCATTTTTTCCAATGGGTTAATGAAGAAGTGAATTTACATGGCCAAGCCATGTATAAAGTAACCGTTCCACACCAAAGCACTTTTTAGAGGGACACCTGTGAGAGGCAAAAAAGCCAAGGACTACAAGATGACAAAATGCATTAACCACCCCACACACACACACACACACACATTTTTTTTAACTAAAGCAAACTCAAGCCAAGTTGCTTGTGATGGTAGTGAGATTTTATTTTGTATTTTATAATTTCAACCTTTTTTAAGTTGATGTACACACAGCCACAGAGCAAACCAGTGGTTTTATTTTAATTCGAGAGGGTAACGTTTATACTGTATATTAAAGGGACAACAGCTTTCCATTGTGTATATGTTTGATTGCGTGAGTGTTTGTGTACTGATGGTCAGGAGAAAGAAACGTAGTTTCACACATGAACAAAATAGATCCCTAAAAACACAACAGATCGTATTAGTAACCTTTGCAAATGTTGACTTTTAACACTGATCTTGGACAGTGTGTTAAGGTGTGAATTTAAGAGAAAAGAGAGTGTCTGTAGGGCTATATTGGTAGATACGGTTCACTGTGAACTTTAAGCTGGTGGCCAAAACAAATGTGAATGCAGAGTTTGTATTAGTAAGGAAATTTACAGCAGTATCTGACCTGTGTTCTATGGAAGTCTTTCAGTTTGAACTGCTTTTAACTGAGAGCTTGATGACAACACAGAAACACACACACACACACACACACACACACACACTTTTGGTACCTTTTGGTCTAAGGCTGTATTGTCACAGATATACATTTACAGCTAACTTACTGATCACAATTCAAAAATGGCATTTTCTTCCATGGAATAGTGACACTATGCCAAGAAAATCTTGCGTGTGTGTGTGTGTGTGTGTGTATGTGTGTGTTTACAGACACTGGCTCTCTTACTGTAGCACAGCATATCGTTCGGAGTAGATTAGTAAGTATACTTGGCATAAAGCCCCAGATCGGTCTTGTAAATCGAGTATTAATAAATCAAAATGCTGCTCTACCGAAGCAAATCAAACTAGACACCCTACAGAAACAAAATCCATTCTGACTGAAGTCATTGGGACAGCAGAATACTCTCAGTATTGACCTGGTTTGTAGACACTCTAGTCTAGTATCATTCCAGAATCTTTAGCAGTGAATCAGTCCTGTGCTTTTTACACATAGACATAAAGAATCCCCAGCCATTAAGATCAATGACATCCCTCATACATTGGAGCTTGCTTTATTCTCTATAATACAATGGAAGCTCTGGCTCTTTCCCCATTCTCTGCTCTATAGTAATGTCTTCATTCAGAGCCAATGCCCCCAGCCTCCAGGGGTGTTATGGCAACCTGAAAGGAAAAATGTTAGTGTATTGGATTGGTGGTAAGGGATTGTCCAAAACAATGGTCATAAAACATAAGTGGGTCATAAATGATGACCAGCAATGAACAGCCCCATTATTTTGTTGCAAAGTAGAATTCTCAGGCACAAGTAATATTTTAAATGAATCCAAGCTAAGTGCTGTCAGGTCATAGGTTGAATGGTGTACTCATTGCCAAGCAAACTGCCCACCAAGTTCTACAATATATCTTTGTGTTTTTTGGGTATTTTTTTATTATTGTTTTATTTATTTTTTTTGCATATGCTGCGTGTATGAAAAAATGAATGAGATTTTTAGTTTTTATTTTGGCTTTTTTCCCTTTGTGCTTTGCTTTGGTACATTGTCATTGTCTTACTAAAGTGTAAAACACTCCTTCAGAAATGTAATTCCTTATCCTGGACAAATATTGTTAAATTTGAGTCCTAAATTAGGACTTCTTTATCTCTTTGTGTTTTTTTTGTTTGTTTATTTTTTTAACACAGCAGGTCTTAAAGGTGTACAAAGAGTCACTCTGATAATGAATGTATGCAAATAGAGAGCTGTGGTTTGACTGTGTCATTATAATGTGAAAGTTGTTGATTGTGTCTAAAATTAAGAGTTACATCACTGCACTTTTCATAATCTTCTGTTTTGGTGGTATTGGAGCCTCACCATTGCGACAACTGAAATTGAAATATTTCAATAGTATTATCTAACAGCACTAATGTAGTAATATGAGTATTCAGTAATAAAGACAAAAAGAAAGGCTTTGTGGCAATGTTTAAAAAATAAAAATAAATGCCACAACCTTAAGTTTAAAAGCATATCTAGAGATCAGGAAGGTGTATTCAGTAAAATGGGGTGAATACAGGTAAAGTGGGACAACTGTTGAAGTGGGACACATAAGCTTAATCATCTATCATTATGTGTATATTCTTTCATTACTAAAAAATTGTCCATTTGGATCATACTGTATTTGAAAAACAATGCCTATGACAAATTATCAGTAAGTGTCCCACTTTACCTGCATTCACCCCTGAATGTGTTTATAACCAACTAAGTAGCCCTCCAGTAAGATGGAAATGTTAAGTGATAGGCTAAAGCATATCTTTACTTAACATATTCAAACTAATGTTTTCTACTGATCATTACTGAGAATGCCATATCTGGATAACCAGATTTTATTTTGGAAAAGCAAAGTTAGGATTTATGGCTCTCATTTAAGTTAATTGTGTCCTGTTTGTCTTTTAACAGGCTTTGTAATATGGAACAGTCATCATTTTTTTATAGAATGATTTCTGAAATAATATGTTTTATTATTAAAACTGAACTGCCAATTTATTAGCTGTCATTGCCACCATGAAAATGCCACGTGCTTCTTCACCTGGTCCAGTTTGACCTTCTTGACCTCACCACTCTTTCTCCTCATGCTGAGATCACTTATATTGCCCCACCCCTCACCATTCACATCATTGTGACCTCACACTTGTAAACATACATGAGCCCCACCCTTCTCAACCCAGTCTTGTTTTAACACTGCTAATGTTTGTGGATCTCACAAACATGTTTGTAAAAGTAAGAATTCTGCAGCAGAATTATTTCTGTACAGTATTTGTAAACTATATTTTTGTATATTTAATCAACATTTTGAAGAAAAAATTAAAATGCAAAGATGCTTTTTTTGTGCTAATTTTGTGTTATATTCATTAAAATATGTTGCATGTAACTGACTTGAATTGTAAATAAAGTTGCCATGTTTTTGAAATAAACCATATCTCTTTTGTCTTTCTTAACATATGCTTTCTTGCTTTTTTTGTCTTTCTTGCTTCGAAGATCATCACTGAAGCATTGCATTCAATATACTTTTGCCACCTTTCTCGTGGTAATTGTGCACAAAAATAAATCATTTAAAATGTCTAAAAGACAAATATTCCACAAAAATTCTTGTGTTGTGTTTTAGGTCTCAGCACTGTATGAAGGCCAGTTGTCTCTAGGAGGCAATGGGACCTCACTGTGGCCTTAGTATGGCTGCAGGCATAAAGCCAACAAACCCTTTAGACCCTTTTATCTACCCATGCTCACACCTCACATAAGGTCACAGATCCTTCAACCAAAACAGCTTGGCTTCCTATCATTCTTTACTCTTCTGATTTCTCTAGTAAATGCTGAGTTATATAATATGCATTGGTCTCTCAACAAAACAATGCTGATATTTGGGCTAAGGTGAATGCATCTATAAAACACAGTCTTCCATGGCGCTCTCTGCAATGCAGAAATGTAGAAGAGGGTCACTGAGTATATGCAAGCAGCAAACATCTGGTCATATTCTGCATACTCAAGATTTATGTACTTTGCATGTTCAGTCAGGTTGAAATTAATAGGGCAATACAAATATACTGTAGCTACCAAGAGAATTCACAATTGATGAACCAGCTCCATCTGATGCTGGTCTGATATTCAATAGAAACAAACTGAAAAGCCTAACTATATGTAATCTATTCAGAGCCATCATTGTTTTTGTTTTGTTTTTTGTAAACTTTTCCTGAGTTTTGAATATGAATGTACTTAAATGTTATTAAAAAAACAACTTTCTACATTAAATGTGTTAGCATATGGTGAGGGGGGACAGTATGTCCACATTTTGAGCTTCAGTTAGCATATTAGCTTACAACAAACTGGGACTAGCGAACTAGCTAGTCTGGTTGTTGAAGAGAATTTGGTATAGTTAAACTTACATATTTAGCAAAAATGTTATTCTAATCACTTCTGGCATATTTTATGCCGACAGGTTTAACATGTTAAGCTTGGGCAGAGCAAGCAAACCTATGGAAAATCTGTCAGTAGGAAAGCTACTCACTCACCTCAGGGGCCGGCTGCACCAGCTATACATAAGTTTCAACTTAGCCTAGTTGTGGCATAAATGGGCACTAAGTCACAATTTACGCACTACTAAATATTTGAGCGTTGCACCATTAAACTTAGGTAGGACGTAATCTTACATATAAACTCAGTATTTACGGAAGACTCCGACCAGAAGTAACTGATGGAATAAAAAAGCAGACTAACTTAATGACATCAATGTGCTCATGTTTTGGTTGACTAGCTTCAGTCCTTTCGACATATCCTATATGATGATGTTGGCATTTACACTCATTTATATTTACAGGAGAAACCGATGAAACCGATCTAACGGTGCACTTTCCTGTGTACTCTGCCCAGTGTCAAGTTTTAACATATACAAAATAGATAATAAAATGAATAAATATCTGTTGTATTAGTACTTATTTATTTATTTATCCCCTTGTCATTTTAGATACAGTTATTAAATATTGTTATTTACATAGGCTAAATATACCATTAATTAAATCTCGTTTTATTATGTATCGTATTTCAATGGGGATATAATTTATTACAGCTGACAGTTACATGAGTAAACAAGGTTTGAACATCAACTGTAACGAGATAAAACTGAAATTCACAGCTTTTTAACACTTCTGTGTACAAATTTGAAGGCTGTTTATTGGATCAGTACAAGTAAACGTCATATTATGCGACTATGCAGTACTTTACGGAGAGCTTACGACCTACTAGATAAGCCTTGCCTTAATAACAGCTGGTGCAACCGAATTAAGCACTGACTGTTACAAACGAACTAGTAGTTACTAAGCCCTTAGTGTGAACTTTACGTCCTAACTTACGTGAGAATTTACGCACAGCTGGTGCAACCCTACACAGTTGAATTTCCCGCCACTGAAGAGAGAAAAAAACTGCATTGTGATATCACTAGAGTGTATGGCCTTTTCTTAAAGGGGCGGATTCCCCAATATGAAAGGTTGGACAATCATTTAATTTCATTATAATTTAATAATTTAATATTATTATTAATATATAATTTGTTAGTATTTAACCAAACAATGTCCTTTAATGTGTTAATATCACAATAAGAATGAAAATTATACAAATAAAAGCTGAGAATATAGAATATAAAAGAATATAATGTCAAACATGTGTCATCTGGGATAATGGATGACATTATGGGCTAACAGAAAAAAAAACCTGTTATCCTATATGACAAAATTGTTATCCGGTATGACAAAACTCAGTTTGAACCTTAATCAGGCAGTTGTTGTGGCTACCTATAGAAATCTGCAACCTTGACCTTCAACTTCCAAGTATGTAAATTAATATCAAATAAACACATTTGCATAAAATGTACATTATATATGTTTTTTTTTTTTTTTTTTTTTTTAGCATTATCCCAAATGACACAGGATTTTACTACATAGTGTACCAGTGAGCGAAAAAGGGTAAATTAAACACATTTTAAGAGATACTTACTAACCTTTCACCATTGTTTGGGGGTCCTTCAGGGTCTTCCTGATTGTGCAACATCCTGTCTGATAAGGTGTCAAAATAAAATGCCCCATAAAATTGCTCCAGATTGCTTGTTATCCCAACATTGGCTGACTGTCAGTTTTGGGACAGAATGCTCCAAAGCATAGCAAACAACTGGATGACATATTTTTTTTTTTAATATTTAAATATATTGTTGGCAACACTCATACAATAATGCCTGTGGCAGGGATTTTAGTTTTTATTTGATTTTTAACACTTTTTGTAGCTTTTTTGCATTTCACCATGAGGTCTGGACAGTTATCCGGTATGACATTGTGTGACTATAATGTCTAATAATTCTTAAACTTTGTAAAACCCTCATTATATGTTCATATTATTTGGTAAAAAGTTTTTTTTATAAACAGTTTCCTTATTTTTACTCCATAAAGGGGTTTGGTCATCAAAATTGCACATTACGTCATTGGTCCATATATTGCTGTTTTACTAAAATAAGCATTCATACTAAACTAGAATTAAATGACAATGATCATATTTAAAAAATAATGGCAATGACAACTTCAAAAAGTGTCCCACTTTACCTGTATTCACTTTATATCTTTTGCTCCTGGCTGGGTACATCTATATCTTTTGCTCTAGCTGCCTTTATATTTACATGATTTTTAACCAAAACAAACTAATTTTACCATTCCAGGTCAGAGAAACTGTATTAAAGTTAAATAACTTTTTTCCATTAAATGAATAGTTCACCCAAAAATGAAAGATTGCTGATAATTTATTTCACCCTCAGGCCATCCAAGATATATCTTTTAGGATTTCATTTCAGGCCTCCTCCTCTAAACAATGCAAGTGAATGTCCTCCATTTTTTGACAGCCCAAAATGAATATTTAGGGTGCATCAGAATAATCCACACGACTCCAGTCGACAAATAAAGTTCTTCTGAATGCAAACAATTGATTATTTTGAGAAACAAATCAATACTTATATACTTTTTAACTACAAATGTTCACTTCTGTACATCTCTGTGACGTGCGCTCATGAGAGGGATTACGTAAGCTCGTTGGTAAAGTCACGCGTCACGTGGGAGGTGTCAGGAAGCGCGTCATTATTTACAATATAAACTTGCACAGAGCACAGACCAGGCGCCGTTCACAAACCAAAACAGTCCAAAACAATTTCAAAACAATATAAAATAAAAATAAAAAATCATTTCCAAATAATAATAATAAAAAAAACAATGTAAACAATGACGCGCTTCCTGTCTCCTCCTCAACGTGACGTGTCACCTTACCAGCAAGTTTACGTCATCCCTCTCATGAGCACACGTCACAGAGATGTACGGAAGCAAACATTTGTAGTTAAAAAGTATATAAGTATTGTTTTGTTTCTCAAAATAATCAATCGTTTGCATTCAGAAGAACTTGCTTCGTGTGGATTATTTTGATGCACCCTAAATATGCATTTTGGACCGTCAAAAAATGGAGTACATTCACTTGCATTATTTAGAGGAGGAGGCTTGAAATGAAATCCTAAAAGTCTTAAATTCTGTTTTGAGGAAGAAAGAAACTCAGATACGTCTTGGATGGCCTGAGGGTGAGTCATTTTTTGGGGAACTATTCCTTTAAAGTAGGCCTTTAGCCCCATTAAACCTTACACTGAAATGTATTTTGTTAGCAGAAGCTTTCTAATCAAAACGACATGCTAAGCTAGCCCATAGGTTTGGAATAAGCTGAAACCCTAACTAGAAGTTCCACAGAAGTGGTTAGTTCAGGATAGATGTGGTTGTATGGCTTTCGCTTTTAGGTGGGAAATATGACAAAAAGGGATAGGCCACAAGAAGCATGTCATGTTGCAACCCGTTCTCACTCCTGAAGCGTCAAATACTGCCGCTTGTGCAACAGCCCAGCGTGTCAACAGGTGGACGCCAAAAGCACCCTTTGGAGTCAGCTTCCGACACATCCAGCAAGTGCATTGCTTTCAGTGACAAAAGTTCAGCATCAAAGACTGACGCGAAAGGAATCAGATTTTTATCATTGTCAAATTATTTTTCATTCTGACATGATATGTAGGGGTATGATTTTCATTATGTTTGAAATCAGCCATGTTTATTCACAATGGTAATGTTTAATCAGCAACATGTATTATTTTACAGTGGTTAATGTTAAATCCGTTATTTTATATACACATTCTGCTCAGCTGAAGTGACCTGTTCAGTTCCGAGTGTATTCCATGCATTCCGATCTCTTTGTGTGAAGAACAGACCCAAATGTACGTTTTTATTTCATGGTCCCTCGGCGTCTGCCATAACACATTCAGCTCTCCACTCGTTCTAGAAACAAATTCAAAATGGTCATTGGGTCAGCGGTTAAGGCTCTGGGTTACTGACCAGAAGGTTGGGGGTTCAACCCTTGAGCAAGGCCCTTGACCCTATCTGCTTGAGGGGCACCATATCATGGCTGACCCTGTTCTCTGACCCCAAATTAGCTGGGATATGCAAAAAAAAAAAAAAGAATTTCGCCATATATGTGGAAATGTATAAAGGCTTCTTCTTTTATTTTTCTCTTTTTTTTTTATCCCCAATTTGGAACGCCCAATTCCCAGTGTGCTCTAGGTCCTCATGGTGGCATAGCGACTCGCCTCAATCCGGGTGGCAGAGGACGAATCTCAGTTGCCTCCACATCTGAGACCGTCAATCCACGCATCTTATCCACGCTTGTTTAGCACGTTACCATGGAGACATAGCACGTGTGGAGGCTTCACGCTATTCTCCGCGGCATCCCACGAACAACTCACTCTCGGGAGTGAGAACGGGTTGCATGTCTTGGCTGTGTGAAACATAGAGTGCCTAACGGAAGTGCTGTGAAGGCATATGCCTAAAGGACGAAACATACTTCACGCAAGCAAATGCAGACGCGAGCGACTGGCCAATGCGTGGTCCCGTTGAACATACAGGTACATTACGTGCACTCTTGTGTTTTCAGATGCAGCCCGGATGTGGTAGATGAGTCAGTAGTTGAGGAGTGGGACGAGACACGGAGAAAAAACAAGTTTGTTTGAATGGACTGGGGACAAAAATTCGTATATATTTTTCAAAAAGATTCAACTCAAATTGCTGCCCGAGTCCGCCATGACAGTTGTTGATTGAAAAAAGAAAATCCGCTCTAGCGCCCCTTGTGGCTACGTTGAGAATGCAGCGTGTACTTGCGTTGTGTTATGAATTGAGCGCTGACACTTTACACAGCGCAAGGACACGTGAAATCGAGCTTGCGTAGCAAGGTGCGTCTGCGCTCACGTACTTGCGTAGAGTATGTTTGGGCCTTTAAAGGAATGTCATTCCATTCCATGTCTTTGTCCAATAGAGCTATAGAGAACAAGGCACTGTTTTAAAGCATATGCGCATGTTCTTAGTAGATACAGTTATGTAGTGACAGGTTGATTAGCAGGTGTTAGATAAACTGACATGAAGAATCATGCAAGCGAAGAGCATGTGCACACTGCATTACTGCTTGTATGCAATTCTGCAGAGTATATTATGTAAGTGTCCTTGATCTAGTACTCTGACAAAAGGAAAAGCAATAATATGAAACGTGTATTTTTTTTTCCGCTTGGCTGAGCCGTAAACACATTCCTGCCTCTCTTCAAACCACTCACTTATATCTAAACCTACATGAGAAGAGTGGGAATTCCTCTGTGAGATTTGTGAGCACAACACACTTTCACTAACATTCAAGTTCATTTACCATTACTTTCGCAAAATGACTCTATAAGGATAGTCACCATGTTCTGAAAGAAAGGTGGAAAGACAAGTTTGCATTGTAGTTTGTAGAATGAACCATAGTGTAACCAACAGATTACTAACACAAAAGCATTCACAATTTGGCTGCAGAGATGGATAACCAGTGTTGGGTGTAATATAGTTACAAATAATAATAATCAAAAAGTAGTGCAAATCATTACATTTTAAATTCAAAATGTAAATGGTAAATTAATCAGATTACAGTTAATGATTTTCAATTAAGTTAATTACTTTGAAGTACATCACTTGGGTTACACTTATTTCTAAAATAATACACTGTATATGTAGAATACCTTTAAAACAGGAGTTACAAAAATTCTAGAGTTCTGGCAAACTATCCGCAAACTTGCCACAAATTTTGCCACTCATTATTTTCACATGCAAGTGAGCATGTGATTCACCACAAATGTTTGCCAGAGGTTTGCAGCTCTTCACCGGTAGTGGTGATCCTGCAGCAAACCTTTGGCAACAATAGACAATTTGCCACAAATCTTATTGCGTGTGAAAATAATCAGTGGCAAATTTGCGGTAAGTTTGCAGCAAAGTTGACATGAACTCTCAATTTTTGTAAGGGTGTTTATATACTATTTGCATTTCTGTGTCAGCTGAAGGGATAACGAACCCTGATGAGTCATTGAGAGGGAGATTCAAATGGTGCTGAGTGTACGGCTTGTATGCGACAAAGACCAATGCAGAAATACAGGCATTAATTTAAATTGGTTAAGCAGAAAAACAAAAGCTGTTTTAGTATTTTTTGTGTTTTAGAAAGTGACCTAGAGGTAATTACAAATGTAATTACTTTTTTCGATGACATAAAGTACTGTTATCTTATTACAATTTTAGAGAACAAACTTGTCATTTGTAGTGGATTACTTTTTGAGTAACTTCCAACACTACAGATAACACAAACGAAACAAATGTCAACTATTTCATTGTCTTCATGGCTAAATATCCAAAAATAACATGCAGACCTTTGCACAAATTGTGTGAAACACATTTTCATTTATTTATTTATTTTTATTTTGGATTTGTTTAAATACTTTCTCTTATCTCAGTTTAATGTGCAGAGACAAATAAAAGTTATCCATTTGTTTATTTCCCAGGGTGGTGCTTTGTTTATTGGAGCAATCTGACATAGCAACTTCTGGCTCAACCAATGCTGTGTCTATGATGGGAGAATCTGTTTATGGGCTGAGCAGAAGAAGTGTTTTGGAAACCTATTAAAAAAATAATGAGTTTTTGCAATTATTTTTGGCGCCATTTACCTTTAAGGATCAAAAAAGCCTGTCTATTGCACTACACATAGTCTGTTCTGCTATAAATGTTATATTTGTGCATCAAACATTTTTCTGTCCTCTTCATAGTCAGCACAAGATCCTTATCAGAACTCAGAGCTCTCTTTGTTGAAAAAGCCATCTCTGTCATATGCATTTAACAAATCAATCTGTAGTGTTTGCACTGGCCTCCACCCTACTGAATTCACACTAAGCATGTAGCACCTGCTTATCAAACACTTCATCTGTAAGTTCTTACACAACACACCTTCCACTTTGGAACGTGCCATACTGTGCACATAAATAAATACACACACAGTTGTATTTTTCATCAATACACAGACTTTTACAGTGGCACTAACCTCAAACATGATGTGATAAAGAGGGGTTTATATATAAGCAAACAGTGATGTGTGATATGCACGGTGTAACAAATAATAGTGCATCATTTATATCATGAGAGTAAGTTATTTTAAAGTAATTTAAAAATAAATATAAACTTGGCACATTATTTTTTTTTATCTTATTTGGCTTTAAATGATAAGATATAGAAGAGTGGAGACATGGCCTATAGTTGTCATTTGGGGAAGTTGTCATAAAGGCTAGACCTTATAGTAACTACAAGGTATTATGTCAAAAGTCCACAAATTACACAACACAAATGCTTTGTCTCTGTGATTTATATTTGGTTTCAAATGCCTAGTTCAAAACCCTAACCCTAAATTTCCAATATGATCATATTTTTGTTATGGCTATTGGGAAAACAAGTGAATACAATTAAATTACACTGTCTATACTGAACTATAATGAAGGTAGATTTAAACCAAAAGGTTTATGTATGCACCTTTTACATTTTTGCTGTTTCATATTCAAATCCAACTGAAAACCATAAAATAGGCTATTTAATGGCAGGTGCCCACTGTGTCAACATACCCCATATATTTTGACAAGATGCCTTATATTAGTGTATTCAATGAACTGTGCCTTTTTTTACTAAATGTTCTAAACTTTTTGAAGCCAAGCCTTTTGTGTATGAGCCTATAAAGTAATTGGAATTTAAAAAAAAACAATCAACCTACCATGAGAAATATTCCCTAGAGTAAAAATTGTGATAACTAGCCCCACTCTCCCC
This sequence comes from Myxocyprinus asiaticus, assembly GCF_019703515.2. Classification (NCBI taxonomy): domain Eukaryota; kingdom Metazoa; phylum Chordata; class Actinopteri; order Cypriniformes; family Catostomidae; genus Myxocyprinus; species Myxocyprinus asiaticus. The sequence goes on from NC_059351.1 coordinate 43,234,110, forward strand.
TATAGCTACTGTATAGAAGCTGTGCACTACTGGCCTCTGGTGGACACATTGCTGTGTGTTGACACAGTAATTGTCTTACTGTAAAAACCTAAAATAAAGGTAAAATGAAGATTACATTTTTAACATACGAACAATGTGAAAGGAGACTAGTTCAGTTCATGGCATATACAAAATGAGCCCACAATGAGAAACATTTGTTAACAATAAGCTCTGTTTTTCTGGCCAAATGTGATAAAACTTCTCTAATGACACTCCCCGAAGGTGCAGTGCACCTCTTATTGAGTTTTATTTGCATGTAGACTTTCACAGAGAAAACACTTAGAGGGAAAAATCCTATTTGTGGTGTTGGCAGTGACAGTATTTACAGTCTCTGCAAACTTCGGTAATGACCGAAAAGGGTCCATTTAGTTACATTCAATTTGTTTATTTCCCAGGGTGGGTCCGGGTCATACTTAAAAAAAAAAAACACAAAAAAAAAAACTTTTTAACTAAACAAACAACCTAGCATATCTCTTAATTATTAAAATATGCAATGTAAACTGATATTGTAAAGATGCAAAAAATACAAAGATCTCCACACATGTTCCGAATATACAGTATGTATCAGGGTTTTATTATAACTTATAGGTAATGCCTAGAATAATATGGCATGGAATTTGGAATGTAAACAATTTCATCACACTCTTATATTCAGCTTTTTGCAAATGGTGATAACCATTTGAACAGACAATAAGAAATGCTACAAAGCACACCACAGCAATACAACCAATGACAAAATGGTCTGCAGTCAGTTGTTCCCACAGGCACAACTGTTTAATCATGGACAAAGGTAAATATGAAACCAACTAACTTTGGGTGATGAATTGCCTTTGTGTGCAATGGCATAGAATATGCAGGGCATTCATTAAACCATGTCAATGCAATTCACATTGATCTATTGGTATAAAAAACAACACAATTCACATTTTGTTGCCCAAAGATGTTTGAGGTAATGCATGAAAGCAGTTGAGACAAGTGGATGTAAAATACAATCATTCAAACAAGAGCCTTAGAGGTAATGACAAGCCAGTAAATATATCCTGGCTAAAGAATGCTATGGCACAAAGCTGGACATCAGAAAAGCAATTTATCAGATAAATTCAGAAAGTACAAGATGCTTCTAAATTCATAAATGAATGCCATACTAATGGACAAAGTTGCAGAAACATAATAAAACTGATTAAAAAAAGGCATGACTTGACTGCATCGTTCTACATGTACAGTGATGTATATACATTGTTGAATAATCATTCCAGGGCTGTAGAATTTAAATATGACTATAGAGAAATAGCAGAACGTAAATGCTATTCGTTCACATCTTGTCATATTTTAATGCAGCCTATTCCATAAAACTTAATGGAGAGTTTCAGTAACACTTTACAATAAGGTGCTATTTGTTAACCTTAGTTAACACGAACTAACAATGAACAATACTTTTACAGCATTTATTAATATTCGTTAAATTTTAATTTCAACATATACTAACACATTTTTAAAATCAAAAGTTGTTAACTGTAAATGCACTATGAAATAACTGTAAAAATATATTGCTCATTGTTAGCTCATGATACCTAATGCATTAACTAATGTTAACGAATGGAACCTTATTGTAAAGTGTTACCAAAGTTTCAAATGAAGATAATATTTCACTACTAATAAATCATCAGTTTGTAGATCCATGTATTTTTGACATACCTTAATAATATCTTACTGATCTGTGATGATTACAATTACAGCGACACATAAAATCTCACAATACCTGTCACCTAAAAATAGCTAACAACACTATAACTGATTGTTTCAAGAAGTTCTGCTCAGTGACTTCAAAATCAGTTCCCTATCTGTCACTCACTTGACATTGTGTCGATGTATGACACTAGGGGTCACTCTTGGGAGCTCGAGACACCTCTGGTCTTCGATAAAAGGCCAATGAAGATTGGTGAGTGGTATTTGCATGCCACTCCCCCGGACATACAGGTATGAAAGGAGCTGGTATGCAACCACTCATTCAGATTTTCTCTTCGGAGCCGAACGGTCATGCTCACTGAGCTGAATTTCTACTGTTCATTCACCTCTGCTGGATCTGACAGCACATTTCAGCGTCTTCTCCCTCCTCCGCACTGGTGCACTGCAGAGAACGCCCCTGGGCGCTTCGGCAGAAAAAAGAGAGTATATTTTCTGAAAGAGCTTTTTTCTCTAAAAGAGTATATTTCTCTAAAAGAGTGGCACACATGGAACGTCTTTTTAAAGACGCGTCTTTTTAAAGATGTCTTTCCGAATGTGTGTTATTCCTGGTTGCGTTCGTTATCTCTCAACTTCGGATGGTCATGATCACTGTCTTTCGTGTCTGGGCGCGACTCACACGGAGGCAGCGTTCGTGGATGGTTCATGTTCTCACTGCAAGAACATGACCATGGCAACGTTGCGGTCGCGGCTTGCTTTCATAAGAAAGCACGCTACCCCAGCGGTTCCCCGCCTCGGTCCTTCTACCTACGGGTATGAGACCAGTGCGGCTAGCACTGGGGGCGATTTGGGGACCCCAATGGGATCGCCTCCGCCGGGTATCCCCCCGCGGACCTTCCATTCTCCAGCACGCTCGTCTGCCCCAGTCGGGCTTCCGGATGAGTCCGCCGGCTCGTCTCATGGCTCGTCTGGCCTCTTGTTCGGTGCCCGCGAAGATGATGAGCTCTTGAGCACAGCAACGGAGAGCGGACTTGTCCAGTCAGACGCAGAAGCCTCAGCTGGGCTCCCCCCCTCGGGGACCATTGCCCAGTCACAGGCTGATGCAGAAATGAGGGACATGCTTTCCCGGGCGGCCGCGAGCGTCGGGTTAGAGTGGAACCCTCCGCTCTCCCCTGAACCCTCGCAGCTCGATGATTGGTTCCTGGGCTCGCGGCGCCGCTCAAAGCAGCCACACCCCGCTCCAGTGCCTTTCTTCCCGGAAGTGCACGAGGAGCTGACTAAATCGTGAGAGGCACCTTTTACTGCCCGGCCCCGATTCCGCAGTTCCCCCGCCTTCACTACCCTCGATGGCGGGGCGGCCAGGGGCTATACGGCGATTCCCCCAGTGGATGAGGCGCTCGCAGTGTGCCGCCACCTGGCGCGGATGCCCTAAGCTCCCTGAGGATGCCCTGAGGGCCTCACTCTCCAAGCAACGAAGGTCACGGCGTGGTCTCTCGGTCGGACGATGGCCACATTAGTGGTCCAGGAGCACCACCTTTGGCTCAATCTGGTCGAGATGGGTGAGGCCGACAAGACACGGTTTCTTGCTGCCCCAATTTCCCAGGCTGGCCTATTCGGCAACACCGTCGAGGACTTTGCCCAGCAGTTCTCGGCAGTGAAGCAGCAGATGGAGGCTATCCGGCACATCCTGCCCCGGCGAGGCTCAAGATCCTGCACCCCGTCTGCTCATCGCCAAGGGCATCCCCCTGCGGTGACTGCATCGGCACCACCGCAGCCCGCCCTTTCGCCCCGGCCCCGGTGTGGAGCCCACCGCAGGAAGCAGATGCCACCTGTCTCACAGTCGGCCACTAAGAACCCACGGAGGTCGTCAAAGCGCCCCTGAGACGGGCGACCCAGGGACGACGAAACCCACTCACCTGGAGCTGGTAAGAAAACCACTTCATCCCCCGGTGGAGGGCCGGGTGGAAAATCTTTTGTTGCCTTTTTGTTTGATTTCACCACATGCCCAAGTGGCTGCGGTACCCAACAGTTCAGCAAAAGAGCGGTTTCCTTCCTCCCTGAGTCACAAACCCAGTGTGCACGGTTGTCATCACGACTACCGTCCACAGGTTTTTCCTTGCAGGATTGGCACTCCAGCGGTGGTCTTGCCGCCCCTGAGCACCCAGTTGTGGCACACAGCCGCCCCCGATGTGACAGTCTCCACGGGTTACGAGGACAGGCCTCTTTCTCCCCCGTCCCAGGCTGTTCCAGGGGTGGTCACAAGGAGCCAGGTAAGTGCTTCGATGTCCCTAGACTCAGCACGGCCACGACGTGGTGTGGCACCTCGAGCTCCACCCCGCCACGAGGTCCCACCTGCCGGTACGTCCGACGACGTTGTCCCCTTGGTCCCCCTTACGCAGAACTTGGATGCGTGGCTTGCGCTTTCCAATCCGTCGCGATGGCTGATCCGGACCGTCCGACTCGGCTACACGATTCAGTTCGCCAAGCACCCGCCCAGGTTCAGCGGTATCCACTTCACCTTGGTCAAGGGCGAAAACGCTGCTATCTTGCACGCGGAGATCGCTACCCTCCTACCGAAGGGCGCGATGGAACCTGTCCCTCCGGCCGAGATGAAGAAGGGGTTTTACAGCCCCTACTTCATCGTACCAAAAAAAGGCAGTGGGTTGCGGCCAATCTTGGACCTGCGAGTACTGAACCAGGCCTTACACAGACTCCCGTTCAAGATGCTGACGCAAAAGCGCATTCTGGCGAGCGTCCGGCATCAAGATTGGTTCGCAGCGGTAGACCTGAAGGATGCGTACTTCCACGTCTTGATCTTTCCTCTACACAGACCCTTCCTGCAGTTTGCATTTGAGGGTCAGGCGTATCAGTACAAAGTCCTCCCTTTCGGCCTGTCCCTGTCTCCTCACATCTTCACGAAGGTCGCAGAGGCAGCCTTTTCCCCGTTAAGGGAGGTGGGCATTCGCATTCTCGACTGGCTAATCCTAGCTCACTCTCTGGACATGTTGTTCGCACACAGGGACTTGGTGCTCTCACACCTCAGCCGACTAGGGCTTCGGGTCAACTGGGAAAAGAGCAAGCTCCTCCCGGTTCAGAGCATCTCTTTCCTCGGTTTGGAGCTGGACTCAGTCTCTTTGACAGTGCGCCTTACAAACGAGCACGCCCAGTTGGTGCTGGCCTGCTTGAAGGCATTCAAATAGAAAACAGCGGTTCCACTGAAACTTTTTCAGAGGCTCCTGGGGCATATGGCATCCACCCCACTCGGGTTGATGCATATGAGACCGCTTCAGCACTGGCTTCAGACTCGAGTCCCGAGATGGGCATAGCGCAACGGGACACATCGCGTGGTCATCACGCCGGTCTGTCACCGTCTTTTCAGCCTTTGGACCGACCTCTCATTTCTACGGGCAGGTGTTCCCCTAGAACTGGTCTCCAGGCATGTCGTGGTCATGACGGACGCCTCCACAACGGGCCGGGATGCTGTTTGCTACGGGCATTCAGCCACCGGCCTGTGGATGGGCCCGTGACTGCATTGGCACATCAACTGCCTCGAGTTGTTGGCAATTCTGCTCGCCCTGCGGAGGTTTTGGCCATTGATCCAGGGCAAGCACGTGTTAGTTCGGACAGACAACACGGCAACGGTAGCATATGTCAACCGCCAAGGCGGTCTGTGCTCTCGTTGTATGTCACAACTCGCCCGCCGTCTCCTCCTCTGGAGTCAGCAGCACTTCAAGTCGCTGCAAGCCACTCACATCCCGGGCAACCTCAACATTGCAGTGGACGCGCTGTCATGGCAGGTTACCCACAGGGGAGTGTGGAGACTCCACCCTCAGGTGGTCCAGCTGATTTGGAGTCGATTCGGACGGGCACAGGTGGACCTGTTCGCCTCTCAAGAATCCTCCCACTGCCCGCTCTGGTACGCCCGACCGAGGCCCCCCTCAGCATAGACGCGCTGGCACCAGCGGTGGTAGACACGATCACTCAGGCTAGGGCCCCCTCTATGAAGCGCCTGTATGCCTTTAAGTGGCGTCTGTTCGCTAAGTGGTGTTCTTCCCGACGAGAAGACCCCCAGAGATGCGCAGTCGGATCAGTGCTTTCCTTCCTGCAGGAGAGGTTGGAAGGGAGGCTGTCCCCTTCCACCTTGAAGGTGTACATTGCCGCCATAGCAGCACACCATGACGCAGACGTTTCGTATAGGGACCCCTAGTGTCACTACATCGACACAACGTCGAGTGAGTGACAAATAGGGAACGTCATGGTTACTTGTGTAACCTCCATTCCCTGATGGAGGGAACGAGACGTTGTGTCCCTCCTGCCACAACGCTGAACTACCCGCTGAAATGGCCGGACCTTGTCTCGGCTCCTCAGCATAAAACCTGAATGAGTGGTTGCATACCAGCTCCTTTTATACCCGTATGTCCGGGGGAGTGGCATGCAAATACCACTCGCCAATTTTCATTGGCCTTTTATCAAAGACCAGAAGTGTCTCGGGCTCCCAAGAGTGATCTCTAGTGTCACTACATCGAAACAACGTCTCGTTCCCTCCATCAGGGAACGGAGGTTACACAAGTAACAATGACGTTTTCTTTTATAAATTTTCAAAGCATTTTATAACCCCTTAAATCCATTTAATTCAGTTTTTGGCACTTCAGTTTTTTGGGGGGCTGGTTACAAAGTCCAGAATCTCTTGACTAAATATGCTGAGTCAGGCATATTGCAAGTGCTTACAGTACATTAAATTTGGTCAAATTAAGATTCAAATTCAAAGTGCTCAGTCCACACAACACTAATTTTGCACATCACCAATAACATCACATTCTGAAATCAGAGCAAATGAATAAAAAAAAAACAAAAGTAAGAAAACCATATGATATAATGTGTACTTGAATAAGTATTATAACAATATATTAATATTGCTATTTTTTTTATATATATATATTGCAGGTTATATGCATTAAATAGGAACACTCCAATTGTTTCATAAAAAGTTACTAAAAGTTTTATTAATGGACTGATCACGTAATGAGAACATTTGTCTTGGGAGCTGATAAGTCTTCTGGTGCAATATTGGAAAGCTTAGGAACAGAGGCAATTGCACACGAATTCAGCTGCACAAAACTAACCATCACAGAGCACTGCAAGCGCTCCGATTAAAAGAGTGCACTATGTATGTCCAGTTCTTTAGATAGGCTCGACATTAAACAAAATATAACAACAACAGCTTAATACTAAACATTAGCAGTTACTTTTTGTTATACTAATGGTGCAACAGTTGCTCAGTCTAAATAAAAGTAAAAGGCAGCAAGCAGTAATCCAGAGCACTCAGATCTAATATTCTAATAACATCTACAGCAGAACAGTTGAAAAGGCAACATGATATATATATATATATATATATATATATATATATATATATATATATATATATATATATATATATATATATATATATATATAAAATGCTTTAGCACAAACATGCCATCATCATAGACATCTCTTTTTATAGAAATAAATAGTTGAAATAAACTGTACTCTCTTTTTAAATTATTTCCATCTCTATAGGACTCTGATACACATTCAATATAAAGCGTCTATCATACACAGCATACTGCAAACTCAATACTTTTAAAGTCATGTCTGCTCAATATGGGCACAAGAAATCTTTTGTGATTCGATACCCTTGAAAACACCGATTATCTCTTTCTTTGTTACATTTCAAATATTTACACCGGTTTTATAATTCCTTTCCTATAGAAACAACATATACATACAGATTTTAAAGTCTTCAGAAGACAAGAGTGCCAGAACACTCAAAAAGTTATTATGTTGGATTGTGAATAGGTCGCACTAGTTCTGCAACTTTCCACTTGGTGGTGGTCTTAGTTGATGTTGTATTCCATTCTGGTCTACATTGCCTCTATTTAAGTGTTGTGAATTTCAGGGAACAACACCAAGTCGTTGAACCAGTTTCACAAAATAAATAAATAAATAAATAGAAAATAATAATAATAATTGTAGAGCGTAAATAAAAAAAGTAGAACGTTGCACCATGGGAGTGCTCACCTTGACTAAAGCACTTAAAGTAGACCGCTTGGACAGTAAGTGTTATTTAAGCACGGAGGCAGGCCAAAGGGAGCAGCAATGCCTGATGGGTAAATGGTACAGCACTGAGAGCAAAGAGAGCGGCAGAGAACATCACTTGAATCAGTCTTATTGTATCAGCATGGCATCTTATAGTATCTCTGTGTTAATTTATAAATATAGGCATTGTTAGTTCAAGTCAGTTCAAAACACATTAACTATGTTAACAAAAACTTTTATTGTAAAACATTTTTGAAATTGACATTAACCAAAATTAATGAATTCTGTAAAAGTACAGGATGTTCATTAACCCGATCTCATGAAAAGTTTTACATAATTTACGAGTTGGTTATTTCGTATTGGTATCGCACGATGTTGTTCACATAAACTCGTACGACTTCATCACGTGCAAATTCCCGGATGTCTAATGCGGAAGTAAGCGTGAGTTCCACGCACGAGGGATTAAGGACATACTTGTTAATATTATGCCCTTACCCAAACCCCTTATCTAAACCTAATCAATCAGTAATGTATGTAAACATGATAGGAAGCTGTTGTGTGTGACAGAAGCAAGTAATTGATGGAAACAATGTCCAGCGATGTCACTGGCTGTAGTGAAAGTCGTAGGAATTTAAACGAGTGCAGTCGCACGATATCATACGAATTAGCCAAATTTAGAAAAGTTGTACGAATCCTGACGATTTCGCCGTGAGAGTGTGTTACATCGGCCAGTATTAAAGCAGATAATATCAGTGCTTTTTTCCCCTAATTCAAACAGTAAACTCTTTCTATTGACAGGTTTCAAAAGTACTATACTCTTTTCTGTCTTTTCTATTGTACATTAAAATGTTAGAATATCTGATTTTACTTCTGGATTGGAGCTGTATTATATCAGGCTGTTTAACATCATATCACTTATCGTCCATAGAATACAAATATCAGCTCTCAGAATCAGTCTTAAATTTTGGAATTCTATCTTGGTTGACACCTAACCTTTTCCCTTTGAAAACAGCAGAGATTTACTGAACAGAACTATTTAACTTCACAATGCTGACAGAGAGCAAGGCCAGGAAAAGGAATTTAATCTCAGCAGTGCAGAATAATTTTCTATCTAGACCTTTTGATTTTGTAGTTTGATGTGGCTAAACTGGCCTGTCATGGCTATTATTATAACTTCTTTCCTAGTTAAGACAACTAAAAGTCTATTTACAGAAACCAATACCAAAATCTAGCCCAGAGACATCAGAAGTGAAGTTCTTGCAGGGTCTGAAAAAAAGCAATATAATACCTGTAAATATATTTGTCCCTTCAAAGATGCATACAGTATGTAATGCCTTCCTACTGTTTAGTGCAGTGACTACATTCAGAACTCATGCTCAAAATTGTCCAAATCTCCGTATCTACATTTAAAACACTTATGAGCCACTAAGACCGAACGCATTCTTGCGCTAAACAAAGCTAGATGCAGCACAACGAATAGAACAGAATAGAATGCAAGTGTCTTAAGACACATTTTTTATCTTTTCATAGCATCAAAAAAATGTTGCACTCCTGCACGAGATGCTGCTAAAACTGCGAGATGCCGCACAACTGTCAAAGACGCCCATCTAGCGCATGTTTACATAGAAAAATAATTGATAAACAGTGCAGATGGATGCAAAACTGCCCTCGGTGTGAATAGCCCCTTTGAATGTATCCTATTAACTGAAGCAGATCAGGGGAAGCGGTATTAATCTTCTTTGATCTGCTCAGTAGCACCAGCCTGTGTTCCATAGAAAACAATATAAGATATGGGTTCATCATCATGGTTTGAACGGTCAGTGATACAGAGATGGAGACATACATATCTGAGGTGAAAGTACACTGGAATGACAGCACCATGACATCTGAATGTCGATTTGTCCCATTCCCCCACTACACAAATTTGCTCTTATGTTACCTTTTGATAAGTTCACACCTGGTGTGATATGACTTAATTACCTTTTGAAATTCCATTTATTGGCTAATGGCACATTGGGAAAAACCAAAATGAACAACCTTGAAATAAAATAAAAAACAAGTAGGATGGTACATTTTGGACAAGGCATTGCGAATCTGGAACCCCATTACAGAACAAGAGATCGAACAGAAATCAGAGCCACAACACTTTGCCAGAGTTACTCTGGTCTCGGAAGTATGACTAAACGGCTAGAGGGTCTGGCATGAATGAGGCAAAGAAGCTGATGTGAGAACAAATTGCCAGAGGAGAAGTTCTTGTGTTTATTGACTTCTTCCTTCTGTTTGAACTCCCACTTATGAGCACAAGTTAGCTGCGAGTAATAGAAGTTTCTATGGAGACACAGCATCCCTAAATAAGGGTCTCAGTAAGCCATGTCTGAAGCTGGTGATTATGTTATACTGAGGTGGTCCTAGTACGATATGGCTGAACGGTGCATCAAGTTTAAAGCGTAATGCTCTTAAGTGCCAAGTAATGAATAAATCTGTCTCTTTGCAGCTGTTGCTGAATATTAGCGAAACAATTATGTTGATCACACAAATACACACACTCACATTTGCGAACACATCTTATTAACTTAACCCTGCCTCAAATGTGCATTTTAATTTGTGCTATTTGGATTTGAATGTTGATTTTAAGTTGCAGGTGGTAAACCTGTCCACCAATCTGGAATATGAGACTGCTCCCACCTGCAGTTCTGTGCTATGAAGAGAGATATGTTTTCTGGGATGTAATTACAATTTGGCATTTAGGAGAAAAAGCCTCTGTATTCTGCTTTGAATTAGGTTTGACTGTATTTCTGAGTGTTTGTTTAACTGGAACAAGTGTTCATTCCTTCTTGTAGAGATTGTTGATGCTTGAAGCGCTAACAGATGTGCTCCCAACTTGATATGGTAGAATGGTGTTTAGAGTTCAAACTGAAGTGTTTGATTCTTCCTCATTTCATTGAGGACAGAATAACTCGATCATATTTAGTGAATCTTCATGTGGCCCTGGCCTCAGTACAACAGCATTAACACAAGCCATCAGCCTTCACATGGAGGATTTTGGAGAAACCAGGCCTCTTCTTCAATGCCTGAGAGGAGACAGCAGAAAGACATGAGTATGAATGTACAGGTGTAAGAGTGGTGAAGCCTTTCCACCAAAGACATTAAAGCTACCAAATCTGAGATTTTCAAATACTGTATCTCCAGATGATCATAATCTTTTATTTTTCTTTCTTTCTTTTTTTTGTGGATTTTGGTCAGTACAAGGGGAATAGGAATGATCAGAAAAGTGGGGGAACACAATGTCAATCTAATGAGCCTTTCTTCTCAAGTATAACGAAGTTTTAACCCCTTACACTGTACATTTTGGCTGCTGTCTGTAATTTTTCAAATCCAAATGTAAAAGCACCTTCCACACCTACAGAGGACCTATTATTTTAATATATTATTTTAAATATTTTACCTATTTTAATGGTAAAATATTGGTCTTATTTGCAGAGGTGGAAAGTAATGAATTACAACTACTCTCGTTACAGTACTTGAGTACATTTTTCACATTTTTCTACTTTTTTAGTATAAATAATTAATAGTACTTTTACTTGAGTTGATTAAAATTGAAGTACTCAACTTTGCTACAGTTATTTTTCACCACAATTATAAAGTAAAAAACAAAAAACAGAAAGAAGAAAGTTATAAGCGCTAAATCTTTTTATAAACTAAAACGCGCTGTGCGTGGCAGGATGGAAGCCCGCGGGGCACAACATCATGACCACAGCAGCTTGAATAAACTGCCGCCGATGCCCACTTTTCTCTAGCTTCTTCAAGACTTTCTACCCTGTCACTATACAAGAACTGTAATACTGTGATTTTCTGCATATTTCATTTTATTCTGGAAAGGAGCAGTTCATTCATGTGAGGGAACCCTCTGAACATGTTTAACCACTGATCAAACTTCACTTGTTTTTAAGGTAGGCAATGTTTAACTCTGTCAAACATTAACACAATGTAGTTTGACATATATGTGGGGATATCTTGTTTACTGGCTACTATATGTCTACAACAAACTTTTAAACACCTTAGAAAGATATATAATGCTAATAGTGTCAGAAATGAACAGGGACTCCGGGCCACCGAAATTAACAAAAATATCCCTGAAACACGCAACGAGTTCCCGTGTTTTATTAATCATATCTTATATAGTTACAATTACATACATTGCAATCTTTTGACTTTTCACTGAATATTATATTTGTTTCCCCGCCATCGCGTGCACAGACAGGCTCTAAGCTTCTATCAATCCGCATCAGTTTGGTATTGTACTCCTGTGTTAAATTATGTAACCGTTCACCCCTCTTGTTCAAAATAAATTGTCCTAGTAGGTAACGCTCTCACTCAGGGTGCTGTACTGTATTTCCCTGCCCTGTGCTGCTGTTTATCTGTCTGAAAAGCCTCACCCGCTAGAGACCAAAAGTACGCATGGGATGGATGTTATATAAAGAAGGTATGAGAAATCACAAAACATAATGTATTGAAATGCTACAACTGACTTAATAATAATATCTCAATATGTTAAATGTTAATTAAGACTTTATTATTACAATTGTAATACAAAATACATATAAAGAACAACCACTTTTAATGTTTGAATCAATCAATCAATCAATCATATCATATCTCTCACTAAACATTGTGTGAAATGTTTATTTTTGCCTTATTTTATTCAGCTGGCATGTAGGAGTTGATAACAGTTTGCTTAATAATCTCATTCCATATCTGGATAATTGCTGCAATATCACAGGGGATAAATTTCTTCCTCTATGATATTGCATTATATTAGTTTTGTACAGTGTGTAAACTTAATAGCCAAAATACCTGGACATACGTTCCTGTTCCTGAAATAGGAATGTGTTTCAGTCACAATGCACATTATGTAGTTTAGAGACGACTTAGAGACATTTAGAATGTTACAAATGGCTATTTCTATTTAAATAAATGTTGTATACTTAAAATATTCTGTTTTTCCCAGAATCCTCTTGCAGCAATGCAGGTCTTTGGCATTTAGAAGCTGCTAGTTTAGGACCTGTGAGGAGTCTGTTTCTCAAACTAGAGATTGTGATTTACTTGTCTTTTCGTTGTGCATCTGGGCCATCCACTTCTCTCTCTATCCTGGTTAGAGGTTCTTTTTTCAAAACAGTAATGCATGGAATAGACCCCATCTCTCTAAAACAACAGAGAACGACTAGGAAAAAATAGAATTTCATGAGAAATGTGTTTCTTTTTGCCTATTTTTAAAACCAAAATTTGACTTGCAAGTGTAAAGCAACTTGTAAGAACTCAATACCTCAGCAAATGGGGAACAAAACGTACTGTATTGTGATTTTACTGTATTCTGATTTGCGCAACCATTTTCAATTGTTCTAATAATAAGAAAATTTTCTTGAGTACCAAATTAGCACTTTAGAATGCTTTTGTAAGGAATAGGTGACACAGTATATGTTTGCCATCATGGGCAAAGAAAAAATTGAATAAACACCACTTAAAACAATTATTTCAAACTGTAATAATAATTTGCAATTAATGATTTTGGCAGTATTTTTGATCAATTTAATGCATCCTTGGTGAAAGGAAGCATCAATTTCTTTCAAGAACAAAAATGTCTTTGTGTTCTAAAAATGGAAGCATATATACTATATATAATATAATTTTCATAAAGTAACTTGTACCGTAATTACTTGAGTAGTTTTTTGGCAAACTACTTATTTACTCTTACTTGAGTCATAATATTTCTCAGTACTTCTACTTGTACTCAAGTGAATTATTTCTTCAGTAGCAGTACTTTTACATAAGTATTAAAATTTTTTTTTAAAAATAATCTTAAAAAACAGTTATTCACAAATAATATTGTGTGTTTACAATCTTGTGATAAACATACTTTTTTATCCTGCATTTGAAAGCCTTTGATTCAGGCTCTGTTTGCTCTATGTCCCTGCAGAAAGTCATATTTCATTCCACTGGATGGCAGCAAGTACAAGGAATTTTTTTTTCCTTCTTCCATTGCAATATACATATCTGAAATACAGGTGGCTTGGCCAAGCAGTCCCCATGTGCTTGTCCATAGGCATTCAGTCTATTTTGAGACCACACGCACCTTCCCCAATGTTTCGTCAAATATATCTGCCTCTGAGTGAACTAGGAGCTTAATCTAGGTGTTGTTGGAAAGCTAAGATCCTCTGATTTGCGATGATGTATAATGTTTCGTAACTGCTAGTCAAGAACATATTTTGCTGATTTATTTATCATGCTTTTTCTGCTAAACAGTTTTGTTGGAAAACTGAGACATAATATTAGATTATTTATGAAAGCAAGCTAACAGAAAAGTACAAAGTTATCATTTTGAAGAAAAACAGCTTAAGGTAAGAGCTAATATAGAGTTTGTGGCTACTTGCGGCTTAAAGAAGCAGTGATCGGAACAGGCATGACATGTTTGTCTTTTTTACAGAGATCATATTTTACTTTGTGATTCTTTTGGTAATGATTCGAACTGTGGTGTTATGGCATCAAAATAAACTGCAAAGTCACTTTCATTTGATACATGACTATTTTATTTGAAAAATGTATACAGGTGCATTTCAATAAATTAGAATGTCGTGGAAAAGTTCATTTATTTCAGTAATTCAACTCAAATTGTGAAACTCGTGTATTAAATAAATTCAATGCACACAGACTGAAGTAGTTTAAGTCTTTGGTTCTTTTAATTGTGATGATTTTGGCTCACATTTAACAAAAACCCACCAATTCACTATCTCAAAAAATTAGAATATTTTGACATGCCAATCAGCTAATCAACTCAAAACACCTGCAAAGGTTTCCTGAGCCTTCAAAATGGTCTCTCAGTTTGGTTCACTAGGCTACAAAATCATGGAGAAGACTGCTGATCTGACAGTTGTCCAGAAGACAATCATTGATACCCTTCACAAGGAGGGTAAGCCACAAACATTCATTGCCAAAGAAGCTGGCTTTTCACAGAGTGCTGTATCCAAGCATGTTAACAGAAAGTTGAGTGGAAGGAAAAAGTGTGGAAGAAAAAGATGCACAACCAACCGAGAGAACCGCAGCCTTATGATTGTCCAGCAAAATCGATTCAAGAATTTGGGTGAACTTCACAAGGAATGGACTGAGGCTGGGGTCAAGGCATGTCAAGGAATTTGGCTACAGTTGTCGTATTCCTCTTGTTAAGCCACTCCTGAACCACAGACAACGTCAGAGGCGTCTTACCTGGGCTAAGGAGAAGAAGAACTGGACTGTTGCCCAGTGTTCCAAAGTCCTCTTTTCAGATGAGAGCAAGTTTTGTATTTCATTTGGAAACCAAGGTCCTAGAGTCTAGAAGCTCATAGCCCAAGTTGCTTGAAGTCCAGTGTTAAGTTTCCACAGTCTGTGATGATTTGGGGTGCAATGTCATCTGCTGGTGTTGGTCCATTGTGTTTTTTGAAAACCAAAGTCACTGCACCCTTTTACCAAGAAATTTTGGAGCACTTCATGCTTCCTTCTGCTGACCAGCTTTTTAAAGATGCTGATTTCATTTTCCAGCAGGATTTGGCACCTGCCCACACTGCCAAAAGCACCAAAAGTTGGTTAAATGACCATGGTGTTGGTGTGCTTGACTGGCCAGCAAACTCACCAGACTTGAACCCCATAGAGAATCTATGGGGTATTGGCAAGAGGAAAATGAGAAACAAGAGACCAAAAAATGCAGATGAGCTGAAGGCCACTGTCAAAGAAACCTGGGCTTCCATACCACCTCAGCAGTGCCACAAACTGATCACCTCCATGCCACGCCGAATTGAGGCAGTAATTAAAGCAAAAGGAGCCCCTACCAAGTATTGAGTACATATACAATAAATGAACATACTTTCCAGAAGGCCAACAATTCACTAAAAATGTTTTTTTTTTTATTGGTCTTATGATGTATTCTGATTTTTTGAGATAGTGAATTGGTGGTTTTTTGTTAAATGTGAGCCAAAATCATCACAATTAAAAGAACCAAAGACTTAAACTACTTCAGTCTGTGTGCATTGAATTTATTTAGTACACGAGTTTCACAATTTGAGTTGAATTACTGAAATAAATGAACTTTTCCACGACATTCTAATTTATTGAGATACACCTGTATATTCATATTTCTACATCATTACCACAGATTGATGCTCTTTTGCGACACAGAACTTTTCAGGTCTTGTCTTGCTATGTAACATAAAACCAAAAGCTATGGGGTTCTGTGAAAAGTTCAGATTTTAAGCTTTCAAATGGTACCACTTATGACTATTTATATATCCAGGGACTTTTACATTTTAAACATAAACTTGTTACACACACCTTTAAGAGGTTAAATGCATTGTAATTAATTAAATGTGAAATACCATTTGAAAGCTTGAAATCTAGGGAGTTCCTGTAGCTCAGCTGATAGAGCATGGTCCAAGATTGTGGGTTCAGTTCCCTATTAATAAAATTAATACTAATGTATGGATGTTAGTGTAAATAATAATGAGTTCAAATTGATCTAATGTGAAACATTTTGCTTTTACTTTAAAGTTAGAAAATGAAAGAATACTTTCATCAGTATTGCTACACGGAGAGCCAAATTACTGAGATGATTTAGATCCACGTACAGGTTTGGACAGGATCGTTAAAAAATGATATTTGATGAGCAATGCACTCTGTCATCTACAGCACTCTATTTCTGCACCTCTTGTGTAAGACAGCAAGCCTGGATCCTGGAAGTAACTTTAACTGGAGTTTTAATGTTGGCGGGTGTAACTCCACTTCCACTTGCCACCTTTCTCTCCCAGTTTATCTAGAAGCAGAGAAGAGGCAACTTCCTGTGCTCTCAAAGCAAGCAAACGCATGAGATGAATCACTATCATTTGACTCATGGTTCTTCGAAACGGCAGCTGCATGACGGCTCTTCTTTTTTCACTTACTCATCTTTGATGATTGAGTTTCAGACACAGGAAATCCCATGACCTAGGACGAAATTACTACAGAATGGCTTTTGCTGGCAATTTTAGTCTGGCAGTGAATAATCAGAAATGCATGGGTCATATTGTTGTTGGCCTGCAATATGAAATGTTCCACTCTCAAAGACCTGAAAATAGATGATGCCATACCTGCAACTTGTTCACCATTTCATCAAAGAGTTTTCTGGCCTCAGGACTGTTGGGGTCTTCAAAGTAATCTTCTATACCGATCTGCACTACAATCGACTTTAGGTTACGACACACACCTGCAAAGAAAGAAGAGTGGGGAGTGGGTGAGTAAGTTTGTGAGAGAATAGAGTTCATTTCAAAGGAGGTGTGGGAGTATTTTGTGAAATGCAAAGTCTAAATCTAAAGGTATTATCAGGTCCCAAGAACGAATCTTAACTCTCTAGTAAAATTCAGCAGCAAAGTTCCATATTGCAAGTGTGTAAAAAAAAAGCAATATAATCCACAAGAGGTTGTGCGTTACAGTTATTTTACCACAGGTAAGAGTTGTTCTTAGGCACAACCTGAAATAGTACTTTAATGTGTTCTGCCAGTTGTTCTTTAAATTTCTTCTAGTGATGCAGTATTTATATGAACTATAAATTATATTATAATTCACATATCCATAAAAAGGTCTGGCAATAAAACAAAAGCTAAATTAGAAACTAAACAAAACGAAATATTATGATTCCATGTTTGGAACCCCTAAGGGTTCTACCGCATATATAACCTTTTCAGTTAGCATTTGAAAGAACCCTGAAAAGGGGTTCTATATAGAATCTTTAAGGGGTTCTAAATATCAAGCGAGGGACAGAACTCTTTAGGGTTCTATATTGACCTGTTTCAATGACGTCACTTTTTCCTCGCAGCCACCATATTTGCGACCATCAGGGAAGGTAACAATGGTGGTGAATGGAAAAACACCCGAGAACCAATATCAAGAAAAACATCAACAATTGCTTTTGATCTATTCCAAGTCCCAGGAAAAGTTCATACAGGTCTGAAGACAGCACAGATATTGCCAAATAGAACTTTTGCAGACATTTAAAGATATTTTATCCACGGATTCATGGATTCATATCTGTACGGCAGCGGGTCTAATGTGTGACCGGCGAGTACACACACCCAACGGTACATCACCGTAAACATATCTCATTCAGAAATTACAAATGTTTTTGTGTTGATTTCTGGTCTGATTTAGTCATTAGTATTAAAAAAGACGTCTGTGATAATCCCGTCTGTAGGATAATAAGAACTGCTTTTAACTCCTGAAGAAAGCTTTTGTCACATACCCACAGTGCAGCACATTGAAGGTATATGGTCTTTTGGTCACAAACATGGCGCTGCGGTCATACAGTGATGTCACGTGAAACAGGTCAATAGAAACTATATAGAAGTGTTTTGCAATAATAATATGTATTATAAATAATGTAATAATTATACTCGGAATTCAAACAATTCCACCAATAATATCATAGGTTGGGTTAATGTTGCAAATTTAATATAACAGGTGTGTGCTTAGAATTTCAACTATCAGAACTAACTGTTTTATAAGACAAATTGAAAAACTGTCACATTTAGCAAATTAGAAGAAATATCACTTGTACAAAAGTTCAAGTTTAAAATTATATAGAGTTCTGTTTTAGTGTACAGCTAGGTGTTTTACAAGACACACTGTGTATGAATGTTCCACTGAGAAGATTGTCTGCTCAGATAACGAATTTGACTTGAACAAATATGTTCTCTCCACCAGCTGATGAATACATTTTTAATTTCAACTTAAGCTCTGGAGGGATTTTTCGGACCATTTAATACCTTAAGAAATGATTTGCATAAATGAATAATTAGTATAAGCAGTTCAAAACATTCATTAGTATCTACATCAAAAAGGTGTATACATTATTAATGACTACAAATTGATGCAAATTATCAGTTTATAACTAAGAAATATAATTGATGTATTTCATTAAAAAAAACACAGATTTGCTCTTAAAATCCAGGTTTCGATTTAAGTGATCCTTGAGATTTAATTAAGTACTAATAAAAGATGATGCATGTGTATCTGATACAGTGAGATGTTTAGCATACTGTAGGGAAATGTGCACTCACTGTTAAAGTGGAGCAAAGCTTTAGGAGTTACTGGAGTGGAGGTAAGAACCAGCATCTCCAGACCCTTCAGACCTTCTCTGCACATCTCAGCAGCCACCTCCTGATTTATCTCACTGACGTGGTCCAGTTCCAGCACCTGCAGCCTCATGCAGTTCCTTGCTGCAAGATATATCATTATAGTGTCATTAAAGTGTTTCTTTAAGGAAAACCTGTAGCCAGCCTATTGCTCCCCTGGTAGGAGGCTGCAAAAGTAATGCTGCTAATATTTTACTAACATGTACAGTAACAGAACAAGCCTAATAATATACTGTATAACACAGTTGTAGTCATATTTAATTGTGGGATACTGAGGAAATAAAAATAATTTGAATGGAATAACTAAAAGAAGATTTCTTGAAATACTACTGGCACTTAAACATTTTTTTGCCCATAATAATCTGTTTATCTTCCTGATTCAGTCTTCTGAGTGGTCTATTTAAGGCTGAATGGATTTTTATCTAACAGCAGCAACAGAAGTCATAACAACTTGTGATTTAGAAAGGTCAAACCCATTATATCTAAATGTAGATGGCACAGTAAATGGGTAAAATGAAACAGAAGGCAGAGCAGAAAATGCACCTTCTTCATTCAAAACATGTATTTTTTTATTTATGTCAAATGCTATAAAAAGGCGCCTCCGGTTTGATCACAGCAGCATGTTAAAAGTGTTATTTTCACTGGCTCTGTGTCTTAGTGTGTGATTAAATCAGAGTCCAGCAAATGTCAATGACAAAATCCAATTTTATATTCACTATTGAACCTTCCAGACTTTTTCATATCTAAAATTAACAGTTTTAAAATTCTCCGACATTTCATGTCTTCCATGTCAGCCCTGGATAAATAACCTGAGTTGGACTCAAATTTGAGTCGCCAAAACACAATTGTTTTTTTTTTTTAAGTCCAATCTATGCTCCATCTAAGGTAACTTTTAGTTGGATTGTTATGTCTCTTGTCTAACTAATTTGTTATAAACTGAAGGTCAAACACTCATTTACTCTCACTCACCCAAAGAGGCCAATCCCTGTATGCCACAGCCAGCCCCGCCCACACCCAAAGCTCGGAGGTGTGGCCAGCATCTGCCAATGGTCTGCAAGCATCTGTTACTGAAGCGCGCTGGCTGCTGACTACAAGTTAAAATTTAAAATGCTCAAAATTTTAAAAATGCATTTAAATGGAATCATTTTTTTTTTAACTATGAGATACAATATTTGCATTTTTAATATTTAAATGGATTTAATATTAATGCATTTAAATTTAATTAATCAAGCCATTTAAAGGCAGCTACTTTAGCAAAAACCTTTATAATTGTCTTAGAAACAAGCTACTGTATATTTCTGTCTTACCATGGATGTAATGGCGCCACCTGTAGTGAAATGATGTCTCTGCAACCAGCTCCCAATGCCCAGATAACCTCCTGTCCCACAGGGTCAGTTGCACTTCTAAGAAACATAGATAAACTTCCATAAGATAGAAAACAAATTTTTTCTCTGAATTTGCAAATCCTGCAGAGGTTTACACTGCTATTAGAAACTGAGTGACCAGACAAGTTAATTAAAATGGCTATTTTGGCTCTGTCCTAAACTGCCCTTTCTTTTACATCTTATACATCTGTTCCCCTAAATAAATACACTAAATAGCCTACATGAGAAATTTCATCTTTGTGACTTTATGCTCTGAATGAAGTAAAGGTAAATAAGAATATGCAGGGAAAACGAAATAGTGCCAACTTGAGGACCAACCTGTATGTGACAGCCTGTAGTGCCCGGCAATAACAGCTCGCCAACCACAAAGAGCGATCAGTCAATAGATTAGGACAATGAGATACTTTCAGGATGAGCAGATTACTTCCAGTGGCTTTCAGCAAGGCCTCCAGACCTTCCTCCAGACTCCCACTAGAAAGAAAGAAACAAAGAAAGAAAGAAACAAAGAAAGGAGTGTAGCACTAGCAATGCCAAAGTCATGGGTTTGATTCTGAGGAAAATTATGAAATTTATAGCCTTAAAGGTGCACTCAGTAACTTTTTTGTTTATGTTGTCTTGGACTTACAGTGACACTTAGTGGCGTGAATGTTGACTTGCATCATTTAAAGTCCCCTGAGGGGACCCTCTCCATGTAGAATAAAACAGCCTTTATAAAGCTACTTAAATGACTAGTCTTCATCTTGTGTGAGTGGTCATGAGTTTATACTGCACATTATATTTTTCAAAATTACAATTCATTTCTTTAGGAGTAAAACTTTTTTAATGAGTAAATAAATTACTGAGTGCACCTTTAATGTACTGTACTTAGTAACTGCTTAATGCTGTGCCATTGTCTACATAGTTTTCTTTTCTAATCAACAAAGACACCAATCCTCTGTTTCTACTGCAAAAAACCCTGATCTTGAATACATGGTTTCCGATAGACAGCCCTAGATTTAGACTGGCACTCTGGATTAGATGATTTAGCAGAGCAATTAACAGACTTCTCTTTCAGATCCCTTTCCTAACTCTGGAACCCTAAACAAGCAATTATCAAGTGTCAGACTGTGTGAGTGAGTTAGTATGTATCTGTTTGGTGTGAAAGAGTGATGAGAATGCGGCAGCGAGAGTCTGCTAAATTAATAAATGTAAATGAGAATATCAGGACAGAGTGCAGAAAGTAATAAAATGGTGGAGAAAAGAGGTGGAGGTGTGTAGAGCTGTGGGAAGGCAGGAGCTACACAAACAATAGGGTCAGCGTGGCACAGTAGACAGCAGACACAGTGGGAGACTAGTATTACCGTGTGCTCTTCAGATATTCCTCCTTTGTTTCTTTTTTGCCTCTCTGTCTGGGTTTGAGATTCTGCAGGATGAGGGAATGGGTCTGTGTGCACCACTGAGACAGAATGCACAAGAACTACACAAACACAATGAGAGACAACATTAGAGATTGTAGCCTTTTTCAGGGCTTTCAGCTGTCACAAAATATACTGGGGTCTAGAAGTCAGAGACCACTAGAGAGATGCTTCTATTTTGCATTTTTATGTCCCCTTTTTGAAAAGAGCATTTTGTGTGATTCAGTGGAAGCAAGGACATCTAACATCTGTACAAAGGAGTTAACATCAGTGTTTGGTGTTATCTGATTAAAATTAGTTACTATGATCTAATATTTTGAAGTAAAAAACAGTGTAACACTGCATTTCAGTTTTTGTAATCAGGTTACAGTTACTATCTTACTATTATTAATGTACAATAAATTTAAAATATGAACTCATATGTTCATATCTGTACATCTGTTTGCATTTCTGTGACAGGTGAAGGGTGTGCAACCATAAAAGTGAAAAAAATCGACTTTTTTATGGGTCTGCTCCAAAACGTAGTGAGCTGCCTCGCTGTCTCCTACCTACATAGGCAGCTGTCTTCTTTGGCAGCATCCTTACTGAAATAATGCCTCATAAGAGAGTGATTTGGAATGCTCTGCATAGGCGGCAGCTCCGCGCATCATTCAAATAGCACTTCTCGTGCACAGCGTCCTCTAATGAGCAAAAATACGCACAGACCACACACATTTTGGGTAAAATAGTTGATTTGTATCATATTAAACTGTTATTTATGGATACTTCTCAGTATTATATGGATTATAAGTATATTTATAATCTACAGTGCTGTGAAAAAGTATTTAGATTTTTTCTGTTTTTGTGTATATCTCATACTAAATTGTTTCAAAAATTCAAACTAAATCTAAATGTGCTAAATGTGGCACAACCGGCTATTAAAGCTACACAATGTAATTTTTATTTTTATTTTTTAAAAACAACAAAATGTTATTAATGAGAGAGTGCATACTGAATTGTTTCAAAAATTCATACAAAATCTAACATAAAACAAAGGCAATCTGAGTAAACACAAAATAGAGTTTTTAAATGATAATGTTATTTATTGAAGCAAAAAAGTTATCCAATACCAGCTGGGCCTGTGTGAAAAAGTATTTGCCCCTTAGTTACTAAATCCCCAAATCTATGAAACTTCATTCATAATGGGGTTCAGCTTGACTAGACACACTCAGGCCTGATTACTGCCAGCCCTGTTCAATCAAATCAACACCTAAATAGAACATTTTCAGCAGCAGGAATTTGGCTAAAAGGACTCACCCAGTAGCACACTATGCCAAGGTCGAAAGAAATTCCAGAAATGATGAGGAAAATGGTGATTGAAATTGAACTGAAACTCTGTGGTGTGGCGCTGCTGCGACAGGCGTTTTGTTTGTTTGTTTGTTGAAAAGTTTGTTTATATGTTAAGTTTGTTTGTTAAGTTTGTCAAGTGTGTTGAAGTCTGTAACAAAAATAACAAACGTAACAAAATAACACGATGGGGAAGAAGACTGCCGGAGTGATGTTGTTGTTGGTGCTGACTGCATCCAGTGTCTGCACGCAATACGACACTGCCACCGTGTTTACCCGGGGAAGCGACCAGGTGCTACGTGTTTGTGGCAGAGAATGCCTGTTGTCCTTACAGAAAAGTGCGGTACCAGAACCGGGCATGCTAGATAACGTTCCAGAGGAGATGTTGCGACAGTGTGGAGACAGTTGGCTGTGGAAACAAGGGAGGAGGGGCGGCATTCAACATCGGCTCTGCCGAAAGTGTAACAAGCCACCGCTGCCATCAGTACTCTTCAGCAATGCTCGCTCCCTGGGGAACAAGATGGAGGAGTTGCGTCTGAACACAACAGTCTGCAATGTATACCATGAGTCATGCCTCATTATCTAGCCAGAGACCTGGCTTCAAGGAGATTTCCCAGACTCAATGAACAAGGTTCAGGTAAAAGGCATTAAAATGTTTGTATGAACAGGAATAATAACTCAGGGAAATGAAGGGAGGTGGCATTCATGTTTTTATCAAGGACTCTGGTGCAGGAATTACTCAATAAAAGACAAGGTATGTACTCCTGACCTTTAACTCATATGTTTAAGTCTAAGACCTTTTTACCTACCCAGAGACTATGGGAACACATCCAAAGCTGCTTCACGGATAGCCAACTGTGTCCATCAGCAATTACAAAATAAGCCTGATGCACCGATATTTGTATTAAGGGACTTCAATCACTGTAAGATGGACTACACTCTTCCAGGTTTCCAGCAATATGTCAATAATAGCACACGGAAAAATAAGAAACTGGACAAATGTTATGGCAATATTTAAGATGCATTTGCTGCTAAGATTAGATCCCCTCCCCCTTTCAAATTCGGATCATAACACCATCCAGCTCATTTCCATCTTCCGGTCCACCCTTAAAAGAAGCAAACCTGTCTCAAAGACTGTCAGTGTGTGGCAAGACAGGAATAAGGAGGAGCTAAGTGGTTGCTTTTAGTTCCAAAAAAGACTATTAGGATATACCCAAGCAATAAAGACTACATTATGCCTGAGATTAAACATGGCATTAAACAGAAAAAAACAAGCCTTCAGGAACAACAATACAATGGAACTAAGAGCAGTTCAAAGAGAACTAAGGGGGAAATTAAGGGAAGTACGAGAGCAACATAGTTTACGTGTCAGAGAAGCTGTCTCAACTAAGAACTCGAAAAAACTGTGGGATGCAGTGAGAGAAATTACCAACATGAACTCTGACAAGAGGGGAATGCATGTACTGAATGAACAGGAAAAAGCAAATGAACTTAACTTTTACAAACATTTTGATTCTGTAGGGAATGACTGTACAGATGAATGTAGAAACCTTTCTATTACAGTGACGTGATCCAGCACAGGATAGAATAGTAATTAATCCAAGTGCAGTGGCCAAAGTTTTTAAGACCTGGTGGTGGTAGAGTGATGTGTGGGGATGCTTTGCTCCTTCAGGGTCAGGGCAACTTGCAATAATTGAGGGAAACATGAATTCTGTTCTCTACCAGAAAATCCTAAAAGAGAATGTCCGGTCATCAGTCCATAAATTGAAGCTCAAGCGCAACTGGATTATGCAGCACGACAATGATCCAAAGCTTAGGAGTAAGTCCTCTGAATGGCTCAAAAGAAGCTAAATGAATGTTTTGGAGTGGCCTAGTCAAAGTCCTGACCTGAACCCGATTGAGATGCTGTGGCAGGACCTTAAACGGGCAGTTCATGCTTGAAAACCCTTCAATGTGGCTGAACTAAAGTAGTTCTGCAAAGAAGAGTGGGCCAAAATTCCACCACAGCGTTGTGAAAGACTGGTCTCCAGTTATCGGAAGCATTTGGTTGCAGTTGTTGCTGCTAAATGTGGCACAACCGGCTATTAAAGCTACACTATGTAACTTTTTTTTGTTAAAAAACAACTAAATGTAATTAATGAGAGAGTGCAACAAAAATCCATCTTCCAAACCATGTCTTTACCCAAGTACACTTTGATAAACCTATAATAATGATTTAAATTTTAGAGCTGTCGGGATGGATTTCACGGGAAATTGCATATATATGTCATTCGCCCGTGCGTGTCATATCATATCCACACACAGAGAATATAAGATTCGGCTACTTTAGCGCATGTGTGGGTGTAGCTGAAGCTGAAAGTTTATTGTCACAATGAACGAGAAAAATTTGCCATCTCCGGGGAATCACCGGTTGTAAAAACAAAGAAACCCTGAACAGAGCAGAGTCTACAAGCAAAAAGGGAAAGCAACAGAGTCCGTAATAAAGCACAAATCAACATCGGCTTGGCTTTTCAGAGGTGGTGACAACTCCGAGATCTGAAAGTATTTAAAAGTGACCCAGAGATGGCATTTTTCTTACTCAACAGGTAAGATATTTTATTGATATGGTTTATGTATAGTTGTGTGATCACACACACTCACGTCTGTGTGTATCTGTAGTGATATACAACAATTATACTGTAATCGGCGCAGACCTTTTCACTTGCTAGCACACGTGTGTATTTTTCTTTATAACTGCAATAATTTATATAAATAAATTTTTTAGTCCTATTGGCTTGCCAAGGACATACTGTATGTGTCTTGAAATGATGTTGACAACTGGTTGGTAACAATGACAATTTATAAATTAGTTACTACCGTGGTCTATTTGGCCAGTATATCCTGCACTTATAAAAACTTTACAACTAGCAATCATTATGTCTAATGTTAACGAACGTTGCCTAAATTTTGTAACGTCATTTATTTCATAACATCACTGTTTCCAATAAGTCAAAACAACAGCATAAGATATGGCACTTATCTGCTCATATGACATGTTTTTCTTATACTTTCTTTTGTTATTTATTTGTCCATTCACTCTGATAAGATGTCCTGTATCCTTGTGTACACCGGTGCCTCAAACCACATTCATCCATGCAGAGGAGCAGAGCCAAAGCACAACTTGCGTCATTACCAAAACAATGTTCTTCCGCAAGACACATGCAGTTTTATTTTTTAACCGCTAGAGGGTCAAAAGTTACATAGTGTAGCTTTAAGTTAAGGTGACATAGGTGTTGGTTAATTTTGTTTGCCTCAAAAACTATATATATATTTGAAAACTGTATTTTGTGTTTACTCAGGTTGCCTTTTTTTATGTTAAATCTCGTTTGAAGATCTAAAACAGTTGAGTATGAAAAATACACAAAAATAGAAGAAATCAGCAAATACTTTTTCACAGCACTAGTTTCTCTCGCTTCGTCTGCCTTCTTGGATTTATTTTTCCACCGAGCTCATCACGGTGCATTCTGGGATCGCCTACCCGGGGAAGGATACATAAGATGCTACCTTAGAATTTGGTCAAAATGAGACATCTTTAGAGGCAACATAATTAAGATACCTACCTTTTGGAATAGCCTTTGGGTCGGGAGTGTGCCTATGATGTCTTAAAATGCTGCCTCCGGAGGATGCTCACTAGGTTTTGGAACAGACCCTGTGTTTTTGAAAGTAACTTAAAAGTAATTAATAATGTGATTGCTTTTCTTATGAAGTAATCTATAAAGTACTCAGATTATAATTTAATAACAACAAAGTAATTGCAAAGTAATTAGTCATTTGTAGTGGATTACTTTTTTGAGTAACTTACCATACACTGGTTAACATGGTAAATGTCATACAGTTAATTTACTTACATTTGATTAGTGACCTAAAATAGTGCAGAATCCTGAATGTTTCTTAATCATTTTATGTCATAACTTTGCTTTATTTTACATTTTTCACAATTTCTAAGCTTTCGGTATATTGCCAGGTTTAATTTGGTGAAAAAGAAAAATGTTTGGACCCCACTTTATGTTGACAGCAGACACTTTATGCCACCATCTCATTAAGATCTGATATAATGTCTTGTCTGAAATTGGAGAATTCCAAAGTCTACAAAAAGGCTAAATCCTACAGCAGCCTTGCAAATAGATTACATTAGCAGAGTTCCGGAAGTAAAAATCCCATTCAAATTCACCACATAGAAATTGATTAATTGAGCTAATAACGTCTCAAGACTTAACCTATCCATGCTCCAAGGTTGTTAAAGGTGCAGTGTGTAATTTCTGCACCACCAAAAAGAATTGCAATCTGTTTGAGCTGCCTGACTAAAACTGGCAATAACATCTCAACCAATGCCGTGACTTTGGGCAGGACTTCCTGTTTGATCTATCAATGGAAGACAGGCGGAGTGTTTGAAACTTGTTTGAAAATGGTCATTATTGTTGCAAATCTCTTTGTTCCTGAAAGTGCCACTGAAAATTACAAACTTCAAATTAAAGGGATAGTACCACTGATAGATATATATATATATATATATATATATATATATATATAACTGGATTGCTCATGACGTCATATCAGTGAAACCACTGCACCACCACATTGCTTTGCCCAAACATTCCAATTTCCCTATTGATTTAATAGGAAATTATCTCATTTCAGTGAGTAAACATTAGTCATTCAATCACCGATTTTACAGTATTTCTGATAAGAATACAGCATACATAAAAAAAACAAAATCCAGACTGATTTAATTCCATAATTCACAATACTTTATTGCAGGGGTTTTCAAACATTTGTATGCACTTTTTGATACCCTGCGCTATTTTGGACCCCCTTCCAAAAATATAAGAGCAACTAAGACTTATAAAAGAGTAAGCATGGTATGAAGACAACATGTTGCATCTAAATGGCTTTTATATTCTCATAGTACTAAAACCAAAATAAATTATTACAATATTAAATGGAAAATATTTACTTTGTCATCACTTATTTTTCTCTCCACACTAATATTTTATGTTTATAAACCTGAAGAAATACCTTTTAATTAAAATGAAATGTATGTGTATTTATTAGAAAGTAGAATAAAACAGTAATTTTAGTTTATATATACATATATATATATACAGCAGACCCCTAGCACCACCTTGTGGCACCCTGAGGGTCGTTTTATGGGATGAGCACTTCATGCATTCCCACATAATTTTGCTTTCATTCAAATGTTGTAATGTTGTAAATTTCTCTGAGCTATTTGGCTTCATTCAAGACTTAAAAAAACTCTTTATTGAAGAACTTTCTGAAATGCTTATGGAGAAAATGAATGGGAAAATACTCCATTTCAGGGCTGCTGAAAAAGTGGGCGGTCACTGTTAAGCTCTATTAGTGAACTGATAACACTTATACAATATCTGACAGCAGAAGTACTACTGTGAGAGTATAAATGTGAAGGGTGTTAAAAACCTTTGAAGAGATGCGAGCGTTCTCCAGCAGCACTCTGGTCCACACTGCTGGATGACGAGCCACAAACTTCCAATCCCGGCACACCTCGGCTGCCCACAGGAGTGTCTTAGTGTCTAGGTAGGTGAAGATGCAGAACAGAGCGGCTCGTATCTTTAGCACCTCAGGACTAATCACCTCATTGACTTTAGAGGGACTTTTCTCATGGCGGCAAGGCTTGTATCCCCTTTCAGAATGACCTGAAGACAGAGAGAGAGCAACAGAGGATAATAAAAAGTAAGAGAGAAAGAGAGAGGTAAAGAAAGAAGGTGCAGCAAACTTAAAGAGATCATCCGAAATTGAAAATGATGCCATTCTTTCATTTTTAATGAATTATGACTTTGGTCTTTGCACAGTGGTGTGGATTACTTTTATGGAACGTTTTATCCCTTTAGGTGCTTAACAGACACTGATCACTATCTACTTTCATTTTGTGCACAATGGTGGTGAATAATCAGTATCCCCTATGCGTGTACAAATACATATTACATGTCCTTTGCTACTCAAGATGGCAGTGTTGTTTCAGTGATTGATTTGATTTACATTTGACATTGCTTTTTGACTAAGAAGCAACATGGAATTAAACTATAGCAAGTACAGCACATGAACACTATGACATGGCTATTGAAATGTGGGTGTAGTACTGAAATTCTGTAAGTTGTACATCTATTAAGACTCAGTAAGTCCCTGAAAATATATACATATGTTTAACTTACTTGTAGCTTTAGTGTTAAATTAAGCTCAGTATGTGTTTGACAGCCAGTGGAGTTTCATAAAATTTCAGCGTGGAAGTAATGAACCCTGTTCTATCACTGGTTGCATCATTTCTTTGATATATGAAAAATAAAACCAAAATATAACAGGATATTTTATACTCTATTATTGTCTTAAAATGCTTTGAAAAATTTTACACTAGTATCTGGGCATTGTTTAGATCCATTTGTGACTGATGTAAGTGCTGGTTCACTAAAGACCCAAGATTTGCAATAATATACGGCAAAAGGGTTAAATTTTACAAAACAGCATCACAGATTTAGTTCTGAATTCATTATTTACACTTGACTTATCTCATTAGTCGATTTAATGTAGTGTTTTACTTCTTTGGTTCCATGTTGCTATTTAGTACCCAACATGTATCATGACATGCCATATGTGCTTTAAAAAATCCCTTATACATGAACAACACCTTTCAAGCAATTAAAATCCCAATGAATCTGCCAAGATGCCTACCCATTGATCTGAATGCATATGAGTGTTTAGAACTCTTGAAAATAGCAAGAAAAACAAACCTCTTATTTACAATGATGTACTCTAAAATTAAAATAATTGGCTCCATGCTGCATTACTAAACATGTCCATATGGTGGCGCCAGAGCTCCATAAGGATGTTATCAAGCACTCTTCAGTGGTCTCTCTGCCTCCCACAGGTGCTGTACATCCTCCAAATCATGCAATCAGCAGGTCATTTCTATCTCACAGCTCCAGTCTGACAGACTCACGTCTCTTGAGTAATACAAGTTGTGCTGGAGATCTAATGCGATTTTAGACTGAAGAAACAGGTGTTTGCAGCATTCGCCAACATTTAAGACACTCAGAACCTACCAAGGAAAAAAGCTGTGACACAAACACGCTGCTGTCTCTTTGAAAAAATAACTAAGATCTGATGGTGCAGAACAAAATGCCAGAAGCTGAATGCTGAGGGGTGGTTGCTTGTAGTCATTTCACTTATCTATGAAAATCTCCAATCTTCTTTTCTGAAAGTGAAATGCCTCTTGTCCACTTAAATGTTGAGATGAATAAGATACCTCGAGTAGCTAAATTCTGGACTAATCTGAAATCTGAAATCCATGATACCACAATAAAAGATCGGTGTGTAAAAACTCATTCAAATAATGTTGGTTTGTCAGTGGCTGTAAAGAAAACAGTGTCTACAATAAAACTTTGAATATATTTCAAATATTTGATGCCACTAGCTTTACAAACGTAGTTAAATTTAGTGTTTATTTCTTCCTCAGAAGCGCTCAGTGTAGCAGCCCGACTTTGTTTCTTGACAGACTAATAAAAACCTATGAGCCCTGACTCCTGGAGTAATTTTGGCAACCTGAGTTGAGCTTACGATTTTCGCAAGTGCTTTACAATTTTGCGTTTAATATGCATCAGACAGTCAATGAACGGATTGTGGGCAGCCAACTGCCATGCCGTCTGAGGCTGAGAATTCTGCTGCACAGGTTAGTAATTACATTTTCTGGCCTACAATCTGACATGTGAAAAAGGGAGAGGAGACATAATCTCAAAACAGCACAAATTAGCCTTAGTCAATGAAAATTAAAAGCACACACATAGAGAAACATATATCACAGCCTTAGGTCACATTCTTTGTGACGTGCTGTGTGATTATCTATGCGAATGTATAGTAAACTATTGGTTACTCAGTCTGCCCTCTTCCCACGATGACCTGGAATCTGTAGGTGGAAAACTGTGGTCATTACTCATGGCTTTGTGACACATGGGCTCATTGCTCCCAGGCCTGTGTTTCCGACAGCAGTTACGTTCATGCTGACCTAATTTCCCTCAGTCTGTGCCCCATGTCTTCTGACCTGACTGTACAGTCATTGTTTAGAGAGTGAGCACAGTGGGTACTGCCTGACAAACTGTTGGCTACACTTCAAACTCACAAAGTTTTATACTGGAAAATGACATTTGCAAACATAGCAGCATTTGCTAAAGAGCTGGCCCTTTCTGTTCTCAGATTACATTTTATATGATTTTTCCTCCAACATACGAAAAAAATGTGGACTCGTCGGACCGCAAAACACAATTCCACTGTTCTATTTTCCATTTCAGATGAGACCGAGCTCAGAGAAGTCGGTGGCGCTTCTGGACAGTGTTGATGTATGGCTTCTGCTTTGCATGGTAACTTGTGGATGCAGCAGTGAATGGTGTTGACTGACAATGGGTTACCAAAGTATTCCCGAGCCAGTGTCATGATATCCATTTCAGACGAAAGACGGGTTTTAAGACAGTGTTGTCTGAGGGTCCGAGATCATACGCATTCAGAAATGGTTTTCCAGCAGGACAAGGGCAAACCACATACTGCCTAAATTACAAGTGCATGGCTGTCCTGACCTGTCTCCAATGGAGAATGTGTGTCACATTATGAAGCGCAAAATGTGGCAACGAAGGCTCCATACAATTGTGCAACTAAAGACCTGCTTAATGGATGAATGGGGAAAATTCTGCTTGCTAAACTTAAACTTGTGTCTTCAGTTCCAAATAAGTGTTATTAGAAGAAATGGTGATGTTACACAGTGGTAAACACTCGACTGTCCCAACAACAACAGCAACAAAAAACCCAATAAATTCATAAAACATCACATACAATTATAATTTTTTATGCTTTTATATATATATATAGCACAGGGTGAATGGAATTTATAAATCACTCCTTTTTGTTTTTATTCAGAATCCGGTTTGTAGAACATAATCTATAAGATTTTAAATAATAGTTCAGCTAAAAATAAAGATTCTTTCAATATTTACTCACAGCGCAAGTTTCTTCTGTTGATCACACAAACTAATTGTATAGTTTCGGAATATAGTGCATTTGATTACTTTTACTATGGCTTTATAGAGTATTTTGTCCTTTTTGGATATTGACAGACCGGAGTCATTATACACTTTCATTATATGACAAATTAACCATGTGAAGACTTTTTAAAAATGTACCTTTTGTGTTCCACGGAGGTGAGAAAGTCATACAGGTTTGGAGCCACATTGAAGTAAGTAAATAATAATATATTTTTCATTTTTATGAGAATTATTCCTGTAACAGTGACAAAAATGACCAGGCATAAAAACTTATTGGTAAAGACATTTAGGGCTTTAATAAAAACATTTGAGGCTTAAGCCCCAGAAGCCCCACCCCTAGTGCCAGTCAGAATCGCACCTGTAGCTAGTCTGTATCCTCCAAGGCTTCCCCCGTGCTGCTGGCAGTCTGCTCGCTTGTCTTGCTCCCACAAGTCTGCCTCGGATTCTGTGGTGCGGGAGCCCACATCAGATACGTCGCCCTCCTCTCCCTCCGTGCTGTTCCGGTATGGCCGGCGCTGCCAGTTCTGGATGGCCTGTTTGCGGAGACCCCAGCTCTGGGAAGCAGCTGCTCTTTCGTAACCTCCTCCACCTCCCACCCCAAGTCGGCACTGGACGTGGTAGTACTGAGCATCAGGACAGTCCTCCAGAGCGTGGAGGTCCACATTGTCACTGTCATAACCTCCTGAACCTTGAGACACAGACTTTACTCGTCTTGATGCTCTGTTTAGGAAGAGCACAGAGGAAAGAGTCCAGATCAGAAATAAATAAATAAATAACAGTCAGGCACAATATTGTGGTTAATTTGCAGTAATGCTGTAGTTCCAAAACTTTTTGGTCAGCTGAACATCTCTGACCTCAAATATTTATTTTAACTACTCCCTGAAATGAAATATTAACCTTTCAAAATATTTAAATTTTACAGCATATTTAAATGTTAACTTCTGAAATATTCCTGTACTTTTTTCTTATTATTAGTACATATTATTAAACTATCATGTACAATATATATACTATTTATAATAAACTTTTTAATTTAATTCAGAATTGGTATTTCTATGGCTATGTTTAAAATCTTAATACTTAGCGAATACTGTTCAGAATTTACTGGATACCGCTGAGTATTTTTTTAAATAATAGTAAGTGAACTAGGGCTGCATACACATTTAATTAAGTAAATAAGTAAGGGATAATGTACAGTCAGCCGGTTGTTATCGCACAATAAACACCGACGCAAAGCGAATGGGTCTTGTAATACCCTGAAGGGGTTTATTGTGCAATAACAACCAGCTGACTGTACATTATCCCTTACTTTATCCCGCTTATTACATGGCTACTAACCAAATAAATAAATACATGGACATTAATAACGTGAAAAATTACTATTACAATTAGCATTTTTTTTAAACTACTTCAAAGAGTTCTCATTAAAACATCCTCCACATGCAGCAATGACAGCTTTGCAGATCCTTGGCATTCTAGCTGTCAGTTTGTCCAGATACTCAGGTGACATTTCACCCCATGCTTCCTGTAGCACTTGCCATAGATGTGGCTGTCTTGTCGGGCACTTCTCACACACCTTACAGTCTAGCTGATCCCACAAAAGCTCAATGGGGTTAAGATCTATAACACTCTTTTCCAATTATCTGTTGTCCAATGTCTGTGTTTCTTTGCCCACTCTAACATTTTCTTTTTGTTTTCAGTTTCAAAAGTGGCTTTTTCTTTGCAATTCTTCCCATAAGGCCTGCACCCCTGAGTCTTCTCTTTACTCTTGTACATGAAACTGGTGTTGAGCAGGTTGAATTCAATGAAGCTGTCAGCTGTGAGGCGTCTATTTCTCAAACTAGAGACTCTGATGTTCTTATCCTCTTGTTTAGTTGTACATCTGGCCTTCCACATCTCTTTCTATCCTTGTTAGAGCCAGTTGTTCTTTGTCTTTGAAGACTGTAGTGTACACCTTTCGTATGAAATCTTCAGTTTTTTAGCCATTTCAAGCATTGTATAGCCTATTCCTCAAAACAATGATTGACTGACGAGTTTCTAGATTGTCATTTTTGACCTAATATTGACCTTAAGACATGCCAGTATATTGCATACAGTGGCAACTCAAAAACTAACACAAAGACAATGTTAAGCTTCATTTAATGAACTAAATAGCTTTCAGCTGTGTTTGATATAATGGCAAGTGATTTACCAAATTAGCAATTTAGTATGATTACTCAAGGATAAGGTGTTGTAGTAATGGCAGCTGGAAATGGGGCCTGTCTAGATTTGATCAAAAATTACTTTTTTCAAATAGTGATGCTACTGTTTTTACATCAGTAATGTCCTGACTATACTTTGTGATCAGCTGAATGCCACTTTGGTAAATTAAAGAACCAATTTCCTTCCGAAACAGCAAAATCTGTACATTATCCAAAACGTTTGGCCGCCAGTGTATATTAGAGATGTTAAAAATCAAGACTGATTTTTCTGGTGCATTTGCCACAGTGGTATTCTGTGCAGTGTTGTTCCCTATACAGTTCATTTCTGCAAATGTAGTAGGTCATCCAGATATTCTATGCATACAAAATATTTGCATATTGTGCACAGTATATATAGTGCTATACAGTATACTGCAGAAAACGTACAAAATAGTTGTTAGTTTGCTATTACAAACATATGACAATTTCACAAAGTCTCTGCAGTTCCTTCACAAACCTTTAGGGGAAACCCTGCTTTACGATACAGACAGGATATGTATTGAGAATGTGTAAAAAGAACAGTGTGAGCTATATTGTCACTTAACTGGGAAATATAATCAGATCTGTCTAGACAGACTTCCTAAAATACACACTCACTAATTTATTTAAAAAAAAAATGAGAGTTTGCTAATTCACGTATTAGGAAGAAAGATTGATAACTCTTGTCTTCTGAATATTATTCTTAAGCCTGAATGAGTAATGGGTTATTTCCTTAATTGCACATACAGTATGAGGGTGACTCATTGTGGTTTTGATTCAAAACACTGCTTAGCTGAAGATTATTCTCAGCACAACACAACATACTCCACAAGACCTTTGCTTAATCATTACAAGAAATCACTAAACTCAAATCAGAGGTGTAACAAGGAAACAGTTAGGGCATTCGCATGGGATTGTGGTTCAGGAATGTTCTCCGAGGCTTAGCGGGGACAGAATTTCCACTGTCACTCTCCAGATGTTACAGTTGAAAAGCTTTCACTTAGACTTAAAGAGACACTGTAGTGTAAATGTAGTTAACTGTAGGCAACTGGCTATGGTGACAGACACATGGAGCATTGAGACACTTTATCACAGCTTCCACATGAGGACTGTGTAATGCATGGCTATGACAAAGATCAAAATCCTTCATATATTTTCATGCTGAGTAAGTAAGTAGTGATTTAGCTAAAGCTTAAAGCTTAAGCAACCTACAGAACACTTACTACAGGGACAGTCCCTGTGGAGCACCCTGGATGGAGTGCCTTGATCAAGGGCACAATGGTAACAGCTCATGGCTTATTCCTTGTGGAACTCGAACAAGGGGTCAGGGTTTGGCTGGTTAGCATGGGCCAGTTAGGCTGCTAGTAGATGCCACTGGTTGGACAAAGATAGTCCAGTCCCAAACTCCTACCATTGGTTGAGCCAATGTACTTTATGTAGTTCTGGTCGGGATTCTCAAACAGAAAAAGCAACGTTTTGACAGTGCAACAAAGCTAGTATTTACACTTTTCAGTGATTTTACATTAAAAATTTTTTTAAAAAATAAAATAAACATATATACATACTGTATATTATAGAAAATAGATACTGTATTTAATATACATATAAAAATATTTATATATTTAAAATTATTTGTACACACGTCTCTAAACAATGCATTACAGGTTCCAATTTGAAATAGCTCCTATGACAACCAGGGTCAGTCAGAACCAACTAAAGACCTAATTAGAGCCTTTAAAGGAATAGTTATATATAATTCTGATTATCATTTAAAAAATTATAATTCTCTTATAATTATGACTTTATTTCCTCTCTGTAACACAAACGAAGATATTCTGAAGAATCAATGGGGTTCAAAACTTTTAAACTCCAAAAAGATTGGTATATTCCACATCTTATGAAGTGATAAATCCTTATACACAATAAATCTTGACATACGGCCCATCTGGAACACAGTGCAGGATTAAAGAAGGAAATGTTTTAATGCTGCACACGGTTGCCAGGTACTCAATGATTATACAGTACATTAATAAAATGATGCATTTTAATTTTTTTCAGTGTTTACCACCAACATTCTGTGACCACTGTACATCTTAAAAGTACCCCTAAACCCAGAGACTCGATCATTTTGCCAGTGGCTGCATTTTCAAAATATCCAAATTGGGTGTGAAAACCACAAACCTGGCAAAACCATGTCTGGTTTGTGTAAAGCGATCTGCATATGCGTCAAGTGCTAGGATGCTCGAACGAGCTTCTCTCATGAATGTGCATAGAAAAAATGTGAGGAAGTTAAGATTTTTAGTGAATAAGGACTGAATTTTTGGTTTGTTTCTTACCCAAAACTGTAGTATAGCTTCAGAAGACATGGATTATACCACTCAAGTCATTCTTTTATTCTGCCTTTATGTCCTTTCTGGAGCTTGAAAATTTTGGACTGCCTTACATTATTGAGACAAAAAACAGCCAAGACATTCTTCAAAATATCTTCTTTTGTATTCTGCAAAAGACAAAAAGTCATAAGAGTTTGAGACGGCATAAGGGTGAGTAAATGATGCCAGAATTTTCATTTTTGGGTGAACTATTCCTTTAAGTCTTTGTTTTGTCATGTAATATAGCTTTTAGCTCATTTAATATATAGTTTGTTTTACACTTAGCTTTGCTGTAGAGAACATATACAAGTACAGTATTTTAATACCACTTGTTTATTTAATGCCATTGAGATTGTGAGTTATGCCATAATGAGGGAACAGCAGTGATCATGTGCTGTCCAGTTTTTCCATCATCTCCAGTATGATTCATCAAGAAGACCTGTGGTGTGTGTGATGTCAATTTAGGGATACCAGACTCTGGGCAAACCCACGCTCCTTCCTTCCCTGTCGGAGCACCAAATGGCTTGAAACACATGCATGCATGTCCATGTGCAGCCTCAGACACGCAGACGCACACACATAACAGATGGATGGTGATGTCTCATTCACAGATCAGAACCTTGTGAAAAGAGCAGCCACACAAAGGTTAATTATGGTGTGTTATGGGGAATCACATCAAAGGGAGAGGAACTAAAAATAAATGAGTTGTGTAATTTGTCTTTGATGCATATAAATGGCATTAGTGCCTGATATTAGTAATGCTGACAAAAGTTGGTAAGCTGAGAACAATTCGAAGAGGCCAATCTTAAACATAGTGATGTTTGCAATATTTTATTCTGCTCTGATCTCAAATACATGTTTCACATTTAACTATGTACCCTTCCCTCTTTCTTGCCTCCTAGCAACCTCGTAAAATCGCCCTTCTGTGAAGCTATCTGTAACACTCTTCATGTAGAGGTCAGAGCGGTACATGTCATTTGTGTTGAAGCCCTGACAAGAGTGATGTGAAAGGGCCTTTTAAATATGTCTACAGTACATAGCAGAATAGCAGATCCAACTCTTTTATTTTAAAACAGCAAGGAAATTCTGTTTTCAATATTATATACCGTCTAAATCTTGATTGAGATGAACGATATTCAAATACATACGGTAGACTTTAGATTGGGAGTCTATAATCAAAATCAAGAGGACACATACACATGCACTCAATACACACACAAGGAGAAAAAATGAAGACTGTCCAAGGAAGCAGAGTTTAAACTAATACATTACCACAATCTCTTCAAGGGCTTTGGGTGCTGGCTGTGTTTATGGCCATGTGTTAAGACCTTGTGCTTTGAGGTACTTTACCTTGCCACACACTGCAGTGTGTTTATGATTGTGTATCTGTGTGTAACTGGACTCTTTCTGCATATCTTCTGCATGGCTGAGAGACTGCAGACTGGTTTAACCCTGAGGCAGTGCAACAATCTAGTAATTTTCGAAGACGAATCCAAAACCAGACTGACTCCAACATATCCAGTGCTCAGAGTATATAAAATACTCACTGCTCTGCCATATCTGAGACTCAAAACTTCTGGTACCAAATTTAATGTTAAATCGTATACTTGGGAAATCAAACAACAGTATACTTTCACTCTCCTGTAATCAGCCATTTTAACACTCCTGTGCAGTTGCAATTGACAACAGTTTATACAACACATAAGTCACTCTATTAAAACTAGTTTGTACTTCCTGAAGGAAATATCAAGTATGCAAAGCAGCAAAAAATAAATAAAAAAAATTAAAAAGAGAGAGAGAGAGAGAGAGAGAGAGAGAGAGAGAGAGAGAGAGAAAATAAAAAGAATCAAAGTTTTGGGTAAGCTTACAGTACATTTTGGGCTTTGGCTCTTTGTAAATGAAATACTGCATCAGAGTTGCTTTGCTTTTGTCATGGAAGCCAGTTTCTTGTTTTCAGTCGGCTGCACACAATACTTAAAATAGTCACTGTGCAGTGTAAAGGCAGCTATAAATGGTTAAATATACTGTATGAAAAAAAAGACAAGACCGATCACAATCCAGTATGCAAATGTTACAACTTTTGTTTTTGCTGAGCAAAAACTATTTCTATTGGGCAGAACCTTTGACTACCTGAGCAGAATATTATATATCTATATATAGCCTATATACTGTATATATCACTTCATTTGTATAGCACCTTTGAGCAACTTAGCACAAAGTGCTTCACATTATATATATATATATATATATATATATATATATATATATATATATATATATATATATATATATATATATATAATAACCCAGGCCAGGCTGTTCCATAATCGTGGGGCCTTTGCAACAATAGCTCTATCACCTTTAGTTTTACATCTAGATTTTGGAACAGTCAACAGCTCACAACGAGAACATCTAAGAGGTTTAGCTGTTTTATAATGTCTTAATAGTTCTGCTAAATATTCAGGTGCCAAGCCATGTAATGTTTTATATGTAATTAATAAAATCTTAAAATCAACCCTAAAGTGGATAGGTAACCAATGCAAAGATGCTAATACTGGATATGACTTGAAGACCTTGTTTGTGTCAAAAATCTAACTGCAACATTTTGCACTAATTGTATTTGTGAAATAGTACGTTGATTTAAAATTGAAAACAGGCATTACAATAATCCAAGCGAGATGAAATAAAGGCATGAATAAGCTGCTTTTTATCCCTAAAACTCAAAATATGTCTAACCTTGGAAACGCTCCTTAACTGATAAAAACAAGACTGAACTAACTGCTTGAGATGGTATTCAATCAAATTGTAAATTTGTGTCAAAATAGACACCAAAATTTCTTACCACTTGCTCAATATTTGGGACCACCTGTCTAAGTGCTAACTGAATCTGACGTTTTTTTAGAACCATAACCAATTATCACAACCTCTGTTTTATCAGTATTTAACTGAAGAAAATGTTGTGCCATCCAGTCATTTATATCTACTATACATGCTTAAAGAACATTTAATTCACTGGGATTCAAAGACAAATACAATTTTAGATCATTTGCATAGCAATGAAAATTTATGTTGTGTTGTTGAATCACATAACCACGAGACACCATATAAAGAGAAAATAATATAGGCCCTAACAGGGAACCTTGCGGAACCTCACAATTAACTGTAGAAGAGGAAGAGACCTCATCTCCAACAAACATTCCTACTTGACAAATAAGACATAAACCAGTCTAAAGCCACCCCAGAAATTCCCACCCAACTCTTCAATGAATCAATTAAAACTGAATGATCAGCTGTATCAAACGCAGCATTGAATGCATTGAATGGACCTCCAGAGCTGAGATATTCTTCTAAAACTCTTTGTTTGTGTTCAACAGAACAAAGAAAGTCATACACATCTTAGATGGCATGAGGGTGAGAAAATGATGAGAGAATTTTCATTTTTGGGTGAACTAACCCTTTAAGTGGTTTGGGCTCAATTCATTGCTTAAGTTTAATACTTATGGTTTAGAAAAAAAACCTTACCAGAGTGTTACGTTGCAAACCAACAGACATTTGCCTGATGCCAAAACATGAATACTTTTGTAAAGTCATGCAGGCAGAATTCTGATATCCTGCGGGGACTTACGCAGTGCTTGGCGAGGAACGTCTATCAGACACTTGGTACATTCCCCTCGATACCCCAGAGACAATGGAATTTCTCTATGAGAGAGAGAGAGATAGAAAGCAAAAGAGAGAATGATTTTGCATAAATATTTTCAGGTCAATATGCTCCAAGCTGTCACTGATCACATCTGAGACAGCTCAACATCAGCCGACTAAGTATCTACAGAAAAAAGGCAAGCGTTTAAGTGTTTATTTAATTCCAACAAGATTTTTTTTCAGCTGAACAGGGTGTAAAACAGCGAAGAGAAATGCTTATTTTATTTAATCTACCCCCAACCAAAACCCAAATCTAACCCTAACCATTAGTGGAGACAAAATGCAATGTAAGGGACAAAAATGCAACCTCCTTATCATGCTCGTGTGGTGGTGGCGTAGTGATAGGTGGTAATCAGGTTGCTGGTTCAATCCCCACAGCCACCACCATTGT
The DNA here is from genome assembly GCF_019703515.2 of Myxocyprinus asiaticus. NCBI lineage: Eukaryota > Metazoa > Chordata > Actinopteri > Cypriniformes > Catostomidae > Myxocyprinus > Myxocyprinus asiaticus. Next base: position 43,274,980 of record NC_059351.1, read on the forward strand.
GTCCTTGAGCAAGGCACTTAACTCCAGGTTGCTCCGGGGGGATTGTCCCTGTAATAAGTGCACTGTAAGTCGATTTGGATAAACGTGTCTGCTAAATGCATTAATGTAAATGCTCATGATTGTTTATACAAACATGATTACTTCCTTGTTTGATTGGGGTTTGAACAGTGGTCTCTCATACAACTGGCTCTATGCGCTACCAGTTGAGCCACAGGAGAAAGTAATACTTATTGAGCCGATCCAAATATGTCAGATGGGAGATAGAGGCATGTCAATGAGTCGGCATACTTTTGCTGATCCTTGGGTAACGGAACTTTCGGAAACAGCATGCCGACTTCCCGTGTGATCATGTTGCACAGCTTGGAAACACACGCTGCATGTGAAGTCAAACCGAGTCAATATTGTTGTGTGCAATAGAGTTTATGAGCAAAAAACAAATGTCCAATGCTGTCTCCATGGTGACAGAGGGGGTCCCCATTAATGTCAGAGATTGAGTTGTTAAGGGTGTTGCCATAATTTGCCGTCAGCAGTGGATGGAGAGCCTGGAGAGCTCTAAACTAAATAAATGTATACATTCTACAAAACCTTTACTCACTGCTACATCCGTTAGGAATGTCAAAGCAAAAATGGCTTACAGTAAATTAAGGTGTTTTTTTCCCAGTTACCTGTAACAACAGCCCAAATAGGTCCTTGGTGATTAGAATGCATCAAACTTGGTGCAGCCAATGTTAGGAGAAATACTGCTGAGGAACCAAGTGTAATGTTAATCCCCTCTAGATGCAAGAAAATGAGACTGGTGCTCCAGTGCAATCTTTCAACATCCTTAGGGCATCTGGAGGTTTATGAAACATTCTGATGAGCATTTAGTAAGAGACATTTTCTGAGCGCTGTATTAAGATTTATTTATCCTACAGCAACTGCAGACAGATCAGCAACAATGACAAAGCACATTTAGGCACTTTCCACCACCTGCAGGGACTTACTGCTATAGTCGGTGCCACACTAGCGGACTCAAAATAACTACATTTTGGCCGAGGGTGTCACACTTCCCAACTTTTTGCTGAGATATGTGCATAAACAATTGTAAAAGAGTGATTTAGGATGTGATTCGTGGAGTAACTTTTACTTGTGAAAGTGTGTGATTGTGTATTTATTAGTGCCCAACCGATATATCGGTTGACCAATATATCGGTATTGGCATATATTTTACCGATATGCGCCGATATGAAAACTTTTTTTCAGAACATATAATGCAGAAAACAATGCTTTAGAATTGGTGTCATGCCGTAGTTTGTCCAGCAGAGCGTGCTCCGACTCCATTGTTTACAGAGCTGAGCTGACGGTGGCTCTACAGACAGGGCAGAGTTGAGCTGTGTCTCGATAAGTTAACTAGATTGTGAAATACATACTGGAAAGTTAATAAACAATGACCCCATCATTTTCCCTTTTCAATATAACTAATATAACATTAACCTTGTCCCTGACAACCATGTCACTCATGTCTGTTTGCTGTTAGCCAGCTATAGTTTGTCAGTGCAGTCAGTAATGTAGCAGATTGAAAGGCAAACATCAGAGCATCTTTTTGGAGCTAAACAGACAACGGTGCGATGGTGGATTGTGTCTGATGAGTGTTGATTTCATGCTATGTTGTTACCTAGTTGGTGAGACACAATGCTGGAAAGTAAAATAAACAACGTTCGTCTTTTATTCTCCGTGACAACGAGCTTATAGCTAACTAGCTAATCATGTAGCTACTTTCACTGTTGTCAGCTGAGTGGAAGCTAATGTGTAACCAAACTGTTTTGTTCAGGATTCGCAGATTGGTACCCCCTTCAACCGAACAATTCCAGTCGTTGCATTTATAAAATGTAATATTTAAAAGTCTGGTTTTCCACTGTTGAAAGTTTCCCCTGAACTTGTATAGCAGAATACGGTGTAACACCGCTGCTTATCTGTTTATCTTGACTCGGCAGTATTAATATAGTCAGCATTTGACTGATACTAAACAGTAATACTGATGTTTATTTAGCTATTTATTTTATTTTTATTTATTCTTTATTTAAATGGTCAGCATTTGACTGATACTAAACAGTACTGATGTTTATTTAGCTATTTATATTATTTTTATTTATTCTTTATTTTAATGGTCAGCATTTGACTGATTCTAAACAGTACTGATGTTTATTTAGCTATTTGTTTTATTTGTATTTATTCTTTATTTAAATGGTCAGCCATTGACTTATACTAAACATCCAGTACTGATGTTTATTTAGCTATTTATTGTATTTTTATTTATTCTTTATTTTCTCAGTGTTCATTTCTAGAATTTGTTGACAACATAATAATAATGTCAAATATTCTTTGATAAAAATATTTCAGAAAGCAGCATTCTGAGTACCTTTGCATAGTCATATCAGTGCAAAATCGGTGAAAAATCCACATCCAGCTCAAAATTTAAATATATCGGCCACCATATCGGTAATCAGTGAATTTTCCCTCTCTAAAATCGGTATTGGTCTCAAAAATCCCATATCGGTCGGGCTCTAGTATTTATCCTCTTGAGGCTTGCCGTAGAATGCGTATGTCCATATGCTGCTTTCAGTGAGTAAAGTAACTAAGTTCAAGAAAAACAGACTGTTGTGTCTCCACATTCTGATTTCATTAATCATTTAGTGTAGAAGAAAAACACAGGAAACAAGCTTGGTGACAGAATCACTATAGATTACAATCAGCATTTGTGAAGACATGTAGCTGAGTGCGATCACAGATGAAAATATTCAGATCAGCTTGATATCTTGTTAGTTCTTCAGTAAAAGAAGAAGCTCTTTAGTCACTTGAACAGAACACAAGAGCCCGCCCGGCAAAAGACAGATTTTTTTTTCTGGCTTACTCTTGCCTGCAGGTTAAATCTAAGCATTATCTCTTTGCATATAATGTCCACCAGACTGATTAGTAAAAAAAGTGAATTACTGAAAGCTTCTACGTCTCTAACTCTCATTTAAACTCTTGAGAGTAAACTCATTTAATCTACTTGAATGGAGAAAGACCAAAATGTCCAAAACGGCTAGTCACGATCACATTCCAATAATATACTGTAGTTCAGATCATAAAATAAATCTGACAACAGTGTTAATAAATTGAGCTCTTCTGCTTGTAGATCAAATTGTTTATGCTGGATTTTATAGATTTTGCATTGATGGAGAAATTCAGTCACTTCAAAACAAAACTGAAACTACTGCAAGAGTGAAAGTGCATTGCTCTGATGTCATGTCCTCTCCACTGTCTTTGTCTCACAGCCACTATACCTGTCGACCATTGGGTTTGGATCCCTGAAGACTGCAGTGTCCCAGACTGCCGTTCGGGGTAGTGGCACAGCTGCTAATGATCTGGAGCTGTTTTTCAGCGCGGTCGGCCCGGTCCAACAGCTCCTCAATGAACTGCTGAAGACGCATTTTTGCATTGGCTTCACGTACAGCTGTTTCCTGCAGGAACTGGTCAATCTGGGCCACCTCTCTGAGTGAGAAAGAGAAAATGAACAAGAAAAGAGAATAAAAGATGTAAGTATTAAGGATGTAGTGTTGTGTAAGTGGTGATAGTTTGTCAGGTACTTTTGATCAATGTATCAAATGTAGGCTACTGTATAAGTGTTTTTTTATATAGTATTGTTGGTATTAAGAGTATTAAATGTGCAATAAAAGTCTAAAGATACAGTGAGAAAGATCCAGTCTAAACTGAACAATTAGTTTTATAATATTAATTTACTTAAACTAATTTACTTTATTACAGAATATGCTTAACAATTTATAAATATTAAAGGGAACATGTAAGAGGTCATTGTACAACAAAAACATACTGTAAGTTTCAGAATTGAAAACTTCCTCCTTAAAAGAAAAAGAGAATTTATTTAAACCAGGCTGTTGAAACGGCATGTTTGGAATTTGTGGAACTTAAGACGTCACAAAGACCAAGTACATCTGCATATGACTGCCTCTTCAGCAAGACATCAACGCCTATTTTTCGTCATTGCACCCTTGGCCCCGCCCACTGGTGCTCAGTCTGTCAAAGATGAAGTGGAGAGATGACCTATCATGGGAGATTCATCTACAGCAAGCAAAGGGGACTGGATTGAAATGTTTTTCTGCATAAACATGCACTAGATGAATGGCTTTGACCGTTATCATGTACCTTGCGCCTCTTTTAAAAATCGCAATGTCAAGTTATAACTCTAAAAAGGAGACCTCCGTTCTATTTCATTCAGATGCGCTCTGTCTTGCAGTTTTGAAGGGATCCTGGACCGTTTTTGCACCCATCTGTGCTACATTTAACGGTTGGTCTTTTATAAACATGCACTAGATGGACATCTTTGATTGTTTCAATGCATTTCTGGTGATGTGCGCCATGTTTTAAGAGTGGTACAAGCGCAACTTTTAAAAACGTGTCTCATTCTGCTGGTGCCACTCTCTGGGAGAAACACATGCTGTTCTGTGTATAAACAAACATGGAAGATGCAAGATGTCGCTTCTGTGAAGATCAGCATCTCTGCTTTGGCCTGTTGAAGCACCCAACATCACCATGGATTGTATTACGTTTGCTTATTCAGAACATTTCAGTGTGGACTGTATGTGTTTTTGGTTCATATCAGCGCGGACTGCTTGTGAACCAGTCACAATAAGATTCCTGCTTTGCAAAGGAACTGTTATTTTAAGATGGGGCAGTAAAACACTACCAGCCCCGTGAGTAAAGTTTCATTCACAAATGTTTCAAATATCATGACTGTTTAATACACTACCGTTCAAAAGTTTAGGGTCACTTACTCATTCTTTATTTATTTTTTTTTTACATTTTCTTCACATTTTAGAATAATAGTAAAGTCATCACAACTATGGAATAATAGAAATGGAAATATGGGAATTATGTTGTGACAAAAAAATCCAAAATAAATCAAAACTATGTTATATTTTAGCATCTTCATAGTGGCCACATTTTGCCTAGATTTAGCAAAAATGTACTCTTGGCTTTTCTTAATTATTCGGTCCTAGTCATCCATTTCAAAAAGTTTTTTTTTTTTTTTTTTTTTAAATAAAATTTTCGTTTTGTAATTAAATATATTAATATGTTGGCACAATTATATTTTTGTCTACAAAACTAATTTCAAACATTTAAGCATATGCTTTCAGATCAAAAGGTTTTTAAGATCATGAGAAACATTTCAGGCAAGTGGCTCCAAACTTCTGAATGGTAGTGTAGTTGCTGTGCTTGAGTGAAAATTTTGATACATTCAGATGAAATTTGTTGGGTGTACATTGTGTGTTAACTCTGAAATGCAGTTTTCTAAATTATAATGTGAAGCTTGTTCATTTTCTCCCGACTGAGTTTCAAATATGGCTGTATTTGAAGGGCAGCACGAAGTTAGCCAATCAGAAAAGTGGGCATTTACATTGAAGTCTTAAAGGGCCAAACAGCTTCAAACCGAGCATTTTGACAAGTTTTGGTGCAAAAAAACTTTACTGAAATTATAAGTGGACCTCAGGGAAGATAATAAAATTATAAATAGAGAGTATGTCATGACCCCTTTAAGAGACAAATCTCAGAAGCAACAGTTGAGCATGTCTTCCATTGGCAATTTCCAAGACTGCCGAAAATGTTAGCTGTGATTTGTACATGAACTGATCCATATACCAAAACCATATGATGACATATTTCCTTTAAAGAAATGAAAGACTACAGAACATGCGAATTTAAAACCTGTCTCACCTCAGCAAATGGGAAAAGGGCATCTGATATTCATCGCCTCTCCCTCCCATTTGCCCATTTTCTCATGCTTGTTTATCTCCTCCAGCATTCTGCAAATCCCTGGAGCATGCAGACAGCCAATGAAAGCCAGTCGACTGTTATCTTTGTGTAGGAAATGTCTCTACACACATAAACACTGGCTTGCACTTCTGTCAACACCATCACCTCAGCTATGCCAGGCTACTTGCTCTCTCTCTTTCCCCCTCTCTCAAATATGCAAAAATATTCTCTCTTCATCACTCTCACTTCTTTACAAACATATTCTCACACAGCTTGATTGTAACAGTTTCATGCAACTATACTAAAGACTATTTTGAGATATTTACTGCAATTCTGAATACTTCTTTAAAAGCAAGAAAAATTAAGTTGCTCCTGTACTCTGATTATCTGATTAGCCACAAGAATTAAAAGCATCAGTTAATAAAGCAGGAAAATGAATGTGTATAAATGTAATCTCAATGACATTTACGTAACTGTGTAATCTTAAATGATCCTGTAAATAAATAACAATGATAAAGATCAAGCTGTATTCAATTATCATGTTAGTCTGTGCTGCAGCTTTTTTTAATTCAGAGATCTGGAGTACATCATGTTAGCATTATTACTTACAGGATGCTTCTCTTGAGCAATAATGGATAGCCACCTAATGGGATAGTTTACCCATTAATGAAAATTCTGTGATCATTTACTCACTCTCATGTTGTTTCAAACCTGTATGACTTTCTTTTTCCATTGAACACAAAATGAAATTTTAGGCAGAATATTAGCCTCAGTCAACATTAATTTTCATTACATCTTGTTCTCCATACAATGAAAGTGAACAGTGACTGAGGCAATCACTATGTCTATTATCTCCATGTGTGCTCCACAGAGAAAAAAGTAAAAAAAATAAATAAAAAAATACAGGTTTATAACAACATGAGTGTGAGTAAATTATGACATATAATTACTTTTGGGTGAACTACCCTTTTAAGCTGGGAAAGGAGAAAGTGTTTTTTTTTCTTCATTTTTTTCTGGAATGCCCAATTCCCAATGCGCTCTAAGTCCTCGTGGTGGCATAGTGACTCACCTCAATCCATGTAGTGGAGGTCGAATCTCAGTTGCCTCCGCACCTGAGACCGTCAATCCACGCATCTCATCACGTAGCTTGTTGAGCACGTTACTGCGGAGACGTAGCGCATGTGGAGGTTTCACGCTATTCTCTGCGGCATCCACGCACAACTCACTACACGCCCCACAGAGAGCAAGAACCACACATTATAGCGACCACGAGGAGGCTGCCCCATGTGACTCTACCCTTCCTAGCAACCGGGCCAATTTGGTTGCTTAGGAGACCTAGCTGGAGTCACTCAGCGCACCCTGGATTCAAACTTGTGACTCCAGGGGTGGTAGTCAGCGTCAATACTCGCTGAGCAACCCAAGCCCCCAGGAGAAAGTGTTTTAACAAAGAAATGACACACGTCACATTGAAATGTGTACGTACAAGGGACAAAAGGACACAAATGAAAACATTTTGCTAGGCATAATTAAAAAACACAAAGCTGGCGATAAAGTTTGATACATCAGCAGGCCTAAAATGTGTGTGCTTCCACAAAGTTGGTGTATTTGAGGTAAAAGTCAGTCTGATGAGCATATAAAGCAGAATTAAACTGTATCTGCCAAAGCACCCATTTACTAAAGGAAAAGAACAAAATTAAAATATCCTCACTTAACTCTACGTTTTGTTGTTGTGCAGATTTACAGCTTTGTAAGGATTTCTTATAACATGAAATAATGCTTTGTACCAGAAAGATGTTTGCATTAAGATAAAAACTGAATATGCACAGGGGATTTTAACAAAAGAGTCTTCATTTGAAGAGCTGCATAAAGAGACAACAGACAATAAATAACAAATGAACAAACAATAACTAATAAGAAAAAAGTACTAGTCTAACCAAAAAACCCAACAGAATATAAACAATAGCGAATGTCTAAAAAACTTCCTTACGGCAGATCTTCTGTATCTTGTGTGATCTTAATGAAGTAATGACTGCTCTCAACTGGCTCAGAGAAATTAAAGCAAATTTGAGCACAATGTTTTTTACAACTGTCATTCAGAGAGAATGACAGTCAATCAACAGAGTGTACATCAGGCTAATTACAGGCCCCGTAAAGTGGAGGCAGGCCAGAGCAGCATGGGTTCACTGTGTATTACCACACACACACATTCATACAATGCAATATATACAATGCAAGTCTGCCTTTGCCTCTCAATGTATCTTGAACTGCAGTAGTGACATTTGTAATAATTAAAGGGCTGGCACCTAATTTCTTTGGTCAGCTTGATAAATGTGTGTGACGAGGCGGAGGGCATGGTCCGGCACTGAGTCTCGTAATCAGCAGGAGAGAGAGATAAAGGGAAGCCGGAGATGCCAGTTCAAGAGCGAGAGAGACACGCATGGCCAATGTGTGTGTGTGTGTGTGTGTAAGTTCAGTTACATCATTAAAGTTATGTTGACTGTTCTGCCAGTTCCCACCTCCTCCTTGCCCATCCTGAACTCATTACATTGGTGCTGAAACCTGGGAGCCATTCCGTCTGCCAGGGGTCGGAGGACTCGCTGCCATCCGCCGGGGGAGGAGCGAGCTGTCGCCGCCAGTGGTCGGAGGAGTGGCTGAGGACCAGGCGACGGCGTGTCCAGGGACCGGCGAGCCAGTTTTTTCCTCTCTCTCTGTCGCTCTGCTTCGCACTTTCCCTCACCCCTTTCCCTCCCCTCGTCTCACCCAGGGCTCCAGAAAAGCGAGGAAGACCTGCTGGCAGGCAGGGGTGGAAGGGCAACCCCCCCCCCCCCCCCCCCTCCAGGAAGGGAGGGGATTAATTCATGCCAGGGGTTTCCCTGGCCTGAGTCGGCGATGGAGAAGTGTGACGAGGAGGAGGGTGGGTCAGGGCTGTGAAGACACACGCCTGGCCCTGAATCGGGCTAATCAGCCAGGAGGGGAATAAAGACAAGCCGGAGGCGCCAGTTCGGGAGAGAGAGAGCCACATGCAGCTGCTGTGTGTGTCTGTGTGTTTGTGTTTAAGTTGATTTAAGTTAATTTAAGTCATTAAAAAGTTTTGCTGACTGCTCAACCGGTTCCCGCCTCCTCCTTGCCCACCTTTACCCCGTTACAATGTGTTTTATCTTTCCTTCATGGTTATTGATACAGATTTCCCGATTTGTTTCCAATTCACAGAAGCTCTCAATTTGATTAGATTCTGATTTCAATTTGATTCAGATTAATTTGCATATATTTCAGTTATAATGTCCATTTTGCTTACATTGGATATAAATGTATTCTCAGATAATGCTGTTAATTGCACAGGAGCACGTACGTAGCTGCTGGCACTGGCAATGACGAAGACGATGAAGACATGATAAAGATGAGCCCAAGTGCAATTTATTTACAATATGTGAAATCCAAAATGTGAATCCGAAACATAATAAACATAAACGACTTGACATAGACTTAAACTTGACTTTGACATAGCATGGCATGGCATGACATGACATGACATGACATGGCATGACATGGCATGACATGGCATGGCATGACATGGCATGACATGGCATGGCATGGCATGACATGACATGACATGACATGGCATGGCATGACATGACATGACATGACGCGTGTTCTTGACAAAGGACAATGGAAAATATGAGAGTATAAATACATGGACATGGGAGAACAAACCAATGAACAAACAGAACTCTAAACAAGATAACAAGACAATCAACCAATGAAAACAAGACACATGAACATGGAGGGAATACATGAAATCACATGACAAGGGAACCACATGACATGAAACAGGAACTAGAATTTTCAAAATAAAAGACATGAAATACAAGAATCAACAAAATACACATCACAGGATACACGGTTATGCTGCGTTCCATTCAAGTTGGATGAGGGATACTCCTACTTGATATCTCCGATCATAAATGCATTCCATTCCCTGATATTCGGAAGATAACGTTTAAGGAAATGAAACTGCAATGCTCTTGTTAGCTTAGCAGGGGTTTGAATATTTTTAGAGATGTCTCCTAGCAACCCAACTGATAAACAATGCTGCAGCTCTAGCATTTGTGCTTCAGGTGTACGATTATCAAAAGAGATTATAATGTTTTATACACCTGTTTCTGCAGGCGTTTGTTAAACAAGCTTTAATATCATGTAATGTGGAAACGAGCTCATTTATCGATATTACTTAATAAAGTGAATGTTTATCACTTTGTATATCTCCCTGATTGTCGACAGGTTTGTGTGACATCATGCCCCTGCATCTCGGCGAAATCGGAGCTGAGAATTTCTGCACGAACCTACAAGTTGTAATTCTGACTTCAAGATGCATTCCATTGCACCTTTCCTAGTAGGAAATTGTAAAATCCGACTTTCCGAGTTGAATGGAAGGCAGCACTACTTTTCAAAACTTAATCCAACACTGAATACTCAAGAAGCCTAATTTACACTTAGAAAACTCCTGATGTTGCTATAACAATGCAAAAAGCACTTACCAATTTACTTGAAGTGAAAATCTGTCCTGTTTAATAAATTAAGCAATCACACGGTCATGCAGAACATCTCGTGTTTTTAAATCCATAAGGATTTCTTTCTCAATGGCGATAGCGGCAGTAATGACAGTCGACTTGTCAGCAAGATCTCGTGCTCTTCGCTTTCAAATTACATTATTTAAAGCGTGATTGCGTCACTCAAGGCCAGCTAGAAGGCCTTGACCGGGACATATCCTAAAGATCACACCCACCAAGAACAAATAAATCAATCTGACTGGCTGATGAATCTGACAATCTGACTTTAGTTGCCCATTCATTTGCACTGTTGAGGGATTCTGTGGAAATTCTAAAGGCCTGAGGGGGTGTAGCTCAAACTCACGCACTGCTTTGGGCATGTGATTTGTGAAAAAGTTGTCACGCTTTGCTTGTAAGCATCAAGGAATAAATTCTTACTGGATAAACTTTTCGTTTTTCTCTGTTTGTTTGTAAATTAATTAAGAGTGGAAAGCGATTAAAAATACATAGGCAAAAAGGTGATTGAGAATGAAAGGATGAAAAATATTTATTTATTTGGCATGTCAGGCCAACAGAGAAGGCTTTGCTGGCCCTGAGAATTCGCCACTGGCCAAATTGTGATGGCTAGACAGCTGGGTCAGAGCATCTCCAAAATGGCAGGTCTTGTGGGGTATTCCTGGTATGCAGTGGTTAGTACCTACCAAAAGTGGTCCAAGGAGCCGCAGACCGGTCAGAGTGCCCATGCTGACCCCTGTCCACATCTGAAAGTGCCTACAATGGGCATGTGAGCATCAGAGCTGGACCATGGAGCAATGGAAGAAGGTGGCCTGGTCTGATGAATCACATTTTCTTTTAGATCATGTGGAAGGCCGGGTGCGTGTGCATCGTTTACCTGGGGAAGGGATGGCAGCAGGATGCACTATGGGAAGAAGGCAGTCTGACGGAGGTAAGTGTCATGCTCTGGGCAATGTTCTGTTGGGAAACCTTGGGTTCTGGCATTCATGTGGATGTTACTTTGACATGCACCACCTACAAGAAGATTATTGCACACCATGTACACTCCTTCATGGCAACGGCATTCCCTTATAGCAGTGGCCTTTTTCAGCAGGATAATGCGCCCTGCCACAATGCAAAAATTGTTCAGGAATGGTTTGACGAACATGACAAAGAGTTCAAAGTGTTGATTTGGCCTCCAAATTCCCCAGATCTCAATCCGATTGAGCATCTATGGGATGTGCTGGACCAACAAGTCTGATCCATGGAGGCCCCACCTTGCAACTTACAGGACTTAAAGGATCTGCTGCTAATGTCTTGGTGCCAGATACCAAAGGACATCTTCAGAGGTTTTGTTGAGTCCATGCCATGACGGGTCAGAGCTGTTTTGGCGGCATGAGGGGGACCTACACAATATTAAGCAGGTGGTTTTAATGTTGTGGCTGATCGGTGTATGTATATATATATATATATATATAGAGAGAGAGAGAGAGAGAGAGAGAGAGAGAGAGAGAGAGAGAGAGAGAGAGAGAGAGAGAGAGAGAGATAGAGCCATTTGGATAATCATAGACATTTTAAGTCACGCAGCATGAAATTTGGTTGCATTTGCGAGTGAGTCACTCTTGGGATTTAAAAATTTATATCAAGCTATATTAATTTGCCTGGCCAATATATTAGCTGATCACTTAGAATGATATGAAAAGTGAACACAATTAAGTAGGCGAAGCAGCATGACATATTTTAGTGTGTCTCCTACTGTCTGCCCCAATCAAAACACACACTTCTTCCAAAAAGTACCGCTTACAGCCTCTGTGCTGACTGAAACATTTTCACAAGAGAACATGAGTATAATATGACCACCTGCTCAGAAAGCTGAGATCTAAATTCCAGTAAGGTACAAGCAGAGTGTGCTGGGAGTGGCAGTCAGGCTTTCAAATTTGTGCATGGCTGATTGCATCTCACTGAGGGAATTATAGGTATGGCCATTTGAAATTGTGGAGTGTTTCTGCTCTAGCTTCTGTCAGCTAAAAAAGACACACCGACATGTTTGTTTTTCAGTCATGGTGGGGAGTTTCCACTGACTTCTAAAGTTTCTCTCCTGAGCTAATGATATTTTTTTTATTCCCTAACCCTACACCTACACCCTACCCTTTTGTATATTTTCATAAAGACAGTATTTAGATCTTTTTTTAGATCTTTAGTTTTTGGTCTGACACCATATCCCAACCAAGTGTAATGTAATAATATTCCAGCATCAAGCAATTTGTGAGTCCACACAGAACATTAAAGTATAGTACAATCACAGCCTATCAGAACATATTTGATGGGACAGCCTGGAACCTGGGAGTGATGGTGGATGACCAGCTTAACTTCACTGCCAACATCTCAAACCAAGTTTTGCTGGTTCACACTTTATAACAACAGGACAATCAGACCTTTCCTGTCTGGATATGCTACCCAGCTCCTGGTCCAAGCTCTGGTCATTTCAAGACTGGACTATTGTAATGCCCTGTTGGCCGGCCTCCCAGCAAGCACGATTAAGCCACTGCAGATGGTCCAGAATCCTGCTGCGCCTCTGGTCTTCAATCAGCCAAAGAGGGCTCACATCACCCCACTCATGATTTAACTCCATTTGCTACCTGTAGCTGCCTGCTTCAAATTCAAGGCTTTGACTCTGGCCTTCAGGACAGCCAATGTAACAGCACCCTCTTACTTCAGTTCACTCCTTCTGGTCTATGTCCTAACACAATCATTATATTTCTCTGTTCCTCTTAGGTGGAATAAGCTTCCAACCTCCACTCGATCTGCTGATCCCATCTCAGCATTCAAGAACCAGCTGAAAACACATCTGTTCCATGAGCACTTGCACTTAAATGTAATAAATGCACTTAATATGTAATAAATAAATAAAAAATCCTTGTCTGTCTCTTTTTAGCATCTATACTACTCCAGCCACTTGGCAGTGTGATACTGCAGACATTGTTGAATTTTGTATGACAAATTGCTTCTCTTATGTTTCCCATTTGCAAGTCTCTTTGGATAAAAGTGTCTGCTAAATGACTTAATGTAAATATAGATTTTGGACCGATCAGTGTTTACAGTGAGCAGGCAGGGCTACCCAGCTTGACGCCTTAGAAATAGAAACCAAGCAATCGATAAGATGTCCTGTAGCTAGTTACAGTTGCAGCTAGTTAGGAGAAAAAACAATTATTTACATGGAAGAAATACCTTTTATCCTGTTTAGTACATGGTGTGAAAGAAGCGTCAATCCATCAAACTAAACATGAAGCACACAACTAGACCACAGTGTTCAGAGAGACCTTACAGAATATACTGTAAGATAACATTTGTGCTTGGACACTGTACTTCCACACGGCACTTATCTGAGAGCAACAAATTGAAACTGTTCAGATATGATGTTGCCTGTGCTGCGAGCAGACTAGGTTCAGCTTGAATTAAGATACCTCTAGAACAGCTGGAAAATGTTTAAAGAGAAACCTTGATCTGTCAGAGACTACAGACTGGTTTCCGGACTTGTTTCCATGGAAACAACTATTGGCTGGCTGAAAGATATGTCTTTAGACAATTACTGTATGCTTTTTATTGCTACAACAAAGAATGTATGAACAGCACATCAAGCGGTAAAGTGCTTTCACAAGTCATTCCATTCACTTTGAAAGGATGATATTCCATTCACATGTGGTAGGATGACTAAGGCAAGGTGGTCTAGAACGTTTTTAGCATGAAACGGAAATGTGAGGAGATGAGTAAATATAAAAAACTCTGTGCTCAAAATATACTATCATCATTCTTTATGTTCCATGCCTTTTTTAACTATAATAAAGTACATACACAGGATGTAACAGAGTATCTGCCAACTTGTATACTGCATCATCGTAGCATGATGTAAATATTCATGGGTATCATTTTTAAAAGCTGTAATGGAAAATCATTTGAGTGTCATACTCATAAAGACAATTCACACACTAAATGTATTCTGCATACTGATTTGCATTCTTAAGAACATTTTATTTCCAGCACTGCCAGTAGGGGAGAGTGGGCACATAGCTAAAACAAGACAACTTATTTAGTGTACTAACATTTTTATTATAAATTATAATTTATTTGCTCACCCTCATGTTGTTTCAAACACGTATGACTTTCTGTCTCCTGTGGAACATAAAAGTCTCAGTCACCAATAACTTTAATTTTTTTTACCAATCATTATTGCATCTTTTGGCTATACAATGAAAGTGAATGGTGACTGAGGCTGTCAGTCCCTAACATTCTGCCTAATATCCCCTTTTGTTTTTCATGGAAAAAAGAACCAGAACTATCTCATTCTCTGAGTGCAACAATGTTGGCATATAAATTATGTGCACATAATACAGCAGCAGAGGGGTAATCAGCAGCTAACTGTATTCACAGTAAAGTATTATGTAAGGCTGTAAGCAACACACAGTCCCCACAGAGTATGAATGATAATTAGATACAAGAAACAGAAGAGAGAAAAGTTGGCAGAAATAAGGTGAGAGGTGGGCAAAAATGTCTTTATGAAGTTGCTGGTCATGCATACTTGAATATATTGATGTACTTGTGGGTGAGCATCCATAAGCTTGACTAAACAGGTTTAGTAACTCAGCTGAACCTAAAACAAGTGTGATATCTGACTACATCATTATATAGTGAACATGGAGCTCTGTGTACAAAATGTAATATTCAGATGTTGTTCACTGTTGTCGATAGCTGGCTCTGCTATTGACATTGTTTAGTTTTTGTTATTAAAGGAATAGTTCACCCAAAAAGTATGTCATAATTTATTTACCCTCATGTCATTCCAAACATGTAAGACTTCATGTAAGAGTTTCTTTATAAGGCAGAACACAAAAGAAGATTTGAATGGAGATTAATGAAAGCATTTATTCTTACCCATTTGGCAAACAGTTCTTTCTTGTTCCAAGCACATATAAGGTTAATTCAAGATATATTCTCTGAAAACAAGTCTTAATATTTTACGCAGTTTTGCCTCTCAAGTAAATTCATTTTGTTTTAAGGATGTTTAGATATTTTATGGGAAAACAAGGCAAAAATACTTGTCTTGAAAATCATTTTTTGCAGTGTTTTCATATGTTTTCAAGTGGATGAATATTTAGGTTGGGGTTCTGCCCTACCTGCCCCCATAGACAAGCCGTGCCTGACAGCTAGTATTCCAATTTCCTATTCCCAGTTCTGTCCTCTGCAAGATGGACACTATGACTCTCTGATTGCAAAAGAAAGAGGTATGGTACAGAGGTGCTAAGTTGCTATTATTGCAAAAGAGTTAAATCAATCATGATCCACAAACCTCAAGTTAGCATAAAATGGAAGCCATGGACATCAGCTCTATGTATATTCATATTTAAAACAGCTGAATAGGGAATTGTAATACAAATGAGGACCCAATAATTTCACATAAGGATGATCTGTCTCTTATGAAGTGTGAAAAATTATACGTGCTGAGACAAAGGATAACTGTAGCATAGACATTTAAGAAAGGTACTCAATCTTATGTAATATAAAACAAAAATAAGCAAGAGACGGAAAGGGCGGCTCATCCCTGACACAAAAAATATATCAGATGGGGAAATGTGGTGCTAACAACATCGAGGTGACAGTGAGAGGGAAAAAGCGAGAATGGAGGAAGGGTATTGAGGGTAAAAAAACTGAGAGGTGAGAGGGAGAGAGAAGAAAATGAGGCCTCTTTCTTTCTACCTGCCAGCAGTGCGTGACCGGCCTCTCAAGGAAGCTCTAATCCACAGGCAGCTGCAAATCAATCACAGCGGGTATATCTTTCAAATGAAGCCCTGCTGAGATTACCCAACTCCACATGACTCTCTAAATCTCAGACCACTCTACAGAGTGAATACCCCCAACTGCTACGATCAATTTATGGAATAAAAATCAGTTTGGGAGATGTGATATTCTATTTGAATAGGGGATGGATAGTTATGACCACTGTGACCACTTAAGGCAGTGCTTTAACCTGCTTTTAACTCTAGGTGTCCCCTCAGTGGTGGTGTCGTTTTACATTTAACTTAATTTTTTACTTATTAACTTTCATACTCAAGATTTGATAGCTGAAACCGTTCGGATCTCAAATCATAGCAATAGTATTATTCAGAATTTGTGGAAGTAATGTTCAGAAAGAAAAAATAACAAAGGAAAGCCTTTAAAGTCACGTGACGCCATGCAAGGTTCGGTCGTGTGAACGCCAAGATCTGCGCACTTTTGAATGCTAGTTTTGATACTTTGAAACCTTGAGATTCAATACACCCTGATCATAAATGTTCTAGGAAGTCAATATGTCAAAGAATTTAAAATCCTCGGGCTCTGAAGACATTAAAAGACACTTACATGCTCATGCTGATGCCCCTCCGGAGGCCTCGAGCCAGGGAGTCAATCTGGCCGGAGAGGTGAAAGAGATTCTGCTAGAATTGCTGAACATATAGCAATGCTGACAAAGGTCGTTGCTGACTGGGAGGATCTTGCTGCAATACGTTGATCGATCATGGCCATGGAGATGAAATTCACTGAGTTGGTTACAAGAGTGGGGGATGTCGAGAAACGGATCGATTATCTGGAGTCATTGGAGAGGGAATTAGATGCTAATCCGCTAGTGACCAAGGCAGATTTGCAACGTGTCTGGGAGAAGCTGGAGGATATGGAAAATCGTAACTGACGGAATAACATCTGAACTGTTGGAATTCCTGAGGGAGCAGAGGGTCAGAAAATGGTGGAATTCCTGGACGGGCTCTTTCCGAATCTGCTTGACATAACAGGCCATAAGCTGGAAATCAAGCGAGCTCACAAGGTTCCACTGAGGGAGACAGGCCCCGATCAATTCTGGCCAAATTTCTGAGATCATCCGATAAAGATCTCATGTTACATGAGGCGAGGAGTAATGGAAGGCTTTCTTAGAAGAACCACAGCATTTTCTTGTTCCCAGAATTTGCGAACTCGACAAGAGAGAAACGTGATCGATTCAAGGAATGCAAGAAACTCTTACATCAACGGGAGGTAGCTTTTGCACTGATGTTCCCGGCCAAATTGAGAATAGATCCTAAGTATGGCCGGAAAGTATTTACATGTCCCCAGCAAGCAATGTCCAGTTATTTTGTGGTTCTTATGTTGCAGCCAAGTAAGCGTGACTCACTGAACATCCACTTGACCCTCCGAGGAAGCTGAGCGCCTATTTTTTTCTTTTTGTGCTGGTTCCGCGTAGAGGCTGGAGTTTGTTTTGTGTAGCAGCACTCCTTCGGGACAGTGTTGTGGATGAATCTGCACATTCTTTGTGCTTATGACTCCTATTGGTTGGAGTTTGTTTTGTGGAGAATTTCTTGCAGGACATTGGAGTGACTGGGTCATCTGTTGCACTAATGTAGCAGTTGAATGGGCTAGCTCACTGAACATTTGTTTGACTGTCCGAACAGCCCTATATATATATATATATTTTTTTTTTTTTTACCCTTTTTCTCCCCAATTTGGAATGTCCAATTCCCAATGTGCTCTAAGTCCTCGTGGTGGCTTAATGACTCGCCTCAATCTGGGTGGCAGAGGACGGATCTCAGTTGCCTCTGCGTCTGAGACCATCAATCCGCACATCTTATCATGTGGCTTGTTGAGCGTGTTACCGCGGAGACATAGCGCGTATGGAGGTTTCACACTATTCTCCGCGGCATCCACGCACAACACACCACACGCCCAACCGAGAGCAAACCACATTATAGCGACCATGAGGAGGTTACCCCATGTGACTCTACCCTCCCTAATTTGGTTGCTTTAGAGACCTAGATGGAGTCACTCAGCACGCTCTGGATTCAAACTTGCGACTCCAGGGGTGGTAGTCAGCGTCTTTACTTGCTGAGCTACCCAGGCCCCAGAATGGGATTATCTTTTTAAGATTTTGGAAATATATGTGTTAGGGAATACTTTTATTGGATGGATTAAGTTACTTTATATTGCCCTCTTTCCCCATTATTGTTCTGTCTTGCCCTGGAACCATTAGCAGCTGCTATAAGAAAGGAAGATGATTTTCCAGGGGTGGTGGTGGGAGGTATTGCACATAAGCTTTTGCTTTACGTAGATTATGTTTTATTATTCGTCTCCGACCCCACTAGATCTATGCCTTCCCTCCACAGAATTATTAATTCCTTTTCTAAGTTCTCAGGATACAGAGTCAACTGATCTAAATCCGAAGCTTTGGCTCTGATAGCGTACTGACCAGTAACGGCTTTTCAGCCGGGCGCCAAATCTGAATGGCTTTCAAAGTGCATTCTTTAAAGGAATAGTTCACCCAAAAATGAAAATGTGCTGATAATTTACTCGCCCCCAGGCCATCCAAGATGTATCTGAGTTTCTTTCTTCATCAAAATAGAATTTAAGACTTTTAGGATTTCATTTCAGGCCTCCTCCTCTAAACAATGCAAGTGAATGTACTCCATTTTTTGACAGTCCAAAATGCATATTTAGGGTGCATCAGAATAATCCACACAACTCCAGTCGACAAATAAAGTTCTTCTGAATGCAAACAATTGATTATTTTTAGAAACAAAACAATACTTATATACTTTTTAACTACAAATGTTCACTTCCGTACATCTCTGTGACCTGCGCTTATGAGAGGGATGATGTAAGCTCGTTGGTAAGGTCACGCATCACGTGGAGGTGTCAGGAAGCGCGTCACTGTTTACAAGATAAACTTGTGCCATTCACAAACCAAAACAATTTCAAAACAATATTAAAAAAATAAATAAAATCATTTCCAAATAATAATATATAAATAAAACGATGTAAACAGTGACGCGCTTCCTGACACCTCCACGTGATGCGTGACCTTACCAACGAGCTTACATCATTTTTTTATTTATATATTATTATTTGGAAATGATTTTATTTATTTTTTTAATATTGTTTTGAAATTGTTTTGGTTTGTGAATGGCACAAGTTTATCTTGTAAACAATGACGCGCTTCCTGACCCCACATGATGCGTGACCTTACCAACGAGCTTATGTCATCCCTCTCATGAGCGCACGTCACAGAGATGTACAGAAGCGAACATTTGTAGTTAAAAAGTATATAAGTATTGATTTGTTTCTCAAAATAATCAATCGTTTGCATTCAGAAGAACTTTATTTGTCGACTGGTGTCGTGCGGATTATTTTGATGCACCCTAAATATGCATTTTGGACCATCAAGAAATGGAGTACATTCACTTGCATTGTTTAGAGGAGGAGGCCTGAAATGAAATCCTAAAAGTCTTAAATTCTGTTTTGATGAAGAAAGAAACTCAGATACATCTTGGATGTCCTGAGGGTGTGTAAATTATCAGCAAATTTTCATTTTTGGGTGAACTATTCCTTTAACGTTTTAAGCAACTGAATTTATGTCTTATGAGCCCATACCATGTGATAAAACTACACTAAAGTAACCTCATGGCTTGCATTTATCACTTCCTCTCAGTGTCACTGTTCCCATATGACAGTGAAATCTAACCATGATAACCTATTATTGAGTTTCAGCAGGGGCTGCTACAGAGGAATCATGATATGAGGTTGATAGTCTCAGTGCAGTTGTTTCAGCAGAGTCCACTGATAAAAGACAATAGCAATTTGAGGCAATGGCCCATAAAGTGGAGTCATATTTGGATTAGCTGTAAGACAGAGACTTTAATGAAAACTTTTGCAGCACTGCTGCAGGAAAACATGTCTTTAGAAAATAGCATTAGACAGCTGTCATTTAATTTGGAGTTTGGTCTAATGCAGGTTCAAAGCTGGTTTCTCTTTACAATATTTGCAGTCAACAAGGAATGACTGCAATGCCTTCAGAAGGATGCAAACCCTAAAGACATGCGAGATACAGGCTACAGAGAAAAGGGATGCAATCAGTGCTGAATCTGGTAATTGTAATTGATAGAGGCATGAACATAGAGATACTACCGGAGTAATATGCTTGACAAAAGTCATAAAGAGCAGTTCCTGCAGCTCAATTGGTAGAGCAAGGATGTCACAAGAAACACCAACTGTATGGGTTTGACACCCAGGGAACGCTCATATTGATAAAATGTACAGTATAGCTTGAATGCAGCATAGTGGCTTTGGAGAAGAGCATTTGCCAAATGCCTGGCCAGAGGTAGCGCTGTTGTGCAAAATGCGTGGCATCATCGTGAATTTAAGAAATTATATAATTTCCACATCTTAAACTTGTTTTATGTCCATTATACAAGAAAAAGTAGAAATTCTTTCGAGAAATTATATTATTATCAAGGTCTGCTGTGTTAAATCCTTTTAACCCTTTTCATTTGCTATGTGTGGGGCTTGCCCTTTGTCCTCAAAGTTAATCAGCAGAGATTTGGAGAACGTCATGCGCATGTGCAACGAGCATTCAACGATGGCCTGAGGGGCTAGTTTGCCTTTGTCCCTGAGCCAATCAAAAGCTTCGATCATATGTATGTCAAGTTGTTGACATGAGCCTCGGAGATGACCGCTACTGAGTGCAGACCTGCATAGTGAACTTCATTGGTAAGTTTTAAAAGCTAATTTTATTCTAATTTGTTGCTGGTTGGATTAGTTAAAGCGCACCACTCATCATTTCAATGAATTGCATGCCATTGCTTTGAGGAGTTGAGTTATTGATGATTGATTTATATTAATTACAATAACTGCTAAATATTCAGAGTTTGTTCGTTTTGATTCGTTTTGTTATGTTGTTCATGCGAGATAATATGCACAGCGTTTGACGATTTGCCCATTTATGGTTTTCTTTCACTGTCACTTGAGTTTTTTGACAAGGATATGTATGTTTTAGTGGTGTTTTGTTCTGAGATTTAATTATTACGGATGTTTGTGTGTGGCATCGTGTTCAGGTTGCGCTAGAAAAAAAACTTTATCCTTAACTCTCTGTGAAATTTCTGTCATAATCAATTTTTATTCTTCATACTTGTTTTCATTTAAAAGTACTAGAGCTTCATTCAGGGGTGTAGCATCCATTCTATAGGCATATTCATGGCAGTAGGCTTATATGATCGATTTTTGACTCAACATGCTTAAGTGTGGTGAAACCAAGGAGTTCTAGGCAAGGCCATAACCACGTCTTGAACATTGGGGGGGGGACCAAACCATTTTATGGGGGGGGGGTCACAGGTGTTGAGGTCACAAATATAATGGTACTCGGTCCTTTAAAATAGTAAAGACGATAAAATTATAATTTTCTGAATAAAGGCTTTAAATGTGTTAAAGTTTTTTTTAAATGTGACCAAAATGTTTTAATTTTTGGTTTTAAAAGATATGTTTTTTTTTTTTTTTTAAGTTCACAGAGTACAAGACAAACACTGTGTCTGCATTGCTATGCCAGTTTCAGTAATCTTTTCTTTCTTTTTTTTTGCTGTATCAAAGAAAAGACGAATATAATTAGAATTTCTTTTCATCACTGATGTATCTGTAAAATGACATGACGTCAGCTGGCTAGCAAAAAGAAAATACACAAAATTATTTAAGGTCCTCAAGTTGTGCATCATTCTACCCCCCCACCCCCCAAAGAATCTTAAATCAATCTTTTCTTCAAGAATCCTAACGATGCTCTTTTACATATAAAAACACTTCATATTGACCTCTGCTGTCAAGGTCAAGGGGGGGGGAATCATCATTATAATACCATAAAAGTAGTTCATACAACACTAAGCTTTTCTATGGCCCCAGAAAGCTTGGAAAATAGTGCACATTTGGACAACTTTTATGATGTCTTTATACTGAAACTTTAAGTACACTTTATAGTATTTGTCCTTCATGAAGCTTGACAGCTCCTGCTCAATATAAACTGTTATTCTATGGAACAGATCTGCTTAATATATCTATTTTTATGTTCCAAGTAAAAGTAACAGCATATGGGTTTTGAACAACATAAGGGTATATATATATATATATATATATATATATATATATATATATATATATATATATATACAGTATATTTATATATATAAACACCTCTTGCACCGCCAATTGTAAACTAAGTTAAATAGTACTTCCGAATGACAAAGAAATGAGAGATGACACCACTTTGACAAATCTGGTTCCTGGATCATTAAAGAAATGTACCATTTTGTGGATACAATGTTTTTTAAAACCATAGATATGAAAGATTATTGTATTGCTTTGGTGTTATTATAATGCGGTTTGAATGAGGAGCAAAAATTGTGTATGCTGAAAATGTTAATGAAGTTATGGGAGGACAAAACACCAGATTCACATGAAAAGTATAAATGTCCTTTATATTCTGGTTCCTCTCTTTGATCACACACATTGTGGGTAACTATGATTATGAGGAAATTAATAAAAGTTCTTCAACTGTGAGTAACTATTAAACTAATGGCAGGGCACATCATTTCTATATTCTAATGAAGATACCCTGCTGGGGGAAAGCTTTTGAACATTTTTTTTTTTTTTTAAATGATTGCAATCATTAATGGGGGAAATCTTAAGCTGACTCCTTTGATCTAACCTACCTATGAATAAGAAACTTGTCAGAGCACAAAAGTTCATATTGTTTTCCCAGACTGTGACTGTGTAGCTAAGGGATTATATAAGGTTTAGGCATTTTGGTCTATTTCAGCTATGATGTCCTGTCATTCATCTGATGGGGGTTTTCAATCTCTGGCCCATACAACCTTTGAGAAAAACAATAGTGCAACTTAGTCTCACAGCTGAGAGTCTTTACTGTTAGACCTGTGTGGAGTTCAACCTAAAATCAAAATAGTGGATAATACACGTGTGACTGAGCCAGATTAGCATAAAGGTGAAATAAGCACATGTACATGCGCTTATTCACAACTTTCTGCAAATGTGGCATACTTGGGGCTGAAAGTTATAAAATCAATGGCCTTGTGTTTACAGGTCTGTTTACAGATAGATCTCAAGCTATCCTTGTTTAGAAATATGAACTCTTAGAGGGACTACCCAAGAAACTTGAAACTACAGATAATTCATTGAACAAGCCATTTTGTCTGTAGATATAGGAAGTGGTCATGAATAGAGATAGTCCGATAATCAGTTTGATTAATATTTTTTAAACGATAGTTACAAACAAGACTCACAATTTGTGCAAATTCCAAGACTTAAAATTCCAAAAAACAATTAAAAATCTGTTATCGTGCAATTAAGCATAAAAATAGTCAGTATCGGTCTTTAAAAAACAATATTGGTCGGTTGATCCCAAAGATCCCAATATCTAAGAGAATGTAACTTACTGTTGTTTCTGTGACAGCTCTTGTTCCTTGTTAACCAGATCCTGCTTGAGGTTGGCTAGCATCTCCACAGAAACATCCACCTGCCGTGAAAGCTCGGTGGCCTTGTTCTCTAAGTCTTGTTTCTCCTGACAAAGCCTTTCACTTTCCAGCTTGGCCTTTTCCAGCTCTGAGCTCTTCCTCTCCAGCTCTGCCTGCAGACGGCCGACGCGTGATGCTATCTTTTGCTCCACCTCCTGCGACAGCTTCTCCAGCCTCTCATCCAGCTCTAGCCTCTCAAAAGCTCGAGCTTTTAACCTAGCCAGGCCCTCCTCATAAGCCGCTTCCATCGTGCTGGCGGCCACATTAGCAGCCACTGCGACAGCATTGTTCCCAGTGGCGGTCAAGGCATCACCGGTGCTCATGGCTGTCTTCACTAGGATCTCGCCAAGGGGAAACTCCACATTGGGCAAGTAGCGAGCAGTAGAGGAGGGAGCAAGGCCTAGCTCTTCACCAGAGCAGGGAAGCTCACGGTATGGAAAACGAGATTCAGCAGCGAGAGCACCGTCGGCCACTATGGGGAGTAGTGCAGCGGCATCGCAAACGCTGTTGGATTTGGAAAGCACATACAAGGTCTCGTAGGTGTGATTGTACTCCAGATGGGCACGCAGAGAGGACAGGCTTCGAAAGCGCTTGTGTTCCCCACAGCGAGGACAGCGGTACGGGAGGTCCAAAGAGGCCATTCCACGCTCCCGTGGCTGCCAGGATGGAGCAATCTGCTCACGTCACCAAGCACTGCCAAGAGCAGGCAGGTACAGTGGTCGGGCACCACAGAGGACCACTCATCTCGGATAAGCTGGGTTTGGTAGGGGCTGAGGAAGGATCATCACACATTCTCCTTCTAAGTCACAATGTACACGTTCTTGAATTAGCTCTTCAATAAGTTCTTGACTACTCTTAGGTCTCTTTCTGTTGCACTAAGTCTGTCATCCTTGGAGTCCCAACCTTTTGTCCTAGATAAAGAAAGAAACAGAACAACACAAAATAACTGTAATATCCAATATTAAGTAACCCACAGATAGAATAAAACCAATGGTTAAATACAAATATCTCTCCCTCAAAGCTGCACAAACTGGAAAACATTTCTTTTTTGGAGCTCCATTATGACATCCTCAGTAAAGGGG
Organism: Myxocyprinus asiaticus; assembly: GCF_019703515.2. Classification (NCBI taxonomy): domain Eukaryota; kingdom Metazoa; phylum Chordata; class Actinopteri; order Cypriniformes; family Catostomidae; genus Myxocyprinus; species Myxocyprinus asiaticus. Next base: position 43,299,754 of record NC_059351.1, read on the forward strand.
AAAGTTAAGTTATTTCCAATAAATAGTTCCAATAAAGGATAAGTTACAACGACAATGAACCATAAACAACTTTCAGCAGCAGTACTATAATAATTTGCCCCAGAAACCAAGAGACAAATGCTTTAAATAAAGCAGGTCATACAATATAACTAAAATCAGTTCCTCCAGGGGGCCTGGGTAGCTCAGTGGTAAAATACACTGGCTACCACCCCTGGATTTCATTAGTTCGCTAGTTTGAATCCCAGGGCATGCTGAGTGACTCCAGCCAGGTCTCATAAGCAACCAAATTGGCCCAGTTGCTAGGGAGGGTAGAGTCACATGGGGTAACCTCCTCATGGTTGCTATAATGTGGTTTGTTCTCGGTGGGGCATTGAGCGTGGTTGCCACAGTGGATGGTGTGAAGCCTCCACACGCGCTATGTCTCCATGGCAACGCGCTCAACAAGCCACATGATAAGATGTGCGGGTTGACTGTCTCAGACGCGGAGGCAACTGGGATTCGTCCTCCACCACCCAGACTGAGGCGAATCACCATGTGACCACGAGGTGCATTGGGAATTGGGCATTCCAAATTTTTTTCAATTATTATTATTATTATGTCTAGGCTATATTTACAATTGTATATATAATCTAATTTATATTGGTATTTTTCCACTTTTGTCAAAGAGTGATTTTGAAGTCATTGCAAAAGGGGCAGAAGAACTTTTGAGAGGGTAAAATGTTTGGATTTGGCATGATTTTTTGACAACTTCTTTATTTTTATTATAATTTCATTTCCTTTGAAGTGTAATTTGAATTTAGAAATATTTTTGGTTAAATTTTTTCATGTTTCAATAAAATTAAAATCGACCAGTAGTAAAGTGCGTGTAAGCATCCACAGCCTAACCTGGGCCTCGTTTCCCAAAAGCATTGTAAACCTAAGAAGATCGTAGAATCCATCTTATGATTCATCTTAGTTTTGCAGCCCATTTCCCAAAAGCATCATAACTTAGATTTGGAAGGCAAAAACAATAACTGTTAATTATGGCAATGATTTGTGTGTGAGCAGATAAAAATTATTAATAATATTTAAATTCTCTAGAATTTAACGGAGCCTAAGTTTAAATCCTGATGAGGCCACATTTTCCATGAGTTTAAAAGGAGTGTGTCACTGTCATAGAAATATGCCTGACATTCAACAAGCACACAGTTAATGCAAAAAAGAAAGCAAGTCCATATTTCTACTCTTCTAATTCATGGCGTACAGCCCATTTACACTACCCACTTCTTATGAATGTGCTTTCTTTGTTTATATCTCTGGTGCTTGACAGGCAATGGACTATATAATAGGATGCAGACGATGCAATAACCGGAGAAGAACCTCCAAATTAAATTGCAATTAACCCAGCCCATTAGCACTTTGCATTCAAAATTTCGCCAAACCCACTTGCACCTAGACTTAGTGTACAGGTGTTATTAATCCCCATTAGTGTTCCCTAATGTTCCAATTCCCACCCTTTTCATTCTCACAGTATTGTGCACACTGCAGATAAGAATGAGCACCTGTTCAGCTGAAATGCTGAGTACTAATCTTATATACATGTTAGAGAAATGAATTTCGACCTAGGTCCCAGTGGACTATAGCCTTAAATGCATTTAAATGGGGATCAGGTGAAGTATATCATAACCAACCATTGCAGCCTTTGAAGTATCAAGAACGTCGATAAAAATCATTCAGTTGGGACAACTCGCGGAGTAGTTTATAAAGGATTTTATTAATGTAAATGACATTGGAGTAGGTTTGGACTTGGCGGACAAGATCTGGTTTATGCACACTTCTGCTGCTGCTACTTGACATTATTCAGTATGCTGCTTTTGTTGGAAACGTTCTGCAGCTGATATAAGAGAGACAAGTAAGGCAGATCTAGACAAGTGGAGCTGGGGAGGAGGGTAAATTCTTTAAGGCTGCTCTGCTGGATTTGAGTAAAAGCTGTTGTGGTGATTACCTGTTTTATGTTTTTTGACAGAAGGTGTAATTGCCTGATTGGTTTAAGTAAAGCCGTGTCAGAAACTGGACCTATTGGCTTGTGCCATGCAGAGTGCAACTTAATGGACATTTTTTATTTATTTATCCCCTTTTCTCCCCAATTTGGAATGCCCAATTCCTACTACTTAGTAGGTCCTCATGGTGGTGCGGTTACTCACCTCAATCCGGGTGGCGGAGGATAAGTCTCAGTTGCCTCCCCTTCTGAGACCGTCAAGCCATGCAGCTTATCACGTGGCTTGCTGTGCATGACACCACGAAGACTCCGCACATGGAGGCTCATGCTATTCTCCGCGATCCACGCACAACTTACCACGTGCCCCATTGAGAGCGGGAACCACTAATTGTAACCACAAGGAGGCTACCCCATGTGACTCTACCCTCCCTAGCAACCAGGTCAATTTGCTTGCTTAGGAGACCTGGCTGGAGTCACTCAGCATGCCCTGGATTCGAACTCATGACTCCAGGGGTGGTAGTCAGCGTCAATACTCGCTGAGCTACCCAGGCCCCAACAGGACATTTTTGATAAGGTTAAATGCTGTGATACATAGTAGTAGTACTAGGTGGCACTTTCTTAGTGGGATAGTTCACCCAAAATTAAAGATGTATCATTTACTCACCTCATTCCAAATCCTTTCTTCTGTGGATCACTAAAGAAGTTAAAGAAATATTAAGCTCAATTGACCGCATTTGTGGCACAAATGTTGATTACCACAAAAATGTATTTCAAATTGTCCCTCCTTTTCTTTAAGAAAATCTGGGTTAAATTGAGGCACTTACAATGGAAGTGAATGGGGCCAATCCATAAACGTTAAAATATTCTCTGTTTCAAAAGAATAGCAACAAGACCTAAACAAGTATGCACGTTATGATTTTAGTGTATTAAAATGGCTTACTTACCTTTTCTATTTAAACTTTAATCAAATATTACTTTGCTGCCATGACAACACAACGCCGTAAACCCCCAAATGACCATAAAAACAATGATTTAAAAAACTTTACAGCTCAAATAATATACAAGTTTGAGAGAAGAATTACTGTAAGTGCTTTCATGAAATTATTAGCTTCACAATTCTGCCCCTCCAAAAACTGGTTCCATTCACTCCTATTGTAAGTGTCTCACTGTAACCTCGATTTTTGTTTTTTTTGTTTTTAAAGAAAAGGAGCAATGAGTTGAAATACTTTTTTTGTGGTAATGAACAGTATGCCATAAATGCTGTTGATTGAGCTTAATTTGTGTTAATTTCATGGTATGAAAAAAAAAAAAGAGTAAGATGGTGACCGAAGCTAACATACTGCCTCACATTTTCTTTTGTATTCCACAGACTAGAGAAAGTTGATTATTATAACTATAGAATATCATGGTTGATTATTTGTCTGTAACCATATTTGTAGTTTGCCTTCCACTGTTCAGACTTAATTTGAATGGTAAAGGTTCAGTGTTCCCAAAATTATCAATAGTATCTTCTGTTACATATATTCAACTACAGTCTCATTCTATATATCATTGCATAAAAGTGAAAAAAAGAAAAACAAATCTGGCAACACACTTAATCTTGTCAATACCCAGACCACATCTGCTGTCCTTGGCTCGTCAAATCACGTCTGGTTACTTTAGTGACATTCTTCTCCCACACAGTACAAAACCTGGGCTCTTGCCCTAAGGCTGCATTCTGATTTAACAGCATCATCATTATATCATCTACTGTGACACACATTTAAAAGTGCAGAAACACATGAGAATTCTCAAGCTGTGCAATCTGTTTTATTATCTGGATGTCTTCATATGTCATTCTTTCTGGAGTGCACATCGTTATTGGTGTCTGTTTCCTTCTTGGTCTGTCCCTATTGTGCCACAAATGATCTCTGTCTGGGTCTGTCTCTCTCTTTATAACCTCCTCCCTCCTTAGCAGAGAAGACAGAGTAAACCTTTTCATTACTAATGGGATTTGAATACTCTCGTCTTGGATCTGTAATGGGATAACAAATAGGCTTTTAATTAGGCCCTTCTCAATCATTAGGAAGTTAAGGAGGAAAAACATAGGCTAACTAAAACCATCAAAGAGCTCTTTTGAACTGCAGTCATTTAGAGAAAGTTACAACCCTGTACCATCAGAGATTACGAATGAGTGACTGGTTCGATGCTACGTCACGATCAACATTCCTGCCATCAGCTCTGATCTTCATGAGCAGAGAGCCATTTGAGTCTTGTCTGCACCCAAGATGGAGGTCCATAGCTGCCACGGATACAAGCTCAGAATGTGAAGCACGGTAATAAATAGATACAAAAAAGCCAGCCAGTTATGATGAATCATCACAAAGGTAACAAGGAGAGGAGGACTAGTTGGATAAGTCAAAGAATGCAGGAAGAGTGTTGGAATGGGCTGAGAAGAGGGTAAATTTAAGTCGATGGGTTTTCGCAGATTTGGGCAGAGGCAGATATAGCAGAACAGAGTAGACTGATATATCGGTTTTCCCGATAAATTGGTACCGATAGTTGCTTTTGGAACTATCGTTTTCGGCGGAAATCTATGGCGATAGCTGCCGATAGTTTTTTCATCATTTCGTCATTTACAAATAAAAGTCCCCGGTGTGTTTTGGGTTTTTTATACTTAAAAGTCGGTTTTGTACCAAATCTTGCAAAATGGTTATTTTTGGGATTTTGGTTGAACAACTATAAATTAATTTTAAAAACTATCGGCCAATCCCACCACCATAGTTATCAGTATCGGCAAAATCCACTATCGGTCGACCTCTAGAACAGAGTACAAACAACTCCACAAGAAGATGCTACAAGTGTTAAAAGAATGCTTTGAAAATGATAAATACCTAAAAGCAGATAATGGCCTCAAAAAATATTCGGACACTTGAGCCACACTTAAAATTACAAATTTTGTTGCGGAAAATATCAAACCAAGTGGAATCTGCAAACAAAAGCAAGACAAGACAAGTTTGACAACCAGAGAGTGTAAAAACTTTTTTTTAATTATTTATTTAATTTAGCCATTTAACACACATTCGCAAGTTCGAATGCAGGGTGTGCTGAGTGACTCAAGTCAGGCTTCTTAAGAAACCAATTGGCCCGGTTGCTAGGGTGGGTAAAGTCATGTTGGGTTAACCTCCTCGTGGTTGCTATAATGTGGTTCTCGCTCTAGGTGGGCCGTGTGGTCAGTTGTGCGTGGATGCCACGGAGAACAGTGTGAGCCTCCACACGTGCTAGGTCTCTGCGGTAACGCGCTCAACAAGCCCCATGATAAGATGCGCGGATTGACTGTCTCAGACGCAGAGGCAACTGAGATTCGTCCTCCGCCACCCAGATTGAGGTGTCACTACGCCACCACGAGGACTTAGAGCGTATTGGGAATTGGGCATGCCAAAATTGGGGAGAAATAATTTAATTAATAACAATGAAAAAAAAAATAAAAAAATTTGCTATTTAAAACCTAACATTTCTATTTGCAAAATGAAGTGTGCTTACGCTATATTTCTTTAAAATAACTGCCACATTGTTTGATGTTTTATTTTCTGATGCAATGATATTCATACATTTTTAAGTGTGGCTTGTACATTGATCAGTCCTGCAGTCTGGTCAAGCCCTGCAATTCAACAGTCCTGTTCTAGCATTTTACTGAACGTTAACTTCAGACAAACGTAAATAACACACGTCCACTTGAATGTGCCTAATTACTGTACATCAGATCCTGGTGAGCAATGTTCTCTGCATATCTTGCCACATAAGTACATTACATAATTTTCATGATGACATCTTTGAATGCTATTAATGTACCAGAAAGATGCTGTACGAGCAGACTGCTGTCATTTCATCCATTAAGTCATCATAATTACACTTACTTATTAGACTCTTTTACGTCTAGGAAAATGAACTGAACTGACATTTCATAGGCCTAGGATAACTTTCTTGACCCCTGTCACCTAAGTTTAAAATGCATAGCCTACTTAAGGCTTATGCATTTTACTTTCACTGGATTACTGGATGGTGTTCTATCACTCCATTCAATAGAAACGGCCCTCAGGATTCGAGGACAGATGGCAACTGATCATGAAGCCATACCCTGCTGAAGAATCTTTAGCTCTTTCTTCACCTCGTTGAATGTGATGTTCAGTCTGGCCTGTGAGATGTTACCACTGCGGGTGCTAATGGGCAAAGTGTTGGGGAGTGACAGCTGTGGGGACTGATGTATTAAATAGTTAGTAGGGGCTTTAGCAGCAGGTATCCAAAGATGTGATTAAATAGGGAATGGGTCATTAGAGGAACAGTTAAGACACATTAGAGAACTGGTTTGGTTAGTTGGCGATTTCTCCTCTCTTGCAACCCTAATGCCTAAAGCCAGTGATCTCTGTCGAACTGATCAATGTGTCCCTCACCTTATTCCAAACAACTTTTCTTTTCTGGTCAGAAAGACGTGGTAAAGCACAGTAGATATATGCACCCCTCCCTTTTGATTATAAACATGAACATTGAAATAGGCTTGCTTTTTACACTTAAAAAAGTAGTATTTTAGTTGTAAAGAGTGCCACCTATGTCAGTGGTAGTACTATTCTTTTACAGTAAATATACAGTAAACTCGTCATTTTGATTAAAGCCACGCGAGGAAAAAGGAAGAACTCACACGCTCGTTTTAAACCCTCGCACGCACAAAGAAACCACTGCCGCGCGAGCAAAATCATTCTTCAAACTTTGCTCATGAGAACACCTTTTAAATTTGTGGGGCGGGCTCTTGCTGTTTTGTCTGTAACCTCAAATATCATTGGATATTCCCTTTTCCAGGAAGTTAGTTGTGATTGGCTCCCTTTTATTTTGAAGAACCATAACTAACTCACCTGGGGCATGTTCAGCCTGACAAAACATAGCAAAACGTTTATTTAAATGGAAATGGTGGTGCACCGAACACCCTTTTGTGTTGCGCAACGATTGCAACTAAGGCACCTGAGAAGGCTGGCCCGGTTCCAGATCAAAATCACTGAGGGTGATTCTGAAAATAGTGGGGGTGCTTTGTATAAAGTGGAGATGTATCGTAATGACAAATTTTTAAAATATATTAAATCATGTTTAAATGCTACTAAAACAACATGCAGTTGTGCTCAAAAGTTTGCATACCTTTGGAGAACTGGTAATATATGTACCATTTTTAAAGAAAACATGAGTGAGCAGGCAAAACACATTTCTTTTATTTCTTATGGGATTCATATTCAACTGTAGGTTATAACAGAATGGCACAATCATAAAACAAAACATGGCAACAATGAAAAAAATGAAATGACCCCTGTTCAAAAGTCTGCATATCCTTAGTTCTTAATAATGTGTATTGCCCCCTTTAGCATCAATGACAGCGTGCAGTCTTTTGTAATAGTTGTCCATGAGGCCCCAATTCTTGCAGGTGGTACAGCTGCACATTTGTCTTGGCAAAATGCCTCCAAGTCATGCAAAGTCTTTGGTCGTCTTGCATGAACTGCACGTTTGAGATCTCCCCAGAGTGGCTCAATGATATTAAGGTCAGGAGACTGTGATGGCCACTCCGGAACCTTCACCTTTTTCTGTGTAACCACTGGAGGGTCAACTTGGCCTTGTGCTTAGGGTCATTGTCGTGCTGGAAAGTCCAAGAGCGTCCCATGAGCAGCTTTTGTACAGAAGAATGCAAATTGTCTGCCAGTATTTTCTGATAATATGCAGCATTCATCTTGCCATCAATTTTCATAAGATTTCCCGTGCCTTTAGAGCTTACACACCCCCAAAACATCAGTGAGCCACCACCATGCTTCACAGTGGGGATGGTATTCTTTTCACTATAGGCCTTGTTGACCCTTCTCCAAACATAGCACTTATGGTTGTGACCATAAAGCTCTATTTTGGTCTCGTCACTCCAAATTACAGTGTGCCAGAAGCTGTGAGGCGTGTCAAGGTGTTGTCAGGCATATTGTAACCGGGCTTTTTTGTGGCATTGGCACAGTAAAGGCTTCTTTCTGGCAACTCGATCATTCAGCTCATTTTTGTTCAAGTATCGTCGTATTGTGCTCCTTGAAACAACCACACCGTCTTTATCCACAGCAGCCTGTATTTCTCCTGAGGTTACCTGTGGGGTTTTCTTTGTATCCCGAACAATTCTTCTGGCAGTTGTGGCTGAAATCTTTCTTGGTCTACCTGACCTTGGCTTGGTATCAAGAGATCCCCGAAATTTCCACTTCTTAATAAGTGATTGAACAGTACTGACTGGCATTTTCAAGGCTTTGGGTATCTTTTTATATCCTTTTCCATCTTTATAAAGTTCCATTACCTTGTTATGCAGGTCTTTTGACAGTTCTTTTCTGCTCCCCATGGCTCAGTATCAAGCCTGCTCAGTGCATCCACGTAAGAACTAACAAACTCATTGACTATTTATACACAGTCACTAATTGCAATTTAAAAAGCCACAGGTGTGGGAAATTCAACTTTAATTGCCATTTAAACCTGCGTGTGTGCCACCTTGTGTGTCTGTAACAAGGCCAAACATTCAAGGGTATGTAAACTTTTGATCAGGGCCATTTGGGTGATTTCTGTTATCATTATGATTTAAAAGGAGCAAAACAACTATGTGATGATAAATGGCTTCATAAGATCACTATCCTTAAATAAAAGACAGTTTTTTTGCATGATCAGTCATAATTTCTGCCAGGGTATGCAAACTTTTGAGCACAACTGTAAATAACAGTTTATGTACAAAACTTTTTTTGCTTCGTTTTTTCACATGATCTGTCGCTGAAAATCACAGCAAAATGCTGCTCCTGCAGATTAGGACATATTGATTTGCACAGTCATACACGTTTATAAGTTTTGATGCAGCAATTGTGTGTTCACAAACTGCAGGGATTTTTGTGTTTTGGGATTCTGGGATTCAAGGAAATCTGCTTGCCAATTTACAGTAGACTTACATATTCAATTGAGCAGAGGTGTGCAATTGTATTGATACATGGGCCACATCAGCCGTTAAGTAGAACATGGAAGAGAGAAGATAAAAATTCTGCATACTTGTATCTTTTAATCCCAGAAGTAGTAGTGCACACATGCACTCAATGAATGATGCACAATTTTCTGAAGTGTATTCTGATGAGACCATTCTGTGACTGCTTGAAGTTTTGCTGCTACTTTTCTATCACAGTAAAACTGAATAAAGGCTGAATAAAATTATTAATTGTTTATTTTACCATACTTCAATGCAGTGGTAATTTAGTATTCAGTTTAACACTCTACATCAGGAGTCTGGTTTAATAAATAAAATAAAATATTTGGAAATGATAGATTTTAAAGGATTATTTTAATGTTGGCCACAAAGTGGACACATTTGTTTTATTCTCAGAACATTATCAACCTGTTTACACGCTCATGGGTCATAATGTGAGTCTCGTCAGTGGTTTATTTGGCACCCCATTCAGCACACAACTGAATAAAACATGCTGCATGACACTGATAAATGATTACCGGAGTAACATTCACATACAGGTGTGAGGGACTTCAGCATTTTACAAATAACACAAAGACCAAATCCTCTCTCACTTGGATTTGCTCACGTGTCCCCTCCGTGTGCGAATGAAGTGAAGATCTATTGGGATTTAACTTAAGTTTATCACTGAAAAGGTTTTCTCGCAGACTTGGCACTAAACAGCACACGCAGCATCACGAATGGACACGAAGTGGCTGCATCACACTTTTCTTTGAGTATAATATTGCACTATTGAGCACTCTGATTGGGGTGTTGCATCTATTTCTGGCAACCCTGAGCATATTAAAAGCTTATGGATGTGCGATAAGTGAAAGATCTAATAAAAAATGTTCATGATAAATCGACCCGCGGGCAGCAGTTTGCCCTGGTCTGCAATTGAGGGTGCTCTAAGTTTCATTTTATGGTGCTTAGCACCCCCGTAGAACCGGGCCTGTGAGGAGGCCATTCTTTGCGTTCTTTTCGATGAAGTTTCGGAGCCTGATGAAATCGGTTTAAATCCGTGTTTAATACTACAAAATACACTTGATGTTACAGTCACTGCCCTTGCCATCCAGAATAGCAGAGAACATCCCAATCGAATGAAGGGATATGTGGAAACTGTGGTTCCTAATTATGGTGATCCAACATTTGCCTCGCATTTCAGGATGACAAGGCAAACATTTCTTCAAATGTCTTGAATTGTTCCATACACCAAGCTGCAGTGGACACATTTGTAAAGTACTTTAGTTGGATCCATTGTGCGCACTGCCTTTTTAATACGGCTGGGTTTATATACACATCGCTGCTGATTGGGTAACATCTCTGACACTCCCACCAAATGAGAGAAAACGTACCTCAAAGCCCGTTGCACACCGTTTCGAGGAAACATGTCGTTCAACCTGGAAACCGTAGCAAAACGGTGCACACCGTTTTGAGATTGAACGTGCCCCTGGTCTTCACAAGAAACAAGGCTTCATCAAGGGACACTGCATGGGAGTCATTATTACTTTATTTGTTGCTAATTCTTCATATAATAACAGGACTGATTTAATGTTATATAATGTAAGTACTGTGTATCTTTGCCAGACACTAAAAACAGGAAGCTGACCAGCTAATTGTTGCATTCCTGTGATGTAACTATAGAACTTTAAGAACTGCTATTTATTTATATATAATATACAATCTTACTTTTGTCATTGCAGATGTAAGACACTTTATAATTAATTGAAAGGTTGTGAGCCCAGGAAAATAAATCATAGCCTTAGTAACAGGAGGATGCAACGTATCTGCGTCAACATCAGTAGTTACAGTGACTTTAAACCACTGATTTCAAGTTGCTATATGGTGACTGTCTTTAGTTTGTATAATGTATGTCACTTTAAAGTAAATTAGTGTACATATAAGCATGCAATATAAACATTTTAGAGAAAGCATTTTTTGTTATCAGCCTAGATATTGCTGTCTTGTCAGTATGAGTGGTTAATTGTTTTATGCTTTCCATCCCTTGTGCAAGGGTTCCTACCTACACGTCACCCACAGATATGCTTTTAGTCCTAAACTGTGTCTAAATTGTAATTAATAGCTGTAGTTTACTACACCAGGGGCATTTTAGCCTCCTTCACAGGGTACTTTTCAGATTACTCTTTTTAGATCATTGTTGTCATACAAATGTAGATGATTTAACTAAATGTGAGGGAACATAAACCACCTCAGAAAAATCACCTTGTTTAACACATTTTCTGAGACTCTAATGTTTTTTTTATAATACCGTTTTTAATCTTACAGTTTCTCCCATGAAAATAATGTGAAAGATATGACTGTTATTTCAAGGTCTGTGACCTTCTCACAGTATGCCACAATGCTAGATAAAGATGGTTAAGTAATGCCAGAGCTTTTATTCCAAGTCACTTGACCTGAGTAATTGCAGATCTCTTTTGAATATTTTGATAGATATTTGGCCCACTTACAGTCCCTCCCCCCAGCCTCTCAAATATCTGTTGCCCCCATAGGGGAAAAAAAAAAAAAAAAAAAAAAAAAAAAAAAAAAATTTAAGGGTTAAGATCACTAGGTGATCACTTATTACTTTATAAAAAGTTTGTTGCTTGTTTCAATTAGATTTTGTTCTTTATTCTGCAGCAAATTCTGAAGCACCATCTTTTGGAGCAACTTTTCTGTGAAAGAGCACTTTTTAGAACTCCACGACCTGGATTACATGGAGTTTGTGTGTTGCCAGCAGCTGTATCTCTTGACCAGCTCTCACTGAACCTGCCCTTCATCTGTAGAAAAAAAAATGAAGCCCTTGTGGCCTTATACTACAAAGCAATAAAAACAATTTATTGTGGTCAATGATAATTACAAAATTCCAATGTGATACAGAAGTGCAATATTTAATTCAATGACATGCCACTCAACACAATTTACTTACCAATCGGAGATATTGAACTAGAGTTATTAGCTAGAGCACTGTGTAAAAGGGAAACAACATGCCTAGCAGGATCCTGCAACTTGGCCTAACATAAATGGAGAAACCATTATTAGACCCAATATAGAAAACGAAATGGCAAGTACACAGCATGTACAGTATATGGTATAAAATGGTGAGAAATTAATAGTAAGAATTGGCTTATTGAAATACAGTATATGCCCAAGACAAACATGAGCCAAGATACTACAGTACATGTAGCAAGGTGTTTTACGATCAAAGGGCAGGATCAAGCAGATGACCATACAAAATGAACGTTAAACTAAAATGTTGAATAACCAGCAGCCTATGTTCTCTGCACGTACCTCACCTGTTGATCAGCCGATTTGCCACTTGTTACTGGAGTAATACAATTTATAAAAGAAACAGTTCTATGTAGTTCTACCCAACATCACAGGAATGCAACAGCTAGCTAGTAAACTGTGACGAGGCAGGCGAGGAATGAGGATCTAAACACAGCTTTATTAACCCAAAGAAACAAACCACAGGAAACCTGGCACAGAACATGACAACACATGTGAAGACTGACAAACTAACCAGGGGAAACAAGGGCTTAAATACAAAAGGGAAAACAAGGAACACCTGGGGAAACAATCAGGGAACGAGGAACACCTGTGGAAACAATCAGGGAGAACCAATCATGAAATAAAACTACAAAGGACTACAAAACTAACACAGTCTGGACAAAATCCAGGGAATACATGACATAAACTGTAGTAAACTTACTGTTTTTAAAGTGTCTGGCAAAGATAAACATTATATAGTATGAAATTAGCCCTGTTAAATGGAAGAAAAATAATAGCAACAAATAAAGTATAATGACTCACATGCAGAGGGTCCCTTGATGAAGTCATATCTCACAAAGAACAGGGGCACTTTCAGCCCATAGCAAAACATTTATTTAAACAGAAACGGTGGTGCGTTGAACACCCTGCTGTGTTACGCAAGTGTCGCAACTATGGAAGCTGAGAAGGCCATTCTTTGCATCCATTCTCAGTGGTTCCTAATTATGGTAATCCAACAAATGTAGTTTGAGTAGAGTAAAAGTACCTGTCCTAAAAGCTACTCAAGTAAGAGTAAAAGAGTAGCTCATTTAAAAGTACTCATGAGTAGTGAGTATTGAGTACGGAGTAGCGAAAGCTATGCCCCTTTATAATAAAAACTCTATGCTGCAATTAAAAAATGTAGCACACATACCGTAATTTACATTCCCTTTTATGCTGTTTGCCAGAAAGAATAAAAACATTTAGGTATTTTATAGGTGTTTGTGACTGACAACATATCACTTATGTATGATAAACACTACATGAGTCTGATTCCAAAAAAAATAAAAGGGAGACATGATTACAGAAATGAAAAGATTAAAAAGTTATTTACAATACACTGATCACTATTTTAAATCATAATGTATGAAACAATTACATTAAAATGAGTTTATGTGTAATGTCTAAATTTCCCTTAATGTCGATAGAGAGAGTTACTGTTGCGCATAAAACATAACAATGCAAGGAATGCAAAAAAAAAACCCTACTAAAAAAAAAAAAAGCAAGGTCACTTGGCGCGTCATGTCCCGCACAATAGAGGAGGTAGAGCATTTGTTTGGTACAGGGGCCACATCAGGCTTTAAAGGAATAATTCACACCCTTATGCCATCCCGGATGTGTATGACTTTCTTCAGCAGAACACAAATTAATATTTTTAGAAGAGTTTCTCAGCTCTTTTGGTTCATACAATGCAAGTGAATGGATGTCAAAATATTTAAGCTCCAAAAATCACACAAGTCAGCATAAAAGTAGCCTAATCCATGTGACTCCAGTGGTTAAATCCATGTCTTCAGAAGAGATATGATAGGTTGGGTGAGAAACAGATCAATATTTAAGTACATTTTTACCATAAATTCTCCTCCCTGCTCAATCAATCTCCACTTTAACTTTCACTTTCTTCTTTTGTTTTTGGTGATTCACATTCTTTATGTATATCGCCAACTACTGGGCAGGGAGAAGAATTTCTAGCAAATATGGCAAAATATCTGGTTCTCACCCACACCTATCATATCTCTTCTGAAGGCGTGGATTTAACCACTGGAGTCACATAGATTACTTTTGTGCTGCCTTTATGTGCTTTTGGTGTGTCAAAATTTAGGCATCCATTCACTTGTATTGTATGGACCTACAGAGCTGAAATATTCTTCTAAAAAGCTTAATTTGTGTTCTGCTGAAGAAAGAAAGTCATGAAGGTGAGTAAATGACAAGATAATTTTCATTTTTGAGTGAACTATTTCTTTAAGTAGCAAATGGGGAGCCACATTGTCCTCCTTTTGAGATGCAATGTTCCACATTAATTTAGTTCTTGTATCTTTTAAGCCCAGAAATAGTTGTGTTCTCATTCTAATACATGATGCACAATTTTCTGAAGTTTGTTACTGGTGGAATGTTCTGCCTGAAGTATTGTTCTACAAAGGTTGATACTTTTCTATCAGGCATTAGAAAAAACATGATAAAGGCTAAGCATAATTATAAATTATTTTATCGCCTCTACTTTCCTGGTAATTTATTATACAAATTAACACACTCTCTACATCAGGGGTCGGTATTATGTATATATAAAAAAAAAACTAACAATATTATTAAAAAATATTATTATTAAAACTGTCACTGTTTTATTCTTTTACATTAATACTTTTAAAGCTACTCAAGTTATTCAGCTAAAAGTAGTGAGTGGATTTCTTGTTTCCTTGTTGTTTGATTAATAGCCTTTATTATGACATAGCCTACTAGACAGTGCTCAATTCGGTTACAAGTACACTTGAAGTCCAACATTTTGATGCAAATACGCTTTTTGTCCCACTGTTTACTTTCACTTTAGACCAAACCGACTGCGTTTACATTAATGCCTCACCAAGATGGGCATTGGCGGAATTATAAAGTGTATTTGACCATTTAGGCGCGTACCCGCATTAGCGCACAAACATTAGCCGCCTGTCAATCAAACAGCACGCAGCTACAGACATCAGGAAATAAAAAGTCAATCTTTTATATTATATCTAGATCAACCAACCAGTGGTTGTCTTGCTATCGTGATCGATGTAATGAACACCCCTGGTCTAGATGTAGAACATAGACTAAGTATAAAATTACTCAAAAGTTTATCATCGATATCGAGGACATCCTTCTCTTTCTCTTTTTTCAGATAAACATCAAGATTGTTTAATCGCCCTGCCCTATTGATAACATTGCCTTAATCTCTCACATCAACCCAATAATCTCAGTGATAGATAGCTAAATTACAGGCTACATTATAGACACACAGAATCTAGTAAGCAGAAATATTACATTTACCTAGAAATGTTTCTTCAAATAAGATGCAGGATTAATGCAGATATCTGGCTTGAGCAAGTTAAACTCACATGACACAATCAAGCAATTGGCCTTTTTCACTGCGAAAAGCCCTTTCATGTGCGGCCATGATGTTCAGGTGTTGAAATGTGTTTGAGGCATCCTCCACATCCATAACAGTTGGCGCCCGATCTACAGCTGCCATTCAAGTTTTTTTTTACATGTGATTTGATTTGACGGGAGTCACGAGACACTCCCTAGCCAATCATGTTGATAGATAAAAATAAAATCAGGACAGGGAAGTAGCGAACACAGACGGTGGGAAAATAGCGCATTAAAAGTACAGTTACAGCACTTAAAATGTACTCAAGTAAAAGTATAACATTTTTAAAATACTTAAAAAAGTACAATTCCTGGGGAAATCTACTTAATTACAGTAACGTGAGTATTTGTAATTCGTTACTTTACACCCCTGCCCAAAACCGACTGGATCGCTTCAGAAGATATTGATAAAACCACTGGAGTCTTATAGATTTTTTTTATGCTGCATATATGTGCTTTTTGGAGCTAAATTTTGGTCATCATTCACTTGCAATGTATAGACATACAGAGCAAAAATGCACTTCTAAAAATCTTTGTTTATGTTCTGCAGAAGAAATAAAGTCATACACATCTGGGATGGCATGAGGGTGAGTAAATGATGAGAGAATTTTCATTTTTGGGTGAACTATTCCTCTATATTCTTGATCCAAAAGGTTCTTCTTATTATCCAGAAGAGCCTTCAGGCCACTGGAGATTGAGAGTTTGTTAGTGGGAAAGCAAAGGCAGCTACATGCAAAAAAGCCCTGTAGCCAGTTTTGGGCAACATTACTTTTAAAAGTAACTCGTTAGAATATTGCGTTACTCCTTAAAAAATTAACTTAATTAAAAAGTCATTTTTGATGGAAAGTAAAGCGTTATTTTACTTTTGTGTTATTTTTGCATTACTTTTTTCTCACAGTCACTTTCTCTTCTGCTATGCTAAGCATTCCATACAAATAAGCCATGCATTGCATACAAGAGACATTACAGGTCACGCTAGCTACTGTACAACACTCATGTCAAAACAACATAGTAAACAAATAGATATTTAGAAAGTAGGTCTTCACGTCATATTTATAATAAAGAATCAATAACATGCTTATGCATGATATGTTTTTCCATCAACATAGCAGCCAATATGAATAATGAAGTATAACCACTGTTTTATGTAAAGTAGCAAAGTCCAACACTTGAATCTGCATTATATATGTCATCATATGTGGTGCCCAACTGCCCATCGACAATGCCAGAGTCAACTTGAGAAGTTCTTCAGAAGTCAGGAAAAATCAGTGGGGAATGCCAGTCTAACATGTTCAAGCAATAAGTCTGATGAATAAATGAATATTTTTCACTTAAGTCATCTCAGTGCACGCTTGTTTTGAGTTGATCCACGGTGCATACAGATGCCACAACTTCAAAGGCACATGCTGATACAACTTGAATGGAATCGTTTTTAATGCTACCAAAATGTCATAAAAACGGTTTGTTTCATGAATCAAACTACTTGTTTATTATAAAACAAAAATGTAGAATATTGTTAGAAACTAAGACATTTTCTTTGCATACACAATCGATGAAGAACGTTGCTTGGAGCCACTAATCCAGAATCTTTTCTCATCCCATTCTCCCAGTTACAGGGAGCTCTAACACAGAGCAGTTCGGCTGCATAAGTCAGTGAACTGAGCGAGTATTTCACCCTGTGTATCATGTCGTGTCCAGTGGAAGACTAGTTCTATAATCCCTCTGCCTAAACGCGTTAACAGATTTTTTTTAATGCAGTGTGTATTACCACATGAATCAATTGTGTTTCACTCAACCTCATATTACTTTAAAACACGAAATCCGCATGCGCGTTAGAGAGTTCATTGATAGGCGATGTCTGTATCTAAAATGTAATAGGCTCTTTTACCTGCAAGGCGGGACTTCCTTTCAACATCTATTGATTGTTGGGTGCTAGAGCTTCTTGGTTGGGCATTCCAATTTCTCCCATTCATTTAAATAGAAGTGACTCTTCTCTACTAAATAGTCTCTGGCCTCACACTCTACAGAACTACAATGCCAATCCTGCACTACGTCTCCTCCCTGAAGTTTGCACACTTTTACTCCTGATTTCTCGCAATACAGGGACAGTAGAGGTGTACAAAAGCAACGTGTTACTTTATTTAAAAAGTAACTCAGATATTATGGTCTAAAACAACAAATATTGCAATACTCGTTACTCGAAAAAGTGATCTGATTACATAACACGCATTACTTTTATCGCGTTACTGCCTGTAGCTGTCTCAGTAAGACCAAAGACATTGATGGCTAAGGCTGGTCTGGATGGTTGATTCCAAAATTTCAAACTCCACTGGCTAAAGGCTCGTCTGTCTTCTATTGATCCATGCAATTTCACTGAGCCAATTATCCCCTTATTTCCCACTACTCATCGCATGCCAATATTCTGGGGAGAGTAAAACACTAAAAGGCCCTCTCACACTTCCCATTCTGTACCACTAGCTGATGCAGGCCAATCGATTACACAATGATGTTATACTCCATACAGGTTAGCAAACATTCACAACCACTGAGTTCAATGTTTGTGGTTCAAATGAATGCACGCATTGAAACAACACATTAATATTGTTTTAACAGATGCAATTAAGAAACATAACCACTGCATTCTCATGCCTCTGTTTAAAGTGTGATTTCCATTTTAGCCTGCAGCCACACCATGTGTAAACTGTAACCACTATGTAATTTCAACACATTCACACAGCTCTCTCTCTCTCTCTAATGCACAGATTTGGTAGATTTTTTTGAAATGTTATGCAGATTTATGAAATACTCTACAAATCACAGCCAACTGTAATTACAACCTCTCTGTAATTACGCTTTGTGCAGCTCTGATAAAAATCTTCACAAAGCAGATTGGTTTTATTACCACTCCATAGCTAACATCAGTTTTCATTTCTTGTTGACATAAATCAAGCAATTTCAAGGAATACTTTGAAAAAATGTAACTTCTGTGTATTTAATGGTATAGTACAGAATCAGAACTTGATGTTCACACATTCATTTCACACCAAGTTGTTTCACAGTGAAGCCCACACTGTAAAACCCAACAAATGTGCTAACCAGTACCGCCACTCCCTAAACGCATATAACGCAGTCTGCGTAGGGCACCAATTCCCTAGGGGGCCACCAAAAACTCTGGAGCACAGACGATCACCTCAATGCGCACACTCACCACGCCCTGTGCTCGCACTTTCTCTCCAAGCAACCCCCTCCCCCCATCCATCCACCCATTCTTACAATTTTGTTACAATGCATTTGTTACTCAGATATCCCTAGTTAAGATAACTTGATCTGTATGAGTGCCATACAAAGTGGATTCTAGTTCTAGCACACTTATCATGGGACTCGAGAGGGAGACTGAGCCTAGGTTTAGGACCAATACAGTACATTTTGAGTATTCTACATATTGCTTTTGCCAACCATAGAATAGTAACTAAGTTAAAGAGGTCAACTGATATATCGGTTTTGCCGATTAATCGGCACCGATAACAGATAATCGGTTATCGGCAAAAATCCACACCGACAGTTTTTCCTTGTTGTGTTCGTTGCTGGAGCGGCTGGGTAGGGTCTACTGTTGTTATACAGTATGAGAGCAGCCTCTAGAGGCTAAATAAAAACTATCACTTCACTGATGCCTTGTGGTGTTTGATTTGACACGAGACTACACTCTGCATGGAGCAGATCACTCAGATTCGGATTTAAAACATCAACAACGAAAAGGTATGTATTCAGTACACTACAGTACACATTGTCATATCATTATAAAGTAATTAATTTGTTGACTAGGTGCTGCATTAGTAGAGAACAGCAGTATGTTTGCCGACAAGGCTGAGAGGACGCTAACATTAAAGCTATAACCTCAAGCGGTTAGAACAAGGTGTCAAAAATACACGCAAGTCCTACCCAAATGTTTAAATGTCACGATTGTTACCATCTATTTGCATTAGTTTATATCTAGCTGGTCACGTTTATGCATTCGTTAGCCAGCTAAGTTGCATATTTAAAGCTAGTGACACGAGAAAGCAAATTAATATCTTCATGCAGCCGAGAGAAACGTATAAACAGATCAGAAACGCATCTGATTTCAATTAAAAAAATGTATCCTCACTAATATGATGACTTCAGATCGATCACATTCTTGCGCTAGAAAGGCTAGACATGGCGCAATAAATACAGTTTAACAGAAAGCAGGTGCCTCAATATGCTTTTAAAGTTCTTTTTAATTAGACACATCATCTAAAAAACAGCACTCCTGCATGAGACGCTGAATAAACAAAAACAAAGGGAAACAAAGACGTTCGTCTAGCATGCGTTTACATAGAAAAACAAATGGATGGTTGCAAAAGAGTTCACTGTGAACAGCCCCTTACAGTTGGTGGAGGTCTTTGGCCTTTGTGTCTTGCTCTCTTATAAGTGTTTCTCAGATTAAGCAATGAGTTGTTTAAATGCTTTATCAAGAAAGATGTTCAACTTGGAAATGTGTGTCTCAACATCCTCGCATTCGGTTCCAGTCTGTTGTGTTCTGTCTGTTTGAACAGCCCCTGGCCTGGGCTCATAATCTGAGCCGCTTCACCACCAAGTTCAGCCGAATACCACTGCTATCTGTGAATATTGCTACTCTACATACTGAATAAAAAACAATGTGGTATTTCGCTGTTATTATGAAACTTGAGTCTGGAGTAGTAGGAATCAGTGCAAGTGTAACACCATGTGAACTGTCTATTGAAGCGTTTCCCCTCTCATTTTACTTTTGACTTAACATTTGATAATATGGACCGACTTAACATTTTTATTTATTTATTTTATGCACATTAGTTTAAAATGAAATGCTATTTTTTTAACAGCCAGGATAGGAATGTTCTATGCAATATAGCGGTGCTGAATTGTTTATGTATTTATTGTGCCCTCTTGTGGACTAAGGAAACAAAGTCAATTTAAATATCAGCTGACTTTAAAATTGAATATTAGTTCATGTATATTAATATTTATTTCATTTAAAAAGTACAATACATTGTCGTGGTTCAGTCAGTACTGTTTATTTTTGTAAAAGATTCAGAACTATTTGAGTGTTATTTTTTTTCATTCAGTATCAATTTTAAAATATATCAGTTGATTAATCGGTTATCGGCAGGTACTGACCAACTTAGATATCGGTATTGGTAAAATCCACTATCAGTCGACCTCTACTAAGTTCCACTCATGAGTGTATAAAGCAAAACACATACATTCCTTTAGTTTAACTTTTTTTAGTATGCTAATCCTTACTAAACCTGTTAGTATTTAGGACTGCCACTGTTCCTCTTATCTGAGATAGAATTTAGTTAACTTAATTGCCTGAAGTAACTTTGGCTCAGAATAAGTAAGGAACACTCTGAGTATTTTAGTAACTGAGACTTCTATTTAACTTGATACAATCTAGTTAACATAAGTGATTTAAGGCAACAAGTTAGCACAATTTAATTAAGTAAAATGAACAAATGTGTGTTTACAGTGTATTAGAAATGCACAGCAGAAAACCATGAGTACTTTCCTATATTGGTCATATTGATATACAATATGCACACGGTTGGGGAGTAACAGAATACATGTAATGGGATTATGTATTTAAAATACAAAATATTAATAAATGTATTCCACTACAGTTACAATTTAAATTATTGGTATTTAGAATACAGTTAAATTCAAAAAGTACTTACTTTTTATTTGTCATTTTAATTGCATTTTATTGTCAATTGTTTAATTTAATATTTAGTCCTTTCAGATGGAAAACATTTATACGTATAAATGATGCGATCCAAAGT
This sequence comes from Myxocyprinus asiaticus, assembly GCF_019703515.2. Lineage (NCBI taxonomy): Eukaryota > Metazoa > Chordata > Actinopteri > Cypriniformes > Catostomidae > Myxocyprinus > Myxocyprinus asiaticus. The sequence continues at coordinate 43,321,007 of NC_059351.1, forward strand.
GCATTTGAACAGCGGTGAAACACTTTCTTATGATGTGTTACATTCATACGAGCAGACAGAGAAGTCTGAAGTAAGTTTGCAGCAGAAGAAATAGAAATAAACATTGTGTAAATTGTCAGCTTTACGCTAAGCTAAAATGCTATTTCTAGCCATTTTACATGCACATGTTACCAGGCACGATCATATTTTTTTATCAAGAAAATTGACATTGGATCATAGTTTCTTTGATATTAGCTCAAAAATTGTATTCTTGATAATAATATTTGTATTGTTTTCCTGTAAAAATATCTAAAAATCATTAAAACAAGATCAATTTGATTTATCTTGTTTTAGAAACAACACTGCATAAGATATTTAGGTTTTTCAGAAAATGTATTTTTAACGTGTATTTTGTCTTACTGTACTGGCAGAGTTTTTATAGTCGAAACAAATGAAAAAATCTACCAGAGCTGAAGAAGTAATCCAAAGTATTTAGAATACGTTACTGACCTTGAGTAATCTAACGGAATATGTTACAAATTACATTTTACAGCATGTATTCTGTAATCTGTAGTGGAATACATTTCAAAAGTAACCCTCCCAACCCTAAATATGCAATATACTGTATATATGCCACATTTTGGTGAAGTGTAGCATTGGACTTGGTTGCATGCTGCACCATGACAAAAGCTGACATAACATAACTAATTAGTTAATTAAGCACTGTGCTTGTATGTCTTGCAGGTTATTACTGTTGCAGTCATTATTTTATGTGTTACCTTACGAGACTGTATGCATACATTCATGATATTAAAAGCTTTAAAATTATGTGACATTATCCAATGTGTGATATAAAGAAAATGGAATGTTGGTGCCCTGTTTTCAATGTAAGCTTGCCTATAGTTCCTGTATTTAAAGTAGTAAAGCATGGCACTAGTAAGGCCAAGGTCATGGGTTTGATTTCCAGGGAACACACGTGCTAATTAATTTCAACATTGAAAGTGCTGAAAGCCACTTTGGATAAAAGCGAATGAATGCAATGCAAGGCTAGAGTTTTAAAGGATGCAATATTAAATTGAGTTTGACTTCAGAGGCAGTTTTTGGTTATATGTTACAGGACTGCATGAGGTTTAGTAAATCAAATGAAGTCAACAGCACCAGAGCCAATGGTGCCCTGTATCCCAGTCAAGACACTGCCTCAGTCTGCCAGAAATTACAGACTACTATTAATGGCCTTCCATTTGCGAATGTGGTCAGTCTTATTATCCAAACCTTTAGACTTTTAGTTAATTTTAGACTGCAATTTGCTACTGACTGCACTGACACAATATATGACATCTGAGATAATATGACAATATTCAAGAGGTAAATTAACGTGAGCACACATGAGATCAATAAAAGAACTATAAGAAAGGGACAACAGTGTCTGAAGCAGTAAATAATCCTATCTCTCATTGTCATTTCTCACAAATTCTCATTGTCGTCATGTATTCCTAAGAAAATAGAGCAGTTGTGAGCATTTTCAGTCCAATAGGCCGTTCCATAACCAACAATCTCTGGACTTTATTACTTATAGCCTAATGGCAGACTAACTAAGGAAAAAAATATACCTCAAAATAATCTGAAAACAACAACTATCGCCTCAATAAAATCAAACCATCCAGACATCTCTGCATATTACATTCTCTTTAGTAACACAATCTAGACTTGAATTGATGAATCTGGAAATGACTTGACTTCAGTCACTCTGGACTTCTGGATCAAAGCATCACGGACTGTCTCATTAATCTCTATGTACCTGGACTTTATTGATAGTGATGTTTCTGAAATCACTGAACGTTTTAATGCATTTGGCGTATTTAACTAATGTAATTACTGTATAACAGGGCACCTTTGTGCACTAAATTTAAACTCCCAAAAAATTTTGTTTTTCATTTTCCAGTAAAAATATCTACACATGCCTTAAACAAGACACATTTGCTTGACAAGCAAAATTACATAAGATATTAAGTTTTATTAAAGGGACAGTTCACACGAAAATGAAAATTATCTCATCATTTACTCACCCTCATGCCATCGCAGATGTGTATGACTTTCTGTCTTCTGCTGAATACAAATGAAGATTTTTAGAAGAATATTGCAGCTTTGTTGGTCCATACAATGCATGTGAATGGTAGCAAGAAGTTTGAAGCTCCAAAAAACACATAAAGTCAGCAGCCATATCACCCTATAGCTCAAGACTGGCTGCCCACTGAAGCTAAGCAGGGTTGAAACTGGTCAGTACCTGGGGAAAAATAAGGTTGCTGCTGGAAGAGGTATTAGGGAGGCCAGCAGGGGGTGATTATCCTGTGGTCTGTGTGGGTCCTAATGCCCCAGTATAGTGATGGGGACACGTAACGTTCATTCGCTCATTTATTCAAAAAATTCATATGACTCATCCAGTACAAATAACACTCAAATCCATAACAAATCCATACAGTGGTAAAATCTGTGTCTTCTGAAGTGGTATGATAGGTGTGAGTGAGAAAAAGATCAATGTTTATGTTTATTTTACTATCATTTCTCCTCCTTACCGCATGAAGAATGCGAATCGCCCCAAAACAAAAGAGGAAGAACGTGAAAGGGAATGTGGAGATTTTTAATAAAAAAGGACTTAAATATTGATATGTTTCTCACCCACACATCATCATATCACTTCTGAAGACACGGATTTAATCACTGGAGTCTTATGGATTACCTTTATGATGCCTTTGCTTGCTTTTTGGGCCTTCAAATTTCTGAACACCATTCACTTGGACCTGCAGAGCTGAAATATTCTTATTAATTTATGTTCAGCAGATGAAAGAAAGTCATACACATTTGGGATGGCATGAGGGTGAGTAAATGATGAGAGAATTTTTGTTTTTGGGTGATATATGGTTAGAATTCTCAGAAAACTAGTCTTAATACTTATGCCATTTTGCAATTTTGTTTTTTTTTTAATTTTTTTTTTTATATTTTTATTGGAAAACCAAACAAAAATATAGACTAAGAAAATGATTTTTGCAGTGATAACATCTGTCATTTAGCTATAAAAAGAAGTGAAATCAAGTGCAAATAGCCAGGTCTTTACTTCCTATTATTCAAAAACGGATTGGAAGAAAAAACTGTTAAAAGTGTTGGAAAAACTGAATAAATGTAATTAAATCTTTGGCTGTGGGTGAACTGTCAACACTCTTTGGGACCCAGCAGACAAGGAACAAACAGGCAATATTATGGCCAAAAATGCTGATAGAGTCGTGTGCAAACATGCCATAATCAGAAATGGAGATCATTCTATCTATCTCTCTTGGGTCTGAGGATGTGAGAAATGATACCGCATGCAACTCTACCTCTTTTTATTAACTGTGGAGAATACCACGTAGGCCTATGGTGTAATAAGATAAAATACAGATAATGCCAACTGCAATTCAATCAAATCGGTGATGGGCATATATTTGGAGGTCTGTTACCTCGCTGTTAATTCGTGCCCGATGGCGCAACCAGTCAGATTTTCACCATTTTTTCCCTATAAGGTAGACGAGCTCCGGTCCAAATCTCCTCTCGCCCTTACATGATCGCCGATTCGCCGTTTGCTAATATTAAGCAATGCTGTCCCTGCACCGATCGCTACAAACTCGCCATTCCGACTGTCACTATCCAAAACATGTTACATGTGTCAGAAAGTATGCCTCTCACCTCGCAGATCTGTGCCCTTTTTCCGCCCGTGTCCAGCAGCAGCTCCAGCAGGATGACGTCACGAGCGCCACTCGCTGCAGCAGAAGACACGCGCAGCGCAGGAAAATAAAGGTGTGTGTGTGTGTGTGTGTGTGTGTGTGTGTGTGTGTGTGTGTGTGTCCACAAGGGCCCGGCCACCGGTCCCCACGTGGGAAATGGCTTACTAAACATACTAAACTATGTTTTTTTGAAAATGTAAAAATGCAAAAAGGTTTCTGTGAGGGTTAGGGTATAGATATTATCGTTAGATCTGTATAAAATGCATGGAAGTCTATGGAGATTCCCCACAATGATATAAAAACAAGTGTGTGTGTGTGTGTGTGTGTGTGTGTGTAGAGAGAGAGAGAGAGAGAGAGAGAGAGAGAGAGAGAGAGAGAGAGAGAGAGAGATTCTCTCTGTAACGAGGAAGATATGCCCTACTTGTTCTGCCTGGAGTCGGCATTTAAGATGACTGTGATAGGCTACAATTTGTTTTAAGCTGCATATGGAAGACAAGGATACGCATTCAGTCAATACGGAGTGAAGGTGATGATAAAGGTAGCTGCAACACAACGTGTGTTTTTTATGTGTTCATTAGCATCTATGTCAACACATCACTTGTATTGCAATTATAGTAGGCTATCATCTTTCTCTTCGTCAAATAGACAGCTTTTGAATCGACAACAGAATCAAATGTTTTAAAATAAGACCCAAGAGGTAAATCTACTAGTAGCTTGTTATAAAGCTTGTGTAGAGAGAAAGCTTATGAATAATTTGTCCGATTACCTATTTACCATTCTTTCCTATAACCGTAGCACATCCTGGTCATTGCACAGTTATAATAAATAATAGCTCATTTGTTTCACAGCACATCATGTTTATCAAGCGCAGTGCAGAGATTGAGAAACAGTCTGAACCTTGGAACAGGTGCATTGATTTGCATTGGAGAACATCTTAGAACATTACAGTAAGACAATAGCGTCATCTTGTGGTTTTATTGTAAATGTGCAAGAGCCATGTCAGAAAAAAAAAACTATCTATCTATCTGTCTGTCTGTCTGTCTGTCTGCCTGCCTGCCTGCCTGCCTGTCTGTCTAATCATTACGATTAATATTTTGCAGTTTACGAATGTGAAAAGAGAGAGGTTGAAATAATCTATTCTGCCAAACAGTAAACAGTAATTCTTCAAAAAATTAAAATAAATAAATAAAAATCATCAAAGGTCTCATCAAAGCTCGTCATTAAAACCAAACCTCTGTTTTTCTCTTGCTCTTTTCTTTCTTTCTTTCTTTCTCTTAATTAATAAATAATAAAAAAAAGCATGAGTGAATCTTACAATCGTGTTTTAAGCCTTGCTTTTTATGCAAACCAGCACAGCAAGACTCCCTTACTTCTACCAAACATGCTTACACAAACTGAGCAATTACAGCATGTCAGGAATTGCATCAGACATTTCCCATACAAATATAACAATATTCTATCAAACATACATGGCTGTGTGCATTCCGTTGGCCTTATATAACCTCTTTTAAAGGGATAGTTCCGCCCAAAATTAAAATTCTCTCATCATTTATTCTCCTGCCATCCCAGATGTGTATGACTTACTTTCTTCTGCAGAATACAATCGACGATTTTTAAAAGAGTATCTCAGCTTTGTAGGTCTACACAATGCAAATGAATGGTGTCCAAAAATTTTAAGCTCCGAAAAAAGCACATAAAGCCGGCATTAAAGTAATCCATAAGACTCCAGTGATTTAACCCTCATGTGGTGTCATTTTTTACTAATTTAGATTTTTTTCTTTTTTAAAATGGTATCCTTTATCTGAGTGGTACAAGACTTGGTGATTTTCTCCTCCACTAGCTATCCAAACACGCACTTAGACTTGTTTCGATAAGTCTAAGTTGTTTAACAGGTTTTTTTTAGTTTTTTTATATTAGTTATCTCTCATTGTCTTCCATTGATTTCATATCAGGCTAATGATATTTTCTATTTCCAAACTCTACCCCTAAACCAACACCTAACCATCACACAAACATGTGCACATCACTAGATTTGAAGATCAACATCATCTGACCCATTTAAGAGCTTTTTGATGAGGACATTTGGCCCTCACAAGTGTAGACAAACCTGTCTGTATATATCAAACATACCACACAGGTCGAAGTCTGAGTCTGACCCCCTGTGTGACAAAGTTTATGCTGGAATTTTGATGTTTGAAATAAATGACAGGTAACAAAATAATAACTCTGTCTTTTCTTTGTTACACAATCAGATTTGACTATGGCAGCATGGTCTGGTTTGACAGCACATTGGAGCACCATTGTAAAATCTGACACTTCAACACAAGTGGTTATAAAAAAAATGCTACAATTTGACAAATAATCGTTTTTTATTTATGATTTTTTTTTAATAATGTCTAAATATATATTCAATGCATAACTTGTGATAATATTTAGAAATTAAGTTTGATACAACATTAGCTTATAGAGATCAGCCAAATGCATAGAGCACTGAAGCCATCTACTGGACATAGTTGTTATTTCATGTATTTGTTTTTATTTTTATTTTTTTATTCCAGCAGATATCACCAGAGACCCCCAATGTATGACAAATTGTGATGTTTTGACACCCCTTCAACTGAAATTAAGGTTTTTATTGAAGTGAAGATAACATAAAATGTGCTTATTTTATATGAAAATTATTGGTGTAATTTAGAGCTAAATGAGGTCTAAATGCCATAAAATTCCCCCCAAAAATCCACAACTTTAGTGTTTTTACTTTAGTAAAATGAGTGTTATTACATATCTTTATAACATTTAAAGTAAATTAAATATAAAAAATTAAAATATTACACATGTATGTTCAGGTAATTTTTGACCCGTGAACACCAGTTTGACTCACAAATGAACACCGCACAAGGGTTATACTGCCTTCATGTGCTATCAGAATTATCCTACTTCCCACGTCTGAAGTGGTAATTACGAGTACTTTGTGTTCACGTGCTTTGTTGTCGGAAAGAACAGGAAACATGGACGATGCCCGGTTCATTCATTCATATTTCTTGAGGAACTTTTATTTTGACACCATAATACATATCACTCAGTTAGCCTGCTGACTATAATGGAATTTTGGTCAAATACAAGCTATTTTCACAGTGTAAAAATATACAACATACATAGAATGGTTGCTGATATACGTAAATGAATATGGCCAAAATGGCAAGCGCTAACAATAAGCTGTATTTAGAAAAATGAACAAAACCTGTCATTCACTACAGAAATTATACTCTCCTCTGCCATGTTGAAAGTTTAGGACTCCTCCCATCTCGGAAACTCGGGTATCAAAATTATCTCCAAGTTTGCCAGTGGCAATTGACGAGGGGTCATTCATGTGCAACTTTCGAGTGGGAAACTCATATTTACGATAATTCTGATAGCACGTGAAGGCAGCATTAATCCATGTCTTCTGAAGCAATTAAATCGGTTTTGGATGAGAACATTTTTCACTATAAATCTTGACATCAGCAGTCTCTTTACTGATCATTATTTCATGCTCAAATACACTGTAACATCTGAGGTTGTTACCCCTCCTACCAACCACCAGAGGGAGCCCTCTCCTGATTACTAACTCTGTATTGTTTCTTATTTGGTGATTTCCTGTTTGAACTATATAAATACCATGCTGTTCCATTTTGACTCTGTGAAGTATTGCCAGTTTACCCTGCCTTACCAAGTGGTTTTCCATTGCTGATTGTTCTCTTGTTATGACCATTGCCCGTTTTCCTGGATTTACTGCCTTTGGATACCCCTTTGTTTTGTTTGCCTTGTTGGACTGTCTGTTTGGTTTATTGGATTATACCTCCTGCTTAACAACTAACTGTATTTGCCTGCCGATTTGGATTGTTTGCTTGTGTACTTTAATAAACTTCCTGCACATGGATCCTAACACCATCTCCATGGCCAGTTCCTTACATGCACCATCTAGCGCTCGTGTCAAGTGTAGGAAGTGTTATCGAGCTTGAAATCATGACCGTGCCTACCGAATGCATGGCAAGATGTAAAGTGGAAAAAACAAAGAAAGCCATATACAATACACCTCTGGGATGGCATGATACAAGGAAAATTATGAGAGAATTTTTATTTTCGGGTGAACTATAAGGCCTTTAAGACAAAGGAATTCCTAAACAGCAGATGAAACATCTTCAACACCGTTAAATTTAAAGGAAGTGTTCTCCCTACTTCACACAACACACATGCACATTCTCCCTGGTCTTTTTAATTCGGACATTTAAAAAGTGACAACCACACTATGGGCTAATTACTAGCCTGTCATCTACCTTTGTAATTTGATGAATTGCATTCATGATGTGCTGTGTTTTTCTGTAGCTTTATAGCAATAAATGCTTACTGTGGGGATATTATTAGTTTCTGTTTGCTTAGCAACGATACCATGTGTCTTAAATGTGCTACTTTTCTGCTATAATTTAAAAACTGAGACATTAGGACATGCAGTATACAGTATAGAGAAAAGCAGGAAATAGTAAGAATGCAAACTCTGTTTATGGTGATTGTATATTTGTGTATAATGGTAGATTACACAATGATAAAATCAACACATCCTTCTATTAGGACCACTTGGAAAGGATTGCACAGACAAGCGATCTGCATTACTCTCATTCTGTGTTACAAGGGTACTACCAACAGAGGACAGCAAAAGATAGAGCTTCTCCAAAGGGGGCAAACAACTGCATGTACCAAAGCACAAAAGTGCAGTCTGATCAGCAACAAAAGTCACTGATCAGACTGACAAAAGGAAATGTGAAGGTGCAAACAACTAGTATATTAAGTGCTTAACCCGCACTGCGCATGTTACATTTTAAACATGATTTTGTAAAGCCTTTACATCATCAGCATGATCAATACTTAGCTGAAAAACCTGTTGTATGCAGTGTACAAATGTCTAATGCCTCATGGTGAAAGTTTCTGTACTCTTCTGGAAGTAGAGGACCTTGTAATATAATTTCCAAAATAGCCGCCTTTGTACTATTATGCACGTTTTTTTATTTATTTTTTATGTTTTTTTTAATGTGAAATCTTTGATGAATTTGATAAAGTAAAAGTAACAAACATTTCTATTGTTGCTGATATTTCTAAATGAGTATCTGCTGAACTGAAGCAACTTGCGCTTTGTTAAAATTTCATAATTGTTTTTATAGAAAAATCATGTTTAAAATGTGTGTATCAAATATGATACAGCAGGATTCTGAGGTATATCTCTCAATCGTCATTACATTACATTCATGCTGACCACAATAAAAAAAAATACAGAGCTTTGAAAATACTGACAAATATTTTTTTATTAAATATATTTAAAATGGTAACTGATATCTGATATGCATATATAGTGTGTGTGTGTATATATATATATATATATATATATATATATACATATATGAATATTAGATTTTAACTATAGGTTCAAAAACAACTCCATAAAAAACAGAATTTTCTGGTTACTTTGTGTTTCAGGCTTTATACGGTTAAAATATATTCGGCATTATGGTATCATGTCATTCATTGTAATTTACAATAATATTTGCACACAATGAACAAAGTGAAATCCAACGCTGTCTGTCAATAATAAAACAATATCACTAAAATTTTTACTAAAACAACTATTGTACTGCAATTCTACAGTAACACTCATGTCGATATTTGTCAAAGATCAGACAACAGTGCTGCAATTCAGCAGAAATGCTCAGATTAAGACGCCCAAACAAATGAATCATTAAAATCTAAGAAGGGCATGAAGATAAGCAAAAAATATATACAGTATGAAAAAAAAATAATAATAAATATGTATTTTTGAAATTTGTTCAAATTCTGAATTCAAGTTAATAATCCAGAAGTTAAATTAAAAATACAGCAAACATTCATAAGTTTTTCTCTATGGAAAATACTGTAACGATCCAAACACTGAAAAAACAACTTAAAAAAGAGTGCCTGCCAATAATATAACTCAAGTGGCAATTGAGCATTCTGAGAGGTTAAAATGAACAAACAAGACCTAGGTGAAGGGCATGATTATGACTGGCACACAATATGCATATCAACCTAGATTAGACATTGAATGGCATGAAAAAGCACTGATTTCAGGGATTGCTGGCTTACTGAAGAGTGTCTTTGTACATTCACAGGAAGGCAATTGTTTAAAATTGTAACACATAAAGTAAAAACGTGCAAACAAATGCTGGTAATCTTTATCTGTTAATGACACTGTGCAGACGAATGTGTGAAAATCACGTTCAGCAATGACAATAATACAGACCTCTGCATTCTTAGCTTGAGCCACAGATGTTGCCATAGTAACAGAGTATATCTTATCAAGTATGGCTCTTGTGTGTTTTTTTTATGCTGGAACTTATTTGGGCTTTCAGTGTAGGTATGACAACAGGCTGTTGAGTTGTTACACTGATTTGCATGTTAATAGATTTAACAGCTATGGTGTGTTTGTTTAACCCTTAGCAAGGGTTCGCATCAAATTACTGTCATAAAGCCTGAATTAGGATCGATATGGGCTTTTATGTAAATGGTATAAGATATGTGTAAACTAAAAATAGAGTCGCTTCAGAAGAGGGCAAATCAATAGCGATTTCAACATTAGGGTGGACATGGTTGTCTTCGTTCTGCCAGTAACTGCACATTGAGCCAATTTTAACACCTCAAAAAAACACATGCAGTTTTATAATGATTAAAGGATCAACATTCCAATCATAAAATAGTGTGCTTGTTTGCATCCTTAGGGAATTTGCAATCCCTGGCAGGAATGAATGACAGGTAAATACACTGTTCCAATCCATGGCTTTGACGCTCTGCTACGAGGTGACTACATACAACGGAATCTTTTCCTCCCTTCTTACCCTTAATTCAACAATCTCTTTGCACAAGGCAAGATGGGTGGCCTGCGGGCCATGTTGCATCTCCATAAAGATTAAATTGTTTGAACCTGTTACACTTTATAGCCCCCAGTCATCTCAGGGAATCGCCTGGCACACATCCCATTGTCAAATATATTGAAGGTGTTTGATGTTAGGGCACTATGGTAAATAATGAGGAATGTGTGCTGCTCTGAACACATCAAAGTAGTAGGCCTATGCTGAGCGACTGCCGGAGTAATGTTAATCCAGGTGCTCTGGACAGAGAATAAGGGTCAGTTTTAATGGTGATATGTGTAGACCACATATACCTAAATGTGCTTTAATGTACTTTAGTGTAGAAGAATCCATCAGGAAATAAGATACCATTTGTATGCTTCCATATGATGGGCGGCATTTCAATCTGTGAAAAAAATTAAAATACAACAACATGTTTGCATGTTTGATTAAATGCACTCAGATACAGATGAACTGTTAAAGTCACGGGAAGTGTAGTGTATCTTCATTTCAGGTGCTAGCAATACAGTGGTCCCAAAAAGTATTTAACTGAAAATTAAGCCTTAAATGAATGGCCATTTTGCCAAACATTATTACATACCCCAGGTTAGCGACCTGGCACTTATATCAATCACAAACCTATCTACAAAATACTCATAGTGTAGCATTTTCAAAGAATTTCAAAAAAATTATGGAATATAATGTATTCTGTTATATTTTGGTGCTTTGTTTTTCATATATCAAAAAGATGATGCAACAAATGATAGAACGGGATTCATTACGTCCACACTGAAATTTTACGAGGCTCAGCTGAGAGTCAAACAAAGATTGAGCTACAATTAACACATTATTGATTCTAAATAGACATACAATTTACAGAATTTTAGTAAGTTTTCAGTTGTACTTGCTATAGTTAACTTTCCTATTGGTTCTTCGTTAAATATCAATGTCAAGTGTAAACCAAGACAATCACTGAAACAACAGCACCACCTTGAGGAACAAATAGCATGTATATTATGTACATTATGTGTGTGTACAAGCATATGAGATGGGGTAGGGCATAGATTGGGTATATGACAATTCATTGTGCAGAGAAACAACATTATATAGTAATAATTTTATGAATATAGCACTCATTTGTCTTGTAATAAACAAATTGTTGTATTAAACTTAAATAGATTTGAAATAATCATAAAAATATGATTTATAGAAGTGCAAATATATACTGCGACACTAATACATATCTTTGGTCACTAAAGGCCCTATACTTTTTTTGCAATTAAACAGTTCAAATTTTTTTGTTTGGTTGGTTGGTTTTTATTTTTTATTGTCAGATATGATTGTCATGATTCATTAGAAAAAGACTGAGGAATGCTAAAAAAATGGATGCGATAAAGGATGTGGAATGAGGTCCTGGGTCGCTAAGTCAGTATTTAAGGGTTAAAATATATGAATGTCATTGCATTAATGTTATACCAAGTGGCATTTATTATAAATAATGATATAGCACAAGCACACATTTCAAGAAAAGCATTTTACAAAAAAAGTCAAATGACTGCTCGAATCTGAGACTGCTTGGCAGACATCTCAGCCTGGATGAAGGAATACCACCTTCAACTCAACCTAGCGAAGACTAAGCTCCTCATCTTTCCAGCTAACCCTGCTGTTGAGCACATTATCACCATTCAGCTGGGTTCATCTACAATAACACCATCCAAAACGGTCAGAAATTTAGAGGTAACCACCACCAATCAACTCAATTTCACTGACCACATCTCAAAAACAGCCCCATCATGTAGATTTGCATTCTACAACATCAGGAAGATAAGACCCTTCTGCTCTGAACATGCCATACAACTCCTTGTTCAGTCTCTTGTCATATCTAGACTGGATTACTGCATGTTGCATGCATAATTAGGCCTCTGCAAATTATCCAGAATACAGCAGCATGTCTGGTCTTCAACGAACCCAAGAGAGCACATGTTACACCATTCCTTATCTCTACACTGGCTGCCAGTTGCTGCACCTATTAAGTTCAAAGCTCTGATGCTGGCATACAGAACAGTCACAGGGTCTGCTACAGCTTACCTAAAATAATTCCTGCAGAGCTACGTTCCCACCAGAAGTCAGTAATCTGTTAATGAGCAGCGACTTGTTGCACCAACACAATGAGGCACCAAATCACTTGCCCGGAATTTCGGCTTCACTCTATCTGAGAAGCAGACTCCCTCTCTGTCTTCAAAAATGGCTAAAGACAACTGTTTGTGACCACTTGACCATACACTCATAATAAAATAAAATAAAATCTTGTTGCACTCTAATCTCTGTCTTGACTAGTACTTTTCTGATGCAACTGAAACTTTGTAATGCAGCACTTTTTGTGTTACTGTCTCCTTAAGATGAATCGCTTATGTTGTATCCTTCCTTATTTTGCAAGTCGCTTCAGATAAAAGTGTCTGCTAAATTAATAAATGTAAAAATCATACTGAGACCAGTTGGGTAGAATAAATTATGAAAATCGAAAGTGAGAGTTGAAGTTAGTTCTAAGAAAAGCTCTGCATCATCTGTGTAAAATGCCACTTGGTTTGATATTGTGTTTCTAATATACTGCAAGGCTGCACGATTAATCGGAAAAATAATTGAGATTACAGTTACAGCTTTGGCAATTAACTAATCTTGAAAAGTGTCAATATCAGAATTCCTTTTAGGTATCCTCAAGTTGTGTCTAAATTTTGTATTTACAATGTGTTTGTTTACAACATTGAGCATTGTAACCAATCAGAGACATGTTTGTTGGTCACATGAATGCAAAGATGAATCAAAGTGTTTAGATTAGACCTGGTCCAGACACAATCTGACACTACCTTTTTTCTTGTGCTGCTTTTGTTGGAAAATATACAGAATTTTGCAGAATGGATTTGAACATGGTAAAATGTGTTCTAAGTTCTAAAGTCTTAATGATTGCTGAAGGTATTACGAAATTAGCTCAGAGTTTTATTAAACACACAAGGGGCAGGGAATGTGTGGATATTTGTGTATGAAGCGTGTCCCAATTCTGTGGAATACTGCATGCGCTGATTCAGTCCTAACGAGTGAGTTTAGTGCAGTCTGATGTCTGAGTTCTCAGCTTGTTTTGGATGCATAGCTTACATTAAGAATATGGCATGCAGTTGCCCTATTTTTAAAAAATTTAAATTCTATTCATAATCGCAATTACAATATCAAGGGAAGCACTCAATTTTTTTTATTTTTTGTTATAATTGTGCAGCCCTAATCTAAGGGTGGGTCGGAATCAACTCCCTAGTTCAGTAGTCATGGCACTGGCCAGGGAGATCACTGACCCAATGGCAAAATTGATCCAGTGCACTGAAACATTCACTCCCTAAAAATTCCTAGAATGCACCGTAAAAACCAGGGTTGGTTCCAAAACAAGTTGCACACTATGTTCCCTTATCGAAACTGTCATCATATCTTTTAAAGTCTCTCAAGTCATTAGAAGATGAACGCAATTGTGAAATTATGAAGATGAAGCCTTATTTTCTCTTTTAAAGCGATTTGTTTGTGATTTTCTTTCATCCCAAATGTGCATGAGTTTTTAGAATATTACACTCTTTTGTATTTTTATTTCTTCCTTTATCTTTTATAATAACACTACATTTTAATATCTATGATGAAAGTGCACAATAGTGTCAATTATACAGCGATGTTGATGTTTAATACCAGCTGCGCTTAAATGCTTTACCTTGTAATTGTGTCGCAAGCAATTGAGTCATAAGTGTCCCAATGTTTAGTAAATGAAAACCTTTGCCAGTCCCTGAATTTGTGTTCATGATATACTGACTCAAGACATATAGGGAGCTAGGGAGAGAGATGAGATGCACCCTAATACAATGATATTCAGACATTTTAAGTGCGAATTACTGTAAGTGTCCAAACATTGTCCAAATTTATTTTGGGTCCACTGTGTCTATCAAGGTCTGGAGAATTTAATAAAGGAGAATACAGAATAAAAAACTAGCTCATTATATCACAGGCTGTAAGTCACTTGAATGCAGGCATGTACCACTGTAAAAATAAAGATGGACGACAGACGTCATGTCTATGGAGGACTTTGACACGGTCAATTAGTAGGCTGAGCCATCAGAATGCCCATCACTTTTACCACAGGCTTCCTGAGCCACTGTACTGGGTTAATACTTAAACTGTACATCCGGACACCAGCCTGTTGGGCACAAAGAAGCAAAGGGAGTAGAGCTGCACAGTGAAGGAATGGGGTTGCCTCTTTAGAGTTTGTTTCCCTCCTCAAGTGATTGCCAATGACAGTGGGTTGACACCTCATGAATGCATTGAGCCATCAATCCAGTCCACTGTCAGAGCTCACTGAGAGAAGGACGAGAGAAACAGGAGTGAGATCTGTCTCCCACTAATTTCTAATAGATCTGAATGGCCAGCTCAACTCAAAGAAGATGTAAACAGCATATAACAAGCAGTGAACATCAAGGGATCAAAGATGCTCCTGCTGTTTGATATTTTATACCCTTTCATGAATACTATAATCATTTTCCTTTATAGAGAATTTTAAAACAGAAATAGAAAAAACTAATTCCATAATTCTTTGATTGATCAGCAAATGAACTGGATTAAAATAAATGTTAAGTTGTGAAAAAAGAAGTGTCCTTGCTGTGAGAAAATATCACATTTACCTAGGTGAAGTTTGTGTTGTGTCTAGGGAATGACAATATCTTAGCAGGGTATATATACAGGTATACAGTGTCCTAATGCAATTTTATACAGAGAATAGGAAGCTAAGTCTCTGTCAGACACACTTCCTCTCAGTAGTAAATGCTGATAATTACTGTAGAGAAGAGGCCACATCTGTCCTCTGAGTGGTTCACAAACACCTCACCTTATCTATCCCCATGAGGGTGAGAGAACCAGTTTTCTAAATTAAGGGAACAACCACCGGTTCCTGTTCTACTTTAAAATGTAAAATCCTATTTCATTTGCACATACACCAAACATCCAACCACCTATGTCATCTTGGTAATATCCACGCCTTAGATAAAGTCAAATAATCATACCATGTATAATGGCTGGGATATTAAGGGAGTAATTTAAGGGCTTTTATGAGTGTTCAAGCACTGTAGGATAGTAGAGGAGGTCAGTTTCACCCTCTGACATGGTCTTGCCTAATTACTGGTCAAGTAGCAACTGTGTTTTCACAGCAAGGTCCCCAAAAAGACAGACCACATCCCACATTTCATGGCCCCACTCCAATCAAAGTGACAATCCATCAACTTTAAAAAAGCCACAGTGGGAGGGACACAATGTGAAGGAGAGGTGGTGAGGAGATAACAAGGCTCTTACAGTTTCTGCTCAAATAGAAGAAGACGTTTTGTTTCACAGTTCCCTGCATATATCCCCAAAAGACTAATAATACTCAGCTTGAAATCAAACCTAGAATGAAGCAGATTAACCAAACAATTAAAGATTTTTTGTCATCACTACAAAAAAAGACTGTGCACCAGAGACCGTTAATCCTAATTAGATGACATGAGTATGTGGTTGCAATGCTCTCAAACCCATATAATGTATAATACAGATGAGATACAATTATAGGACATCATATTTGAAATAATCTGTTTCAGTAAATCACTTCCACAATCCAAAATGAAAATTTCTATGACGTCCTGCTCAATCCAACATGATAGTTTATAACATTTCACTACCATCCCCAGGGCCGTTTCTAGCTATAAGCGGTATAAGTGGCCGCTTAGGACCCCCGAGCCACCAGGGGGCCATGCAAAGCAAAATTTGTAATTGTATTTTTTAAATACACCAAAAGCTGCGAATAAGACTGGACTCAAGATGGCGCCGAGTATGGCTCCGACACAACATAGCAATGGTTTGTTTGTTTTGTTTACAATTCTTATGTTTTTTGTCTTGGATGTTGTCTGCCTTATTGTCTACGACAGACAAACACTTTTGGACATTGGTTCAGCGAACTCACACCGTAAACCGGACTTCACATTCCTCAATGCCGACCCGCTGTTTACAAACACGCAAGCGGAGCCCTTTGTCTGGGCAGCACGGCCGCGGAAACGCAGGAGGAAAAGGGGAAACAGAGCCGGCGTTCTCATCAGAGTAAGACGCCGCGCAAATCGACCCCCGCTACCCACTATTCTTACTGGCAAATGTTCAGTCTCTGGATAACAAGCTCTGCGAGCTGAAAGCGTGGATCTCTTTCCAACGAGAGACGAGGGACTGCTGCATTATCTGCCTTACGGAAACTTGGATGTCTGCGGAGATTCCAGACTCAGCCATTGAACCCACGGGGTTCTCCATGCTCCGAGCGGACAGAGCGAAAAACCTCTCAAGTAAAAGCAGAGGATGTGGTGTATGTTTTATGATCAACAAATCCTGGTGTGATCAGAGGAACGTACATTCCATCAAGTCTTTCTGTTCTCCTGATCTGGAATTTCTTATGCTTCTGTGTCGACCATTCTGGCTACCGAGGGAATTCACAGCGGTCATTATCACTGCTGTGTACATCCCCCCACAAGCCGACACAGACCGGGCACTCAAGGAACTGTATGGGAGTATAAGTGAGCAGGAAACCGCGCACCCTGAGGCCGCGTTCATTGTGACCGGGGACTTTAATAAAGCCAGTTTAAAATCAGTCGCACCAAAATATCACCAGCACATTAGTTTCAACACACGAGGGGACCGGGTTTTGGACCATTGCTACTCTCCGTTCCGGGATGGCTACAAATCCCTCCCCCGCCCACCATTTGGCAAATCGGACCACTCTTCCATTCTGCTTCTGCCCGCTTACAGGCAGAAATTGAAACAGGAAGCACCCACCCTCAGAACGATCCAGTGCTGGTCAGACCAATCAGACTCTACGCTACAAGACTGTTTTGATCACACGGACTGGGAGATGTTCCGGTCCGCCTCTGATGACGACATCGAGCTTTACGCTGATAGCGTAATGTGTTTCATCAGAACGTGCGTAGAGGAAGTGATTCCGACCAGAACTGTGCGAATCTATCCGAATCAGAAGCCGTGGATCAATAGCGATGTTCGCGCGGCACTTAATGTGCGGACCTCCGCTTTTAATTCCGGGAACGCGGAGGAGCATAAACAAGCCAGTTATGCCCTCCGAAAAACTATCAAAACAGCAAAACGCCAGTACAGGAGCAAGATTGAAGGACAGTTTAACACCACCAACTCTAGAAGCATGTGGCAGGGAATTAACATCATCACGGACTTTAAAGGGAATAAAAACTCCGCCATGAACACCGCTGCCTCTCTACCGGATGAGCTAAATACTTTTTATGCTCGTTTCGAGGGAAATAACACCGCCCTCGCGGAGAGAGCTCTCACTGCCGAAGCTACAGAGGTTAGTTCACTCTCCGTCTCTGTAGCGGATGTAACCCGATCCTTCCGACGGGTGAATATCCGCAAAGCTGCGGGTCCAGACGGCATTCCGGGCCGCGTCATCAGAGCGTGCGCGAACCAGCTGGCTGGTGTTTTTACGGACATTTTCAGCCTTTCCCTCTCTTTGTCTGTAGTCCCCACATGCTTTAAAACATCCACCATTGTGCCTGTTCCAAAACAATCGAAAATAACTTGTTTAAATGACTGGCGTCCTGTTGCTCTGACCCCCATCATCAGCAAATGTTTTGAGAGACTAATCAGAGATTACATCTGCTCTGTATTACCACTCAATCTTGACCCGCTGCAGTTTGCATACCGCAACAACCACTCCACTGATGATGCCATTGCATCTACAATACACACTGCTCTCTCCCACCTGGAAAAAAAGAACACTTATGTGAGAATGTTGTTTGTAGACTACAGCTCAGCATTCAACACCATAGTGCCCTCCAAGCTAGATGAGAAACTCCGGGCTCTGGGCTTAAACAGCTCGCTGTGCAGCTGGATCCTGGACTTCCTGTCAAGCAGATGCCAGGTGGTTAGAATAGGCAGCAACATCTCCTCATCACTGACCCTCAACACTGGAGCCCCACAGGGCTGTGTTCTCAGCCCACTACTGTATTCCCTGTACACACATGACTGTGTGGCAACACATAACTCCAATGCCATCATTAAGTTTGCTGATGACACGACGGTGGTAGGTCTGATCACTGACAATGATGAAACAGCCTACAGAGAGGAGGTGCACACTCTGACACACTGGTGTCAGGAGCACAACCTCTCCCTCAACGTCAGTAAGACAAAGGAGCTTGTGGTGGACTTCAGAAGAAAAGACAGAGAACACAGTCCCATCACCATCAATGGAGCACCAGTGGAGAGAGTCAGCAGCTTCAAGTTCCTGGGTGTCCACATCACTGAGGAACTCACATGGTCCATCCACACTGAAGTCGTTGTGAAGAAGGCTCATCAGCGCCTCTTCTTCCTGAGACGGCTGAGGAAGTTTGGAATGAACCGCCACATCCTCACACGGTTCTACACCTGCACTGTGGAGAGCATCCTGACTGGCTGTATCTCCGCCTGGTACGGCAATAGCACCGCCCACAACCGCAAAGCACTGTAAAGGGTGGTGCGAACTGCCAGACACATCATCGGAGGTGAGCTTCCCTCCCTCCAGGAAATATATACAAGGCGGTGTGTGAAAAAAGCTCGGAGGATCATCAGAGACTCCAGCCACCCGAGCCATGGGCTGTTCTCACTGCTACCATCAGGTAGGCGGTATCGCAGCATCAGGACCCGCACCAGCCGACTCCATGATAGCTTCATCCCCCAAGCAATCAGACTTCTGAACTCTTGATCTCCCACGATCAAAATACATCAGCCCTGCACTTTATTACTCTTTTATCTCACACCGGACTGTCATAAATTATATTACTGTTATTATATTATGTCTCTCTTAACAACTGACTATCAACCGACAGCCTGAATGTCAATACAGTACAATACTGTACATTCTATATATATATATATATATATATACTTTTTTTATATATATTTTAATTTTTATTGAATAATGTGTATCTATATAGTATCTATATAGTAAAAAACAAAAAAACAAAAACAGCATATTGTATACTGTACAGTGTATGTTATTATTTGTATATTGTTGAGTGTAATTATGTGTATAACAGATGTTTAAATTGTGTTGTGTTAATTTGATGTTTTAAGTTCTGTAATTATGTATAACAGGTGTTTAAATTGTGTTGTGTTAATTTGATGTTTTAAGTTGAGTGTAATTATGTATAACAGATGTTTAAATTGTGTTGTGTTAATTTGATGTTATTGTAAATTGGTATGTCTCATCACTGTCACGACTGCTATGTTGATCGGAACTGCACCCAAGAATTTCACACACCATTGCACTTGTGTATATGGCTGTGTGACAATAAAGTGATTTGATTTGATTTTGATTTGAAGAATAAGGCAGCTGTCATGGCTCAATAACACAGTTATAGGGGACCCCCTTGTGGCCCGAGAGGAAA
Source organism: Myxocyprinus asiaticus (assembly GCF_019703515.2). Taxonomy (NCBI): domain Eukaryota; kingdom Metazoa; phylum Chordata; class Actinopteri; order Cypriniformes; family Catostomidae; genus Myxocyprinus; species Myxocyprinus asiaticus. The sequence continues at coordinate 43,341,131 of NC_059351.1, forward strand.
AGAAGAATGTAACTGCAAAAAGAGAGTTGTAGCTAGATGTGACAGGCACGCACATTCTCAAAGTGTTTTTTGTCTTCATAAAGCGCACCTACAAGTTGGGAACAGAAAAAAGAAAAAGGAAGAGGAAAAGAAACACAGCTAAACCACTGGTATGTAAGCCAGCTACCTGGCTAGATGGTGTTTGTTCTTTATCATGCATTAAATTGCAACAATTTGTTAGCTAATGTTTTGCAGTTGTTCTTTTTTTTTCAAAGGTACATATTTTCAGACATTTCTGCTAGCTATATAACTAAGGTGTGGACACTGGACATAGTGTAGTTAGCCAAGATTAGCTCAAAGTCTCTATGCTATATTTGTTAGCTAGCTAGCTGATGGTAGTTGCGGCAAACGGTAGATGATTCAATCAACCAAATTTGTCTTGTCTGCATTATTTATAGGTGCCATATTGAAATATTTAGGTGCATCAAAGGCAGCTGGGTATTTAAGTACACAAATTCCTTGTAAATAGCCATTTTGTCTGTAATCATTACGGTTTTAGGGTTTATGGTGTTACGTCATCATGGCAACAAAGTTTGGATATAACAACAAAGAAAATGTAATATAACTTTACACAGAAAAGATTAGTAGGCGATTTTATCACACTAAAATTATGTGGCTTTACTTTTGAAAGTATTCAAACGTTTACAGATTGGCCCCGTTCACTTCCATTGTAAGTGCCTCACTGTAACTCAGATTTAGCTTTTTTAAAGAAAAGGAGGATATATATATAGATATATATAATATTATTATTATTATTATTATTATTTATTTATTTTTATTTATTTTTTTTGACATCCCTCCATATTTTTTGTAATCAACACTATGCCACAATTGCTGTCGATTAAGCTTAGCTTGTATTAAAACCGGAATATTCCTTCAACCTGTTTCTTATATGAATGACTGTGCTTCAGCTGTCACTTAAAGATATCACAGAAATGTAATTTGAAGACACATAGCAGAATTTGCAGCAGTCAGGTGTCCTTATTACAGCATGACTTGTCAGACAATGGCATTGCATGTTGTTTACTGTACAGTATACTCTTATTATAACCAGACACAAACTTTCAACACAAATATTAAAGTGGATGTCAACGTAAAAAAGCTATTATCTTTTGAAATTAAGTTACATACAGTCCTTTCTGCCATGTTTGTTCATATCCTATAAAAAATATTCTGAGATAAAAAAAATCAAATAAAAAAAGCATGTACACAAATTAACTGGTTCATATATTCCTGGAGTGCATAAAGGTAAACTTATTTGGTGTGCTTTCCATAACGGAGGGGCTCGATCATAAAGCTGGGCTTGAGCCCTGACACTAGATTAGAGATTAGATCTGACTAAAGCAAGAAATAAAAAGAAAATGTTTTAATAATTGGCATAGGCATTATGAAATATATAGGTGGAGATGGGGAGGTGGAGGGGTGCCGGAAGAATCGTCATCGGATCAAGGAAAGCAGCTGCTTATAAATCCATGGGATATGATTGGCAGGCCCATATGAACAAGCTCCTCCCGAACCTACTGTAAGATTGGAACTCCATTTAAAAGATGCAATGAACCCTTTTTTGATAACCCCTTGCTTACAGAGGTTCTTTGAGTGGTAGTGGTTCTGCATAACCCTTGAGATATGCGCAAGCCAAGTCACTTTGTAGAATTTTTTTACAACAAACTTGTCAATTTTCAAACCTATACAGTACCAGTATGAAAATGTCAACATAAAAAAGCAATACCTCTGCTCACACACAAATGATATATGTTAATATAGCTCATGCACATATAATAGCACATTGATTCCTAGGCAGCAGGGTTGGGAGGGTTACTTTTGAAATGTATTCCACTACAGATTACATATTACATGCTGTAAAATGTCATTTGTAACGTATCCGTTAGATTACTCAAGGTCAGTAACGTATTCTAAATACTTTAGATTACTTCTTCAGCACTGGTAGATTTTTTCTCTTGTTTTGACTGTAAAAACTCTGCCAGTACAGTAAGACAAAATACACGTTAAAAATACATTCTCTGAAAAACCTAAATATCTTATGCAGTGTTGTTTCTAAAACAAGATAAATCAAAATGATCTTGTTTTAAGGGTTTTTAGATATTTTTACAGTAAAACAATACAAAAATTGTTATCAAGAATATGATTTTTGCCCTGATATCAAAAGGTCTTACTAGAAAAAATAAATTATGATCCAACATGAATTTTCTTGATAAAAAAATATGATCGTGCCTGGTAACAGGTGCATGTAAAATGGCTAGAAACAGCATTTTAGCTTAACGTAAAGCTGACAATTTACACAAGGCTTATTTCTATTTCTTGTGCTCCAAACTTACTTCAAAATTACATCAGACTTACTTCTCTGTCTGCTCGTTTGAATGTAACACAACATAAGAAAGTGTTTCACCTAAGTGTTCAAATGCACTTTGGATCGCATCATTTATATGGATAAATCTTTCCATCTGAAAGGACTAAATATTAATATTTAATAATAATTATTATTTATAAATGACAATAAAATGCAAAGTAATCTCATCAGTAATCAAAATACTTTTTGAATGTGACTGTATTCTAAATACCAATGATTTAAATTGTAACTGTAGTGAAATAGAGTTACTAATATTTTGTATTTTAAATACATAATCCCGTTACATGTATTCCGTTTCTCCCCAACCCTGACAGGCAGAGTGTTGAGGAATACAGCAAGGGTATGTATAGACTACTCCTGCTGAGCCCTGACGTTGTGAGTTAAGCACACCCAACCCACTCATTTACTAATGCCCTTTTGGAACAGGATTTCAACTATTACATTCTGATGGTGTGGGGGTGGTGTGGGCTGGGGAGGGTGGTATACAAAACAAACATACAGAAATCTATTGCCATGCAGAAATATATACTACCAACATAGAAATCTACAGTTTATAAACGTTGGTAATGAATATAGCAGCACAGCAATCTTGCCTGGTTCCCTTAGTGGATTCCAGTGTGTTCAGATGTGGTAAACTTCATTTGAGGTAACTGTTGCCTCACTCATCTGACATTGAACGCGAACCATGGGCAGTGGTGTGACTGACCATATTGTTTTCTAACTTTCTTCATCTCTCTCTCTCTCTCTACACACAATTTCAATATCTCTCCATATCTGAATATGTCATGCAGTTTCTTTCATTTTATCTTGCCCAATTTCATCCTCTCTTTCTCTTTCTTTACCTCTTCCTCTGTCTCTCTGACACACGCTGACATGGGTGGCCCAATGTGACTGGCCAAGCCTCATTACCGCAGCACAAATGTCAGCCACACCACAATCACTGTCCCACTGAGAACAGGGTAACAGCCTCTATTCAAGGCTTTTTCTGACTTACAACTTCAGAATGTGCTCCATGGATGCATGGGTATTTTTGCATTTTTAGTTTAAGGTGAAGTGTTGGGTAACCATGATGATTATCTTAAAATTGGGTTTCGAAATATACAGGTGAATCTCACGGAAACATGTCCAGGTCACATTTCACCCTGAAGATTGCATAAGGAAAATAAGCCTATTTTTAGAATGATTAATATTCATTTTTGCATTGTGATATTATTTTCTTGACAATTAAACACATTTCCCCCTCAAATTATTCTCATAATTGTCACAAAAACAACGCAAAAAAAAAAAAAAAGAAAAAGGAAAAAAAAAGAAGAAAATCAGTCCTTTCTTAATAGGCTTCAGTTTGAATGATATTTTAGGTAAAAATGTCATTTTAAATAGAATTATAATATAGATTAATGATTTAATAAAAAGAACATAATTAGAATTCATTTTAAAGAAATTATATTAAATAGAAATTTCATAAGTTTCTTATGAATTGTTTCTTCTGATTTTGAGTAGATATACTACCTTCAACAAAGTTGTCTTACTGTCTAAGTTAGCTGTTTTCTGTATAAGTTTTAACTTGTCATTAATTTAGGATTTTTATTTTTTTCAGCAGTAAACCTAATCTTTAAACATGTTAATTTAGCTATCATGGCAATGTGATGACTGTCACATTCACTGCTGTTAAAAATGGTATCCTGCTATTAAACCACAATGGAGATGCATTGTTATGTCCGTCTCAATCTTCTTTTTTAAATAGGCTTTAAAATCCAATATTTAGCTTTACATCCTAATTATTGGAAAACCATGTCATCCAGGCAAAGGAAACAATGGAGTCTCCTATCTGAAATGAATTTGGCATGTCACTTATCTTCAGGATGGATGCTGAAAATGTGCTAATATTTATAATACTAATAAGTATTCTGCAATAGACTGAGAGAGCATGACCTTTGCATCAGGTGGCCTTATACCAAAAGAACATCAAGGTTTAACATGAAACATTGCAGTAATGCCTAATGTTCATTGTGTTCCACAAAACTAATACAACAATGCATTTCTGCCAGAAAGGAAATGCCTAATTTGTTTGTAAGAATCCTTGTCTTCCCTTTCTTTAAGCTTACAGTATCACTGTGTATTGACAGTATGTCTCAACTTCTGACAGTTTGTGGGGTCTAAAGGCTCTTTGCCTCCACCGCACCATCAAGGACAGCTCTGAACTGTTCTACCATGTGATTGAATTGCTTTCATGCAATTCATCTCACTCAAAACGTTCACCTCTCTATTCCGTTTTGGCTCAGCGTGACGCTTAACCCATGTTGCCATAGTGATGTTTCACGGTGGATAAAAGTGGTAGCCTGGACAAGACTCCTTGACCCCTTGGATTAACTTGCCATTTAGTGTGGAACAAAAACACCTCGGCAAGTTCTTGAATCCATCCACTAGTGTCTACCCTGACCGGTAATATTAATGAAGATATTCACATTCGGAGCAATGGTGAGACTCAAACACTTACATGTTTGCATAACGAGCTCTTTTACCTCGCCACTTCTCCATTTTAATCATTTAAACTCTCCAAAACACCCACACCCTTCTTCAGGATCGGAGACAGGACCGTAAGGCCGGGGAGCCATCCGACAAATTAATCCGCTAAGGCTGATTGCCATCAGTAGCTTATGATTATGCACCCTGATTACGAAGCCCACCCGAGGACCATGCTACGCCGGCTACACATAGTCAAGGTGGATATAAAATCATGCAATGATTGCACTGGGACGGATCAATCTAGCGGCCGCATCGTCTTTTAGCTTAGTCTGAAGTGCAGCTATGATTAATAAGGTGTACTTGAGACCTATATAGCTAGTAACACTTAACAAGACCTCCGGCTTTTAAAAGTCAGGCATTCTTAAGGCGTCATAATACAAACACTTAATTTGACAGGCTTGGAGAAACTTATCAGATCAGGCTATGAACCGGCAGCTAAGAATGCACCTACTAGTGATAGCTAAAAGTGTTCACCCAAAAATGTAAATCGGTAATTATTTAATACTCAACCCCATTTTGTTTCAAACCTGTATGACTTACTTTCTTCCATGGAACACAAAAAGCGATGTTAGGCACAATGACTGCTTCAGTCACCGTTCACTTTCATTGAATGGAAGAAAGATGCAATAAAAGTGAATGGTGACTGAGGCTGTCCATCCCTAACATTCTGCCTAGCATCACTTTTTGTGTTCGTTGGAAGAAATACTGGTTTGGAATAACATGAGGGTCAGAGTAAATGATGACAGAATTTTCATAGGGGTGAATTAACCCTTTAAGGTACTTCACTTCAAGAAATAACCAGTATTTCTGCCTGTATTACTCCATAGAGCTAGATTTAAAAACCTGCTTTTTTAATCACTTGGAGCCATATTAACTGAAAGTTTCACCCAAGTTTGATTTAGTTTCATATTTTTTCTTTCTTTCTTTTGTGTGTGTGTGTGTGTGTGTGTGTGTGTGAGGGAAATACTGTTGTAAGATTTTAGCTGTGAGGCATTTACAAATTAAGTTTTCGTTTTAGCCTAACTCAGTTTCCAATAATGGACAAATTTACATTTTTGAGACTTATGAACTTGGTTGCCAACCATCAAGTGTCCTCCCTCTTGGTTATATTTAGAGGATGTATATGGTTACTGGCATGGTATGAAGGCTTTCATATGTACCACACTCAAAATGTGAATATCATTCAGTTCAACAATGCTTTGTAGATGAAGTGCTGCACTACCACAATGTCCACCAAAGTATAAAAGCAGTACATAACCACTTATCATAAACGACACACCCTGTTCGAAAGAGGACAGCGATGGCATCAGAAGCTACTTTTAAAGAGATCTCTGCCTCAGTCCAATGAAATGCATTACAGTATGTTGTAATGTAAGCCAGTTCATCACATGCTGATCACTGACAGCATCTGAGTGTGAGGGAGACAGCACAATTTCTTGCGCATCAGAGTGGGAGCCAGTGATGTACTGCCAGCGGGACATCATGTGTACAGGGCAACCTACATGCAGAGGAGTCCCTGTTGCTGCTGCTTAGCTTTTGGTGACAGATTGCAAGAACTCAGAGCCAGTGGAGATGTTTATATTAGAAGGGCAGGAAAGATTGGAGGAGTATATACGAAATAACATTTATAGGAAATGTTGCTACCCATATCATTCAATTAACATTTTCAGTGAACAACTTTCTCTTTAAACACCGCAAGGAATTGTTTTATTCATAAATATTTGTCATAAAAATAACAGACATAAATGTTCATCCAAAGTATTGCGTATAAACTTTCTGTATATGTACAAAATCATTTCTCCAGTAAAATTGTTATAACTTAAGGCAAGTTCACATTTTTTTCTACCGTTGGCCTATTAGCTCTATTGATTAATTCAGCTATTACAATACAAAAGCTTTTAGTTTGAAAGGTGTGTGAAAACTGCTCATCATGTGAAAGAACTATTGATACTGCAGCAATGTATGCTCTCTAATCACTCAACAACAATGTTGAACCCTGTGCTATTCTACTTTTGTCTCATCACGTCACAAAATATAGGAGCCATGTGAACGGAATTATTCAGAATTATTTCATGAATTGTAATGATGGTCACACAGTCAAGCAATAACACAAGTACTATATGATCTGATAAAAAAGTGAGTACTTTCTATCAAATTGCAGATTGTCTAGCAGGCAGACAAAGGTATTACAACCTGCTTAATACAGTCAACTAGATTCTATCATCATTATGAATTTAAAACCATAACAACATGTGTTTTCCATAACACATAGAACACATTGAAAATCTGATATAAACAGACTTTCAGTTAAAAATTAAATGTAAAAAGTTGCAATTGTTAGAAAAATACAAATGATCATTGGCATATAAATGCATTTATTTCTTCTCACTTGCTGTGTAAATTTAACAATAGTAGAACTTATTTCTTTAATTGTACAACACAATTACCATTTGATAGCATAGCAACAAAATGAAACATATAAAGGGGGAAAATACGTTGTAAAAACCTTGGCACAAATGAACTAATAATGCCACCATGTTGAAAAACGAGGTAAATCTGACTTCTCCATCAGAGATTTTTATTATATCACGTAAACATTTACATGCATTTTAAAGAATTCTCAAACAGGTGACAGCGTTAAAATATAAAAGACCAAAAAGCACGAATTAAAACACTGAAGTTCAAAAGTGGAGATAAGTGCAATACATTCCAGCTGTGCGTTTTACTACCGCATTACAATGCAAGGTCGAGGTTGGAGCTGTTCCTTAGTGAAAGTGCTGAACTGCAATACACTTGTTCTGTAAAACACGCTTCCCGTAAAGGAAACACGATGGTCGAGGAAAAGAATACAAGTTTATGCACTTGCTGCACACACTGCAAGCAAGGTTCATTGTGGGAGGTCCACTTTTAAAATCACGCGCTTGTCATGACAACGCGATCCAACACCTCATTGGACCTTTACGCTCATACGGGTCGCTTGCAACAATTGCCACAACGTTCATGTTGAGCTTTGGAGTCGTAATCTATGGCTTAAAGAACTGTTTTAGAAAGCTTGAATCTTCCAAGACGGTAAGATTTAACATTGCGCACAACAAGAGCTCATGTGCCCTTCACAGTTCGGGCTCAGATGGCCTCGGGCAAGGTGAATGGCCACGCATTAACTACTTGTGGCTTCAACTCCATCTTTTCTTTCTGTTTGAGGTGCACGCGGCCGTGCCGTTTCCTTTCGTCGCTCCTGGCAAAGCGTTTTCCGCATACATCACAAGAAAAAGGTTTCTCACCCGTGTGAGTGCGAGTGTGCGTGGTCAGATGGTCACTTCTGCTGAAGCTACGCAAACAGATTCGGCACTGAAAGGGTTTGTGTCCCGTGTGAATACGGATGTGCCTGTTGAGCTCATCCGATCGAGAGAAGCGCCGGTCACAGGTCTCCATGGGACATGTGAAGGGTTTCTCCTTGGCCGGCCCGGTGGAGGAGGCAGGGCTCTTTCTTACTCGATTGGGTTTCTGAGCCCGTGTGTAAGTTTGACTGAAAGACTCCGGCAATAAAGATGAATACAGAACGGAGTCTATTGTTGAGGTCGAGTAGGTTGTGTCGCAACTGGACTGGAGTTCAATATTTGGAAATATGCTCGGTTTCAAAAGACTGTTGGAAGGGATATCCATAATTGGAGCAGAATAGTTAAACATGGGGGTGTTGAAACCTTGTGTGCATGCATCTCCGAAGCACTGCTCCTGTTTAAGGGTGCTCTCCACTTTGAATTCAATCTCTGGGTTTGGGCAAATGGGGGAATAAGAGTCCAAAAGCTCTTTTACATCCACCTGTTGATCGGTTGGAAAAGTAGTCGGCATTGTGAATGCCTCTGACTGGAAGCCAGCATCCAAGTAGTTATCAGATTTGTTAAATGCTCCCCACTCGTAACAGCTGCTCTCGAATTCATTTTTGATCGCCACTGGGAACGTTGCGGACTCGGGCAGCGGCTCGGTGTCATGGGTGGATTGTTGCGCAGAGGAGCAAAAGTTCAAATTCGATGCAGCAGAGTCTTGGGCCTGTGTGGTGGTCTGGGAGTCCGGGTAACTGTGGCCTGGCTGTCCCGGAGAATACAACGGCGGGGTGGCGCTGCCGATCGGGCACGTGGAGGCCTGTCTGTGCACCCCTTCGTCTCCAAAACTGCTACGGCCGCTGTCCACAGAGGAATGGCTGGTATTCATCGGGTCGTTTGTACACTGTTGTGCATCCGACACGGGGGTTGTTGAGATGCCAACGATTTCGGTTATCATGTTGAGTAATGTCTCCGTGCTGCAAGGCGCTCCTTGAGATGTTTCTACATAGAAACTGCCAGAGTACGACAAGGAGGTTGAGTAGCTTTCTTTAGGACCGTGACAAGAGTTATACTGATCTGTACTTGTGGGCTCCGTTTTGGGGGTGATAGGCGCACCTGCTATGGAGAAAAATAGCCATGCGTCAGTATAGAATTGCCTTCAGTGAATTGTGCAATCAGTTATATAACACGTTGCATATACTAGCTATGTAGTTCTATATAGTTATAGTATTAGCTATATACTGCATTATTTTTTATGCAAGAGTATGCAAATCCAACAATCTGTCGATAATAAATACAGCAAACATGTTGAGACTGCGATACAAAAGTCTGCCAGGAACTCACCGTGTGCAAACTGAGCAGGTGCTGTCCTTCCAGAATCCATGAAAACATCCTGGCTGTCTTTCGGGCCGCGAGTTTCCAGCCCAATAGCAGAACTGTTACAGTTGTCGAGCTGAGAGTAGAAAGAATCTTGAGAGTTCAAATCCATATTGTTAAGCATCTTTCCGTAAATGGGTTTCCAATGGCTGTCAGTCCAAGCAGGTTATGGATAAAGAGGGTATGCAAGCACAAAAAAGAGCAATACGAAAAATGTTAAGTCCGTAAACGATTTCGTCCAAAAAGCAATGCAAATAATTTGAAATTCCCCCTTTTATTTTTAGATCTGCGTCTAGGTATTATAGCTCTCCAGCTATCTGTTGTGTAGATCTGTTGATTCTCACACCAACGGCTTCCCTTCGCTCGCCTTATATACACTCCGTCTAAGCGATCAGCCCTCCTCCCCATTCATTGTCTCCAGTGAGAGGATTCCCCGCTGCGTGTCATCTTCGTGACCATATATGGACAGAGGATATGACGGGTTTCCCCAAAAAAGGAGAGTTACGGTTCTGACGTTTCAACAAGTCTATCATTAAGTGTAAAGGAACGAGGGAGAACCAGGCTGCAACTATATGAAATTTTCTTAGCTAATTCAAAGTAAAGGCCTGTGCTTTATATTTTCGTTTTTGTTGACATGTGCTAGGGTTCTTGACGATAATAAATGTAAAGTAGCCTATTTTATAAAGTAATAGAAATTAACTTCTGTGATTTTTTTCTTTCTTTCTGGCTATTTAATCAATGTGTGATAGGAAAAAAAATGGTCAGAAGCAATGATTTTGCTTATTGTAAAATTAAAGTGCCTCTAAGTCTTTCCTTTATTGTGGGGTTACTGTAGGAACCTTAGACAGTCCTTTAAAGAACTTTGAGTTATTGCAGGAACAATACTGGAGGATCTTCAGAGGGTTCCACATGGTGTGGCAGACGAGGAACCCCAAATGGAGCCTTGAGTGTCTTATAATTTTAGGGTGAACCTGATTTAAAAAACTTCTCACCACTCAAATGGGCAAAAGTCAGTCCATTTCTCTTTCACCTCATTTTATGAATGCGTTTGACTTAATTTACCAGTCAACCTCAATGATTACTTTGACAACATACTGTAAATACCGGAATGTTTTGGGTTCAAAACTCTATCAACTGCATTTGTGAAATAATGTCAATTACCACAACAAAAACAAAAATAAATAAATAAATAAATAATAATAAAAAATATATATTTTGACATGTTCCTCCTTTAAGAAAGAAGAAGCAACAATCGAGGTTACATTGAAACACTTACAATGGAAGTGAATGGGGCCAATTTTTGGAGGGTTAAAGACAGAAATGTGAAGCTTGTAATTTTATACAGTAGAAGCACTTACATTAATTTGTCTGTTAAAACTTGCATATTATTTGAGCTGTGAAGTTGTTTAAATTATTATTTTTACAGTTGTTTGAAGGTTTATGGCATTACAGTAGGCCTATGTTGTTATGTCAACGAAGTAGTAACATTGTATATAACTTCACACAAAAAGGTTAGTAAGCCATTTGATCACAGTAAAATCATGTTAACATGCATATTGTTTATGTCTTGTGACTATACTTTTGAAATAGTGAGTATCTAACAATAACGGTCTGGCCCCATTCATTTCCATTGTAAGTGCCTCACTGTAACCCAGATTTTTACTTCTTTATATATATATATATATATATATATATATATATATATATATATATATATATATATATATATATATATACAGGTACATATACATATAATAAATTAGAATGTCGTGGAAAAGTTCATTTATTTCAGTAATTCAACTCAAATTGTGAAACTTGTGTATTAAATAAATTCAATGCACACAGACTGAAGTAGTTTAAGTCTTTGGTTCTTTTAATTGTGATGATTTTGGCTCACATTTAACAAAAACCCACCAATTCACTATCTCAAAAAATTAGAATATATCATAAGACCAATAAAAAAACATTTTTAGTGAATTGTTGGCCTTCTGGAAAGTATGTTCATTTACTGTATATGTACTCAATACTTGGTAGGGGCTCCTTTTGCTTTAATTACTGCCTCAATTCGGCGTGGCATGGAGGTGATCAGTTTGTGGCACTGCTGAGGTGGTATGGAAGCCCAGGTTTCTTTGACAGTGGCCTTCAGCTCATCTGCATTTTTTGGTCTCTTGTTTCTCATTTTCCTCTTGACAATACCCCATAGATTCTCTATGTGGTTCAGGTCTGGTGAGTTTGCTGGCCAGTCAAGCACACCAACACCATGGTCATTTAACCAACTTTTGGTGCTTTTGGCAGTGTGGGCAGGTGCCAAATCCTGCTGGAAAATGAAATCAGCATCTTTAAAAAGCTGGTCAGCAGAAGGAAGCATGAATTGCTCCAAAATTTCTTGGTAAACGGGTGCAGTGACTTTGGTTTTCAAAAAACACAATGGACCAACACCAGCAGATGACATTGCACCCCAAATCATTACAGACTGTGGAAACTTAACACTGGACTTCAAGCAACTTGGGCTATGAGCTTCTCCACCCTTCCTCCAGACTCTAGGACCTTGGTTTCCAAATGAAATACAAAACTTGCTCTCATCTGAAAAGAGGACTTTGGAACACTGGGCAACAGTCCAGTTCTTCTTCTCCTTAGCCCAGGTAAGATGCCTCTGACGTTGTCTGTGGTTCAGGAGTGGCTTAACAAGAGGAATACGACAACTGTAGCCAAATTCCTTGACACGTCTGTGTGTGGTGGCTCTTGATGCCTTGACCCCAGCCTCAGTCCATTCCTTGTGAAGTTCACCCAAATTCTTGAATCGATTTTGCTGGACAATCATAAGGCTGCGGTTCTCTCAGTTGGTTGTGCATCTTTTTCTTCCACACTTTTTCCTTCCACTCAACTTTCTGTTAACATGCTTGGATACAGCACTCTGTGAACAGCCAGCTTCTTTGGCAATGAATGTTTGTGGCTTACCCTCCTTGTGAAGGGTGTCAATGATTGTCTTCTGGACAACTGTCAGATCAGCAGTCTTCCCCATGATTGTGTAGCCTAGTGAACCAAACTGAGAGACCATTTTGAAGGCTCAGGAAACCTTTGCAGGTGTTTTGAGTTGATTAGCTGATTGGCATGTCACCATATTCTAATTTTTTGAGATAGTGAATTGGTGGGTTTTTGTTAAATGTGAGCCAAAATCATCACAATTAAAAGAACCAAAGACTTAAACTACTTCAGTCTGTGTGCATTGAATTTATTTAATACACGAGTTTCACAATTTGAGTTGAATTACTGAAATAAATGAACTTTTCCACGACATTCTAATTTATTGAGATGCACCTGTATATATATATAATTTTATTTTTTTTAAGAAAAGGAGAGACAAGTTTAAAACATTTTTTTTGTTTTTTTTGTGGTAATCAACATTATGCCACACAATGCTGTCGAATGACCTTAACTTGTATTGAACCCGGAATATTCTTACGATTAACTTTAACATTAAAGGAATATTCCAGGTTCAGTAGCCTACAATTAAGTTAAACTCAACTGTCAGCATTTGTGGCATAATGTTGATAACCATAGAAAATTATTTTGACTTGTCTCCTTTTCTTAAAAAAAAAAGAGGCAAAATTCGAGGTTACAGTGAGGCACTTACAATGAAAGTGAAAGGCGCCAATTTCTGGAGGGTTTAAAGGCAGAAACGTGAATCTTATATCTTTATAAAAGCACACATTCATTCTTCTGTTACAATTCGTGTAATACTTGAGCTGTAAAGTTGCTTAAATCGTCGTAGCCTATACCGGGATAACAGGGTTTATGGCGTTACTTGGTCAAGGCTACGAAGTTGTAAGATTGGATAACTTTACACAGAAAAGGTTAGTAAGTGATTATATCACACGAAAATCATTGTCTATACTTTTATAATAGCGACTATTTTAACGTTGACGGACTGGCCCCATTCACTGTAAGCGCCTCACTGTTACAAATGTATTTATTTATTTAGTTGCTTTTTTAAAAAAAAAAAATGTTAGAGGAGGGACAAGTTGAAATTATTGTGATAAATCAACATTATGCCACAAATGCTGTCGATTGAGCTTAACTTGTACTGAACCAGGAATATTTCTTTTAAGGTGTCTGTGATCGCAGACATATTTGTGTTTTCTCCAAAATCATTTCTCACTTCATTTCTCCAGGATGAAGTTCCAACGTCCATGCATTGAGTTGCAGGATTTAAGGGCAACTCAACAATTCACAGCATTAAATGTGAATAGCAACTGATATGATATCATATTTCAGATTTTCATTTCAGTTATGTTTCGTCGTTCCCTTGATGGTCATTGTGTTCACTAAAGGGAGCAGTCTAGTCTCTCAACAGAGAGCTTAGCAAGTATAGAACATAAACCTAACTATAGCATATCGTGAAGAAAAACGGTGCTATATTATCCACAAACGAGTACAATGACGAGATGCACTGCCATCCGTCGCGTTGTTCACGGCAAGCAGGCAGTAAAAGTGAACTGATATCAAGCACCATGGAGAGCGCCACTTGAAATAGTAGGCTACTCCACACTGCAATTATTGTTCACAGTCTACATTCTGTGTGCAATGCCCTACCGGTGACATTCTAGCTGTTGGTGTAATACAACAGTAGACCTGATGTAACAATATTGCAATTTCCTTTGTAAAATCTTTTAAGATTATCGTTACGTGTACGAGTTCACGACTGAGTCGCAACTGTTTCCCAAAGCAAACTCTCCGAACGTTCGCTCATGGGTGCAATTTCCCATTTATCAACTATCCATGTATATCAACGTTGGCGCCCCCTCAAACGACCGTGGAACATTTCGCAAGACGGGTCGCCCCATGAAGGACCACTTGTACCAGAGAGGTGGAATCTTTATCAGAAGTTCAGTTGCCTTCAAAATCACCTTGAGAATTAAGGTTTGCCCCATAACAGTGCAGTGATAGCTGTGACTGCCACTCTTGTGCTATATTACTTTGCACAGGGCACTAGAGCACTAAGTCTGTTTAGCAGTGGGCTGAAAAAAGCGAGACACTAATATAGCACATGCCTACACAAGTATACCTATACATCCCAGTCTATTTATGTATTGGTTATTTTTTTTCTTTTAGTGAATGTGAAAACTTTATATATAGATCAGCCACAACATTAAAACCGCCTGCCTAACATTGTCTAGGTCCCCCCTGTGCCGCCAAAACAACGTTGATTCTGAGATGATCACCACAATTGTACAGAGCGGTTATCGGAGTTACTGTAGACTTTGTCAGTTCGAACCAGTCTGGCCATTCTCTGTTGACCTCTCTCATCAACAAGGCATTTTCATCTGCAGAACTGCCGCTCACTGGATGTTTTTTGTTTTTGGCACCATTCGGAGTCAATTCTAGAGACTGTTGTTCGTGAAAATCCCAGGAGATCATCAGTTACAGAAATACTCAAACCAGCCCATCTGGCACCAACAATCATACATGCGATTATCTAATCAGCCAATCATGTGGTAGCAGCGCATAAAATCATACAGATAAGGGTCAGAAGCTTCAGTTAATGTTCACATAAACCATCAGAATGGGGAAAAAAAATTGATCTCAGTGATTTGGACTGTGGCATGATTGTTGGTACCAGATGGGCTCGTTTGAGTATTTCTGTAACTGCTGATCTCCTGGGATTTTCACGAACAACAGTCTCTAGAATTGACTCCGAATGGTGCCAAAAACAATAAACATCCAGTGAGCGGCAGTTCTGTGGACGGAAATGCCTTGTTGATGAGGGAGGTCAACAGAGAATGGCCAGACTGGTTCGAACTGACAAAGTCTACAGTAACTCAGATAACTGCTCTGTACAATTGTGGTGAGAAGAATATAATATCAGAATGCTATTCTAAGATGCGGGTTGGCGCTGTTTTGGTGGCACATGGGGGACCTACACAATATTATATATACTGTGTGTGTGTGATATATACAGTGTATATATATATATATATATACAGTGTATATATATATATATATATATATATATATATATATATATATATATATATATATATATATATATATATATACTGTATACCGGTCAAATGTTTTGAAACACTTTACTGAAGTGTTTCTCATGATCTTAAAAATCTTTTGATCTGAAAGCGTATGCTTAAATGTTTGAAATTAGTTTTGAAGACAAAGATATAATTGTGCAGCCATATTAATTTATTTAATTATAAAAATAAAATGTAATTAAATTATTATTATTTTTTTTTTTAAATTGAAGACTTGGACCAAATAATAAAGAAAAGCAACTAATAAGTGCCCAACATAGATAGGAACTCCTTCAATACTGTTTAAAAAGCAGCCCAGGGTGATTCCTCAAGAAGTTGGTTGAGAAAATGTCAAGAGTACATGTCTGCAAATTCTAGGCAAAGGGTGACTACTTTGAAGATGCTAAAATATAACACAGTTTTGATTTATTTTAGATTTTGTTTAGTCACAACATAATTCCCATAGTTTCATTTATGTTATTCCATAGTATTAATGACTTTACTATTATTCTAAAATGTGAAGAAAAAAATTATAATAAAGAATAAGTGTTTCAAAACTTTTGACCGGTAGTGTGTGTATATATATATATATATATATATATATATATATAATTATTATTATTTAATAGATGGACTAGTAGAAAGCCATCAAGTGCAACTAATAAAAGTCCATATAGCCTATTTGAGCATACAGTTTGTTTCCATAAATACATATGCATGATGACAAAGAGGCAGCCTTATACATCATGGGACCGGTTTTGACAGAGCACTAAATATTCCTCTTATTATGATGATAAAATTGCACTTAACAAGAGTTTGACATTTTCTGGAAGTAACTGTTCGCATCCCAGTACTTTCCCCTGTTCAAGGCCCTAATACCCCCTCTGCAATGGTCTATCCCAGTTGACCTAAAGCTATTAAAAAGCTCTCCTCTTAAAGAGTTCATAACTCTTATAACACTGAGACGCTGTTGTGATAACTGCCGAGTAGCGTACACCTCTCACCTCTGCAAAATGCCAAGGAGCTCAGTAATGGGTTTATATAATTCCTGCACTTACAAAGATTATTATAAAGAAGAAATGCAATGCAGGTAAAAGTGTAATGAGACCATGGATGCGTCTGTATTTTCTCAAAAGTCTGTTTGAAAGGTAATATTGGATGATCCGAGCTGGTACTGCAATCTCGAACCCATTCAGTTGATGATGGACAAGCTACGGCTGCTTTGTGTGTTAAACAGAAAGCTTTGAACAAGCGAATGGCAAAATAGATCATGTCCTAGTGCTTAGCCATACATTTTTACAAAGGACTACAAAAACTTGGGTTGTTCCTCACAGTGCAAGGGATGTGTATATGAAATTAATACTGTATCTGTCTTCACTCATTTCCTTTCATATTCCTAGAGTTTGCAACAACTCTATTAACAAATGGTATAATCTTTCCATTTTGACTGATTCCCAAAGCAAAGATTTAGCCAAGGGAAGCAGCAGCATATAAAAGAAAGTAAAAAGACATATTGCATAATATTTGCCACATTACTTAGCACCCAAGAACAGTGGAAGAACTAAAAACAGAGTTCATATCTAGACTGTGCGTACACTGAATTTTGAGATGCTACCATTCCATCTCAGTGGTAGTGTTTTTGGAGAAATGTACACTACTTTTCAAAAGTTTTGAAACACTTACTCATTCTTTATTATAATTTTTATTTCTTCACATTTTAGAATAATAGTAAAGTCTTCAAAACTATGGAATAACAAATGGAACTATGGGAATTATGTTGTGACTAAACAAAATCCAAAATAAATCAAAACTGTGTTATATTTTAGCATCTTCATAGTAGTCACCCTTTGCCTAGAATTTGCAGAAATGTACTCTTGACATTTTCTTAACCAACTTCTTGAGGTATCACCCTGGGCTGCTTTTTAAACAGTATTGAAGGAGTTCCCATCTATGTTGGGCACTTAGTGGCTGCTTTTCTTTATTATTTGGTCCAAGTCATCAATTTCAAAAACTTTTATTTTTATTTTTTATTCAATTTTATTTTTATAATGATATAAATTAATATGGCGGCACAATTATATTTTTGTCTACAAAACTAATTTCAAACATTTAAGCATACACCTTCAGATAAAAATATTTTTAAGATCACGAGAAACACTTCAGTCAAGTGTTTCAAAATTTTTGACCGGTAGTGTAGGTTTTACCAGTAGCCATTGTTACAGGTAATAAAATATTTGCTTTTAACCAACAAAATTCTGTGCTTCAACAAATGTGATAATGCATAAATTTGTAGAACTGCAGAGGAGGTATACTGAAGATAAAAAATTGTCCATTGGAAAAGCATAAGTTCTAGCTTATGGGCTTGATATGCATGAGGATGTGTTCAGAAGAGAGGCAGGGAGGCCTTTGGAGCACTTACAGAAGAGTCAGAAAAATCAAATGCCCTCACATTCCTGCAATGCGTCCCAAATTACAAACCCTCCAATGGCACTGGATGAAGGCTCATCTCCATCAAACCATAGCAACAATGGAGCTTCTGAGAAACTGGAAAAAAAAAAGGAGATTGAGAGAGCTAACATCAGAGATCCCTCGACCGAAAACGACGATTCGCCATAAATACAAGTCTCTTGTCTCAGCTGCCAAATATTTCTGTTTGCCTTTTCTCTCTCACTTTTAGTTATATCTTTTTCCATGCAAGATTATACAGTACACCAGTGCTAAAGCCCCTGTCGGAAAAAAGCAGAAGCATGGTTCTTTGGAACTAGTCGCTTATCTCTCTCCTCTGTCTACGGAGTGTGGGAGTGGGGTTAGGGAAGCCCGATTGCAGAAGCAAAACCCCACTCACAGACCTGCAGGTTTCCCTTGTGTTCCAGAAATACACCCGCTCGCCCACCCTTGTCCCCGGAAATCCATCCTCGCCTATCAGGCTGGGAGGGGCTGGAGCTCAGGCTTTCTTCCTGATCGTGACTGCAGAGGGTTCCAGCAGTTCCCCGCCCGCTCTAACCGACTCCCCCACATTCTCAGCAACCTCTTCTCTACTCTGAGCCACAGCTACAGAGCACACCAGCAGGCCATTCTGGCTGTCCTCCAGCAACCTGGAGTTATCTAATCATTATAAAAGAGGATAAATTCGCTTAGCACCACAGTGATATGGTACACTTCATGTTACACAGCATGGTGCTCAATGTTTTAACACTCTGCCCTGTAATGGGGATGAGGCCTTTTGCTTTTTCTCAGCTCTGCAGATGCCACCTGAGCTTATTCTGAGAAAAAAACCAAACTCATCTTCCATTCTGATACAAACTCTCCTGCAAACAGCCTAGGCAATTCTCTCCTACTGTTAACAGTTTGCACTGTGCACATTTCTGCAAAAGCAGACTTCATAACGACTGACCCTATCAAGGTGATTCAATAAAAGCCTTCAAAAGAATTCATCACCTTTTCTGAGCGACAACTGCATACTGAAAAGGGACGAGTCTATTCAAACAGATTGCATTTGCTGCTATGAGGAAACCAACCAAGAATGTGGCGTCTTGCTCTCTTTCTATCCTCGCTAACATAAGTAACTATGGTAACAGGTTCTCTGCATGGCACTGCTTCCACAAGCTCAACAGAAATAAAACTGTTGGGTTAAGAGCAAGCAGGTAAAGACAAAAGTTCCCGGGCGCCACTATTTATAGCAGCAGGCTTACATAATCTCTACACAGACCAGCACTGGCCGAGGGAGGTTGGTGTTTGGGGTGAGTGGCACTGGGGCACTGGCCCTAGAACAGAGTGTGTGAGAGGGGTGTTTGGAAGTTACTCTGCAGATTAGGAGAAAAGGCTACTGGAGGGGGAGCAAGGTGGAAAGAAAAAGCAAAAAAAAAAAAAAAAGAAAAAAAAAAGAGAGGGTGGAAAACAGAAACGAAGACTGAATTGGTGGATGGGATTTTTCATGGTTGTTCTGCCAAAGGGTGAAAGCTTGGCTAAGCTCCTCATACATGCGCTTGTTGATCAGCAACTGAAGCTCCCATGGGAGACATATCAGCCTGTGGTGGTGGGAGAGGATGGCCATCAAACGTCACTGTATCAGTGCTTACAACACCTCCCAACTTACTGAGGTAACAAGTGTTTATGACAGAGGGAAAGAACATTGCCAGGGATAAAAAAATAAATAAAATAAATAATAATAAAAAATGAGAAGATTTTACCCACATGGCACTGTGAGCCACACTCAAATTCTAAGCATCAGATCATGACATCAAGAGGAAAAAAACTGAATGCATGAGATGAAAATATCACAACTGGTATAACCAATGATACTGGATTAATTACAATTCTGTTTCATTTGATCTGTACAAAATATTTACAACAGCATGAGTCTAAATGTAAACAGGTTTTAATACAAAATAGCTCATTCAGATTAGGATGGGCCTTCTGTAGCTGAAAGATTCTGCACTTCCCTTCTTTAAGGCAGCACTGTCAGACCTTGCGTCTTGTTTTGTGACTACATGGCTCCACCTGGCAGCCATATGCCATCATTACACTCTATACTGTAATATAAATGCTTTTGAGCATGACCGAATGAAGTGTGAATGAACAGCTTCATTCTTATCCGCCGTTAGATTCAGTGAGCCAATAAAACCAGAAAGCTTTTAGAGTTTAATTTAATAATTGCCCCATTACAGAGCAAAAAGTGTGACTCACCTAAACATGCCCCAAACTACTCTTACCAATGGATGCAAACAGAGGCTCAGGATCTCATCAGTACGCAAATGGAGGAACTCTGACTCATCTATTTATGCCTGTGCGTTAGATCTCGCTAATGCTGTTTTGGCTATTATCCCATTGTACTGGAGAGGAGGAGAGATTGCGTATGGAGTGTTTTAGTCACACTGATCAACCAAAAAAAAAAAAAAAACTACAAAGAATGGAAGATGCATTTCAAATAACTGTGAAGGCACACGTGCTATAATGTCCCAAGGGAATGCAAATATAGAGGAAGATAATGTGTTTTAGTCTTCTTTAAAATAATTCGTCAGATTGACCATATTGTCCCATTGCCACCCTTCCAAAATATGCAACCCCCCATTATTATTATTATTATTATTATTATTAATAATAATAATCGAATACAGCATGACTCATTAATAGGCTTATAGCTCCAAAACACTATTGACGCAACCAGGAGTGCGTAAACAGAGGGATGTCATCCCTTCAGACATGTTCCCCCCAAATCAACAACTTACTTGAACAACAACTAATATCTACACTTACCTACCTTTCGTCTTGTAAGCCAGACAAAATATGATGCTTCATCCATTGTAAACTTCCTTACAAATAAGAATACAAAAAATATTCGACACCTTAGTAGACCTAATAAAATACACGCTATGACGCTAAACAATCAGATTTATGTTGATATCTCATATCTCTCTACGGTAGCTCCATTGAATTTAAATCAGAAGCCCGTTCTCAAGACATGAAAACGGAGTCTAAAAAGAACTACGTTGTAAATATGTTCATATATATATATATATATATATATATATATATATATATATATATATATATATATATATATATATATATATATAAAATTTATTTTTTTTAAAGTTTAGTTTAGTATATTTTTAAGTTTACTATGGTTAGCCTTAATCTACATTCAGTGAACCTTACTTTTCACACCTCTCCATCAAAACCACGTGCAACAGAGACACATCTGACATTTGCCACCAGCCTTTGTTTGACCATGTGACATGATTTGTTGACTGGGCATCTGCCCCATACACTTACCTTACTTTCCTAATCACTTTCTTTGAACACTGTCTGGCTGGGAAACACTTGAGACTGTCTGGCTGGGAAACACTTGAGACTGTCTGGCTGGGAAAGAACAAGCAATATGTGTAGAGGAACCTACAGAGAAGAAGTACTTTCTTGCAACATAATACAAAAGCAACTTTTGTCTTCAAAGCAACTAACTTTGTACTTGGTGTATTACAATCGTTTTAAATTATGAGATTTTACAGCTGCCATGCTTTTCCCAAAGCCATATGGTTTTATAGTGTATAAATGACACAGCTTTATGAGTACTGCAAGATTGATTAGGTCTTTTTGAGAAATACTACTCATTAAGGGGTGTGATTTCAGTATTCAGATATAGGATTCAATTAAACCGAAGTACTATTTATTTTTATTACAAAGTTTTTTTTATTTCTTTTGTTATATTAAGCCAAATAGCAATGGAACAAAATACTGTTGTCTTCTGGTTCACACAGTTGACATTGTTTTGTCTGATCCAGAAAAACCTGCAGCTCTTCAAACCTGAGGACATAATCACATTATACATTGGACATAAAATTTTAATATTTAAACAATTTGGGGTTTTTATTATTATAATAAATGAATACAAATTTCCACTAATTTGCTCTTTTTTGTTGTTTTTCCCCAAAAATGAACGAAACAATCAAGTAAAAGTGAGTTACACTTTGATGAAACAAACATATGGCACCAGTTTCTGAATATCATGCTGATTCTCAGTACTCTTCCGCCATCATCAGTACAGTCAAAGCTGACCAACCAGTGAAGGGATGGCTACCCTGGCCCCTGCCAGTGCTATCACTGTATTGTTCCCAGATGTATCCCGTTTCCAGATACTGCTTGTAAACATTATTGATGATGTTAGTCCTGAGCTCTTGATAGAGGGAAGCTGCCTTTTTCTTGTATGGCCCTTCTATGTTGCCATAGTGATGCAGTGCTCTAACAGCCAGATAGTTGATGTTGATCCAAATGGGTCCTCGCCAGTAGGGGGCATCATGTTCGGTGTTCCTCTTCATGTAGAGAGGATCTGTACGTGAGAGTGAGCGCAGACCATAAGGTGTCCAAAGGCGTTCAGGATCTTGAATGTCCCGTAAAACATGCTCTATTTTTGGCGAGTCTGGTGTCAGAATATGTAGCAAGAAAGGGAAAAGGCTAACATAGCCTAATGCATTCACATACTGCAGCTTGGGGGCTCTGCGAACAGAGCGAACCAGTCGCGTAACTGGGAACTGATGCCGAGGTTGTCCTTGGGGCATGTACACTTTCTCCTGCTGAAGTGACACAGCCTGGGTGTGATTGCCATAATCACTGAAGGCCCGCAGATTCTCGGACCAGTGTAGTTCATTTAACAGAACGTTATTGCTGAGAGTAAGATGGGTGTTCTCATACACCTGGTGGGGTTCCCCAAGTATTCGTGCCACATTTGCCATTATCCCAGAGGCCAGGGCCATCCAGCAGTACAAGTCCACATGCCTCTCATCAGCCGAGGGGTGGGAGGCCCGTGGGTAGTCATCCAGGCCAGAGGTGAGGGTCTTGGGATTCAGGAAAAGGTTGGTGTCTTTGTCCCTGCCTCGCCAGCGGTAGGAGTTGGCCATGGGTCCAGCTTGTGTGGTGTTAAACCACTCAAACCATGTCTGTATTCTTGGGTATAGCCTTCGCAGGAAAGGAAGCATGGTCTGAGAGGACAACATATCTGGCTCAGCCTCCAGTTGCTCCACTAGCTCCTGTAGGACCAGGAAAAGTGTGGGTGGGTTGGCATTTTCATTGCGCTGCACTATAAACTCAGACGGTACTTTGCTGCGTGCCTCATCATCCAAGATCTGTTCACGCGGGATCCAGCCCTCTATGTTGATAAGATCGAGCCAGTGTGCTATGACTTCTTGTGTTAACCGAGAGTCCCATTTGCTGAGGAGAAGTTGATGGAATCCTTCGTCCCACAGAAAGCCCCTTGGAAAGAAAGAGCGAGATGGTACGGCCGTGAACAGTGGACCCTCAGGGTAAAGCACGGGGTGCTCATTATAAGCCGATTGTACAACCGACTGTCCGAAGAAATATCCCATGCCACCAAGCATGTTGCTTAAAGCTGCCTTGGCAAATTTTATCTGCGAAGTTGTGAACATTTTAGCTTGGAGGCCAAATGTACCCTCAAACTTCTCATCAAAAGCCACCTTGCACTTCTCCAGTTCATCCGTAAGCACTGAGCCCACAAGCTGATTCGGTCGTTCATGAAAGCTTCCAGATTCAAACAAAACTTCAATCTGGAAAGGGGTTTGAACGGTCACCTGATGCAACACAAAGTCACTCTCTGTCTTGGGATCTTGCTGTTGATTCTGGTGGTTTGGGACTTTGTATGAATCAACTGCAAAATAAGATCTTCTTTCACCTTTGGGAGGACTGAAAACAAACTTGTGACTTAGGCTGTTCTTCACTATATCTGTCAGCTTATCCAGGCCAGGGCTCTTAGTCTGCAAGTAATTATATCTGAGGAGAAAAGAAAAACAGTAGCTTGTTGAAATAACATATCACAGCTAACTTGAATATCCTTTTCCCTCAGACCATCCTTTTAACTTCGTAATCTCGGTGCCTTGCCACCAATAAGCTTTTTGTATTTGAAAACAACTGATCGAATTTCATAATTAAAAATTTTGTTAGATGTGTTGTAAGACAAATCTGCACTTTTGATATTATGTTAACCTAACTCTAACCTATAAGTTATTCTACAAACTTTTTTTTTTTTTTTTCTTCATAATCCATGAACCAAGACCAACATTTCTAACACTAACTCCTAGAGATTTCAAGCTACATCCACCTTGACACAGACCTTAAGACTGTTCTGGAATAGTGTGCTATGTCTTTTCTAATTGATCAGATTTACGGTTTTCGCACAGCGGATGATCAAATGTCTGAAAAATCCCACAGACTTACATTGACAGAATGTTCAAACGGGCCAACAGATTGCTTGTTAATTCAAACTCCAACTGTCAAAAATTCAAATGTAAACAAACCCTACAAAATCTACTTTTAAGTTGCTGCAAAGTCTTTCTAGCAAGTCAGTCCACTGTCGGCCATCTTTGGAATGCTCTCGGGAGGCTATTTCCAATCATGCCAGTGCAGCTCCTATCTACTTGAATGGAGAAAGACCAAAATCTCAAAAACGATTGGTGAAGATTACAATCAAAGAACATTTCAAATCAGCAATAATACCTGACAATACTGAAATCATAAATTGTGATTGTTCACCTCATATTACACAAAAAAATGCAATTTTCCCAGCTTCCCAGCTAATGCACATGCGTGTTCTAGAGTTGATTGACAGGTGATGTCTGTATCCATAAGGCAGTTGGCTCTTTTAACTGTAAGGCGGGACTTCCTTTCTACATACAACCAAGAGCTCCTTGGTTGAGCATTCTAATTTCTCCCATTCATTTTAATAGAAGTGGCCCATCTCTGCAAATAATCTCTGATTGCTCTCTCTCTCTATTTATCTATCTATCTGACAGTCTGTGTGACAAGCTAGCTGTTTGTCTTACTGTAATGTCTGTATATCCATTAAACTTAAAATATCCAAAACTTTTTTGTTTTGACAAACTTTACCTAAACTAGTTATAGACTATTATTCTGAAAAAATGTTATAATACTGTAATACATATTATATTATTTTCTGTAAAACAATTATTGTTAAAAATGACATTACTTGCTTTGACAAATTTCCACAACATAAATGAAATTACTGTGACGTCACACCACAGGCAACAGCACTTCCGGGTTTTTTGAGCAGCAGATTTCAGTGGTCCACATAGGCAGCACTACAGTTTTCATAATCTTTTAAGCATTATATTATGTAATAATGTTTATGTAAATAAAAGTTATTATAAGTGGATATCTATGGTTTACATAGAATAAATGTGCAGTGGCGATTTCTCAGGGCCAGCAAAGCCTTCTCTGCTGACGTAACATGCCTAATAAATAAATATTTTTTCATCCTTTCATTCTCATTGACGTTTTTGCCTATGTATTTTCAATCGCTTTCCACTCCTAATTAACCTACAAACAAATAGCAAAAAACTCAAAGTTTATCCAATCAGAATTTATTCCTCAATGCTTACAAGCAAAGTGTGACAACTGTTTCACAAATCGCATACCCGAAGCAGCATGTGAGTTTGAGCTCCACCCCGTCAGGCCTTCAGAATTTCCACAGAATCCCTCAACACTGCAGGGAATAGGCATCTAAAGTCAGATTGTCAGATTCATCAGCCAATCAGATTGATTTTGAAGTTTTAATTTGGTTCAATATGCCAGTATGATTATGTCAGACATATAGCAGGTTGATGTATACACATCATCATATGCTTAACACACTTCTAAAGCCATTATATTTATTCACATATCATTTTACAAACAGTATGTTCTGCGATGGTGGAGACAGGGTCCCGTTAATCCCTTTAGATCTCACATGGCTGTCTTGTTCATACAAGATCATCGTTAACTCACGTTTGGCCTCCTATGTCACAGCGACTACACTTTGGAAATTAAAAACAGCTGTCGTTTGCGATCGGAGTTTGTGTGATTCCTTTATGACAAGTTCAAATCTACCAAGAGCAGCTGCAGGGTAAGTGGTTCTTATAAAACAGACGTGGTAACAATGCCAGTGAACCATAAAATATAATAAATGAAGCCAAATCCTGAGTTTATCCTGATCCACCTAACCTGATTCAAATTTAAAGAAGCACAAATCTCCATCTCCAATAATCTTTCTGAAATGCAGTGTTTCATTCCACAAACAGAACATTTTGGGCATTTTCAGCTCAATTTGAGTGAAGTGCCCATTCAACATAGTTCTTTTCTGTGATGCCAAAAGAACCCGTAAGTGCCACCACCTAGCATTTGTACATAAACAGCAACTTCATCTATTGGCTTAATGTATAAGAGTTTAGTGTTCAGTTTACTATAAACAATTACCATTCATGTGTAGATACATAAATTACCTCGCATATTTGCCACTAGCACCTTCCCCTGCCGTGGGTTTGCCGAAGGTGATCTTGAAGTTGCCAAGCTCCTCAGATGTTCCTGTAACAGAGGTCAAGCGATTTTTCTCATCTGCATGAGCCTGCAAGGAACCTTGAATATCTGTGGCGGCATAGAACATCAGCGAGATCACTGGAGCCATAGCAACAGAGCTCTGCCAATCAGAAACAAAGAAAAGACTTGATGTGATGATACAATTGAGAGATTAAAATAAGATGTAATCCTAATTAAACAATTTTTCTTGTGTTTATTGGAATTATAGTTTATATGGGGTATTTATTTTAGTGATGCAAACTCATGAGGGGTGAAAAAGGTGAGACAATCGCTGGCCCACACACCAAGTATAGCATATTAAAGAATTTTGCAGAATTAGCAGCAAAAATAAAGGGTATTTTAGCCTGGCTTGTATCTGTTTCACAAATTTGTTCAGTTTCATTAATTGATTAGTTCAGTGACCCATTCTGGAGATGTCACAAGGTGGCCACAAATATATATATATATATATATAAATAATATTATTTTTATTATTTATTTATTTTTATTTTATTTAACAACAATTCTTCGGATCTGCGTGAATCACAAAAGTGAGCAATTTTAGTTTCAAAACGGCAAATTTCACAGAAAGGTGAGGAGTTTGCATCCCTGTTATTTGCAAGCACAATTTTGTGTTGGTAAGAAGAGGAAATGTTTGACCTTCAATATGAGACTGAACTCAATAGACAGGTCCCTCAGGTTAAATGAATAGCTCGCCCAAAAATAATTATCTCGATATTTACTCACACTTATGCTGTCTCAAACTCGTATGACTCTCTTTCTTCTGCGAAACACAAACAAAGATATTTTGATGGAGATATTAAGTGAAAATATCCATACAATGCAAGTCAATGGAGACTAAATAAATAAAGGAAGCATAAAGGTAATCCATACGACTCGAGTGGTTTAATCTATGTCTTCTGAAGTGATATGATCTGCTTTGTGTGAATTGTATGTGTATATTCACATCATACCTCCATTAAAATATCTTTGTTTGTGTTCTGCAGGAGAAAGTCATGCGAGTTTGAGACGGCATAAGGGTGAGTAAAAGATGAGGTAATATAACATTTTTGGATTAACTGTTCCTTTAACATTCTGCTTAACATCTCCTTTTGTGTTCCAGGGAATAATAAATCATATAATGATGGCTGTCACACAAGTAAACTTTAAGAGCATCTTTACTCACATGTTGTTTGGCAGTGATTCTCCAGGTCCAATCTCCACCATGATCTCCACCCATGCGTTTCACAAACTCCGTGGTCAACGTGAAATCTCGGTCATGGATCTCCTGGACTCCAAAAGAGACCCCATCGTGCATCAACCACCCATAGCCCTGCAAATGGTCCCCTTGCTCACATGTGTGCCTCAGATTTCCATCCATGTCACTGAACTGATGCATCCACATTAAGCCTTGAATTAAGTAAACAAAGATTATTGTTACAACTACACAGCTTATGGCTGGAAGGCTATAGCTCTGTATAACAAAGTCAGGCTTGTAAAAGCCTAGCATTCAAAAAACTGAAGTACCTACCTGTCACAACAGATCTGGGACTTCTCGTTTTCATACCAAAGTACACCTGAGGCCGATAAGAACCCCAAAACCTCTCTGGAGACACAGCAGCACTAGAGCTATTGGCATCCAAGACTCGTGGAGAGGGATGCAATGTCATGACCCTCCTGGCCAATGATGACCGCATATACATGGCATAGAAGAACCAGATGAGGCTAAAGATGCACAAACCAATGGATATATTGATAAACACCTTTCCGATGTCAGTTTTCTTTTTCTTCTCCCTGCGTGCTGGAACGAGTGCTTTTTCCTCCTTTCTTGGAGCAGGCACTCCATCACCTGATGCAATCCTCTTCCTCCGCTTACCCATCTTTCCTTTGACCTAACCAAGCCTGCCTGGGGATGACAGTCATTCAAAGCCACCTGCAAGTCACACAAAATACAAGTTTAGGCTTGTCGACACTGTGACAGCATAAGAAGCTCACAGCATGCATTATGAAATCAATTGCTATTATGGCACATTAAAGGTGTCTACTGTATATCAATGAATTTCGTTTATAATAATGTAGTTATTGAAAAATAGTACAAAATGCCTCTACTGATACATCTTAGGTATACTGCAAATAGCAACTGGCTAGCTGATTGAACAACTGAATGTACAGTATAAATGAATGAATGAGAATCAGCCCGTCAGTGTCTCTTTAACGCGTAATGTCTGCAGTGATCATTAAAAAAAGAACTAAACAAGAACAGCGCTTTGAACAACTGTGCTATAAGAAATTAAAATCAAAAATGATATTTTTGGGTGACGTTACCTTATGTACGTGTCAGTACTTTACTGAACATTGTTATCAGTAGTATGGACACTTCCGCATTATCGTGAGGTTGAGATTTTGAAGCTCGCAATAACAAGCGCATGTTCACTATTCTTCAAAGTAAAAGTCCTTCTGCAGCGCCTCTCTCTGCACAACTGTTTAATATGTAATAATAATAATAATAAATAGACAAAATGGAGCATTTGAATGCAAAAGAGTACACATTTGTAACAGTAATGGTATCAAATTAAAAAACCTTATATATGGCCATATGAACAATATAAAGGAATGATTGCCAAGTTTGATTAAATTTAGAAGCATAAGTAGTAAATTACACTAATTATTGCCGTTGGCTTATTGATAATGTAATCAAGAATGTAATCCACAAAAAGTAACTGTAATTTGATTCCACGCATTATAATATGTACAGTAATGTAGTCCAATTACAATTAAGTGCTCACTTTTTGTAATCTTATTACATAATATTACATGTAATCCGTTACTATTCAGCTCTTTTTAATAAATATTTAATAAATATAGCACCAATTTGGGCATATATGTAGCTACACATTCATATTCCACTAAGAATTGTGAAAATATATGTTACATGAAAACGGCCATTGTTGTAGCATTTTGAAATAGGTATATGTTGTTTTTTTTATAACAGTGAAAACCATACATGAACGGACATATTATATAATGTGTTAATCATTTACCACATTGCCATATATATGATTTCTGTATGTGATAGGCCTACAATGTTAAAAGTATTTTGTAATACAGTAACAATTACTACATTTTGTATTTGTGTGATTTAAAGGTGCAATATGTAATATATTTACTGTACTAAAGCATAAAATTATCATAATAATTTATCAGAGATTTTGGAAACATGCTAAGTTGAAATACTGGCTTCTCCAAAAACAATGCTACAGCCAGTATATTCTAATTTGAAATGTCTGTTACGGGCCGGAATTTCTGTTTGTGTTTTGGCCTGTGTGATCCCACCCACTGCCCATTTCCCAATAGTATTTCGACACCCCGGGTTGCCAGACTTTAAACAAGTTAGCGGGCAAACATGATGGCTTCCAGCCATGGAAGCCAGCAATACATCTAGCTAACGTTGATAGAGTTATAAAAAATATAACTATAATTTGCAAACAATAAAAACATTGCAAACGTATACGTTAGCTGATCAACTTACAGTGTAAGGCTCGTCGCTTGCCATTGTCAGTTTGCTCGTTCCTGTTGCGTGTCCTCAACCTGGCAACCCGCGAGCTTCGAGTCTTGGGAGGAGGGGGCGAGGGAGTAAACACTCTCCAGTATTCTGAATTTGGACTGCAGTACCCATTTTAAACGCTTGATGTCAATGTTACATATTGCTCCTTTAAGTAGTTGGCATGTTAATTCTATTGTTTACTTTCTATTTTTCCTGGATCACGAGGACCCTTTAGAGAGAAAGCATGCTTATTTAAAAGAAGCCACTTCTTTTCAACTGAAAGTTGCACCCCTGCTATGTCGTAACCACTGGAATACTACTGGCCTGTCACCACTAGATGGCAATGCAAGGGAATGGGAAAGGTATTCATGTGTTTTACCTTGGAGCCCTTGGTTTACTTTAGACACAGCTAGTGGAGCAAGGCAAGGGCCTTGAGGTGAGTAATCCAAAGGGAGCAAGACATTACTGTCTCATATGTGGCTGTATGGAACACCCTATAAGAAGACATACTGTATGTCACTGCCACATTATTTTGAATCAGAAAGTTACCTTGATAATGTAGCAGTAAATAAAATCCATGCTTCTAGCTGTTAAAATTGTTGTAGTAAATAAAACCTCAATATTGCCTCAGTACAGGTTAAGAATACATGGCCATACACAGAATCCTTTGTTGTCCCTTCAAGACAATCAATCCCAAGTATGATTAACACGGATCCTATTATAATCAATGCTGTGCAAAGCAGAGCATGTCAAAATTCAAATTCACGTTACTTAAAGGGATAGTTCACCCAAAAATGAAAATCCTCTTATCATGTACTGACCCTCATGCCATCCCAGATGTGCATGACTTTCTTCTGCAGAAAACAAATTGTGATTTTTAGCAAGTGAATGGGTGCCTTCAAAAAGCACGAATGCATCATAAATGTAAACCATATGACTCCAATGTTTTAATCCATATCTTCTGAAGCAATATGATAGGTGTAGGTGAGAAATAGATCAATATTTAAGTCCTTTTTTTGCTAGAAATTCCTCTCCCTGCCCAACAGGGGGCGATATGAATGAAAAATGTGAATCACCTAAAACACAAGAATGTGTAAGTAAAAGTTAAAATCAAGATTGACTGAGCAGAGGACAATTTATAGTAAAAAAACAAATATTGATATGTGTCTCACCCACACCTAATTATAATTTAATAATTAATTATAATTAATTTATAATAATTATATTTATCACACATTATACATTTGCACATATACAGTGAAATTCTTTTTTTCACATATCCCAGCTAAGCTGGGGTCAGAGCACAGGGTCAGCCATGATATGGCACCCCTGGAGCAGATAGGGTCAAGGGCCTTGCTCAAGGGCATATGTGATTTTTGGAGCTTCAACATTTTGCCATCCATTCACTTGCATTGTATGGACCAAAAGAGCTGAGAAATTCTTCTAAAAATCTTCATTTTAGTTCAGCAGATGAAAGTCATACACATGTGGGATGGCATGAGGGTGCGTAAATGATGAGAGAATTTTCATTTTTTGGATGAACTATTCCTTTAACTTTACTGTTATATACACTGATCAGCCACAACATTAAAACCACTGACAGGTAAAGTGAATAACATTTATTATCTTGTTACAGTGGCACCTGTTAAGGGGTGGGATATATTAGGCAGCAAGTGAAAAGTCCGTTCTTGAATTTCATGTGTTGGAAGCAGGAAAAATGGGCAAGTGTAAGGATCTGTGTGACTTCGACAAGGGCCAAATTGTGATGGCTAGACGACTAGGTCAGAGCATCTCCAAAACAGCAGGTCTTGTGGGGTGTTCCTGGTATGCAGTGGTTAGTACCAACCAAAAGTGGTCCAAGGAAGGACAACTGGTGAACTGGTGACAGGGTCACGGGTGCCCAAGGGTCATTGATGCGCGTGGGGAGCGAAGGCTAGCACGTCTGGGCCGATCCCACAGAAGAACTACTGTAGCACAAATTGCTGAAACTTAATGCTCGCCTTGATAGAAAGGTGACAGAACGCACAGTGCATAGCAGCTTGCTGCATAAACGCAGGCCGGTCAAAGTGCCTATGCTGACCTCTGTCCACCACTGAAAGTGCCTACAATGGGCACGTCATCCTGAGCATCAGAAATGGACCAGGGAGCAATGGAAAAAGGTGGCCTGGTCTGATGAATCACGTTTTATTTTAGATCACGTGGATGGCCGGGTGCGTGTGCGCCTTTTATCTGGGGAAGAGATGGCAGCAGGATGCACCATGGGAAGAAGGCAGGCTGGCAGAGGCAGTGTGATGTTCTGGGCAATGTTCTACTGGGAAACCTCGGGTTCTGGCATTCATGTGGATGTTAATTTGACACGTACCACCTACCTAAAGAGACCACGTACACCCCTTCATGGCAATGGTATTCCCTGATAGCAGTGGCCACTTTCAGCAGGATAATGCACCCTGCCACACTGCAAAATTGTTCAGAAATGGTTTGAGGAACATGACAAAGAGTTCAAAGTGTTGGTTTGGCCTCCAAATTCCCCAGATCTCAATCCGACTGAGCATCTATGGGATGTGCTGGACCAACAAGTTTGATCCATGGAGGCCCCACCTCGGATCTTACAGGACTGCTAACGTCTTGGTGCCAGATACCACAGGACACCTTCAGAGGTCTTGTGGAGTCCATGCCTCGACGGGTCAGAGCTGATTTGGCGGCACGAGGGGGACCTACACGATATAAGGCAGGTGGTTTTAATGTTGTGGCTGATCGGTGTAAATATATTAATTTAGTTATTTAGCTCTTCTTCACCTTTACTAGAATGATTTTTGCCACTGCATGTTTTCTTCTTTAAAAAAGGTCGCTATTCACTGATAAACCTCCTCTCCACTTTAGCCCCCAAATCTCTTAACTTCCTCATATTCTAATAGTGGCATCATGATCTGTCAAGTGACATGTGAGAACCTGTGGTGTTCAGATGTCTAATGGGATGCAACTTGTTTTAACATGGCATATTTGACTTTGAATGAGATTTCAAGACTGCGGTGGAGAGAATGATTTTCATCTTTGCAGCTAGGCAGGCCATTGTCTACTATATTGCATGGAAAAGCGAAGCGAGAACATCATTAAGAATATCCCCTTTGTGTTCCACAAAAAAACATTTGACTTGGGGGTGAGTAAACTATGACACTTAAAAATTTGGGGTGAACTAACCCTTTAATAGCTTTTTAACTTCAAGTTACACTCTTGCACTTCATTTTTTAAGTTTAAATGTAGAATCCATCTTTTACATTTCTTCCAATTAATACAGGGATGAAATTACTGGGCAGGTATGATTACTCTAGTTGAAATAATAATGTTTCTCAGTGTTATCAAGAGTATATTGCACCACTAAATACCAGGCTAAGAAAATGTAAGAAGTATGCGATGTAAATTACCATAAGGGTCCAGGAGTGTAAGAGTTTTAATGTGGAATTTTATTGTTCTCTTCAGTCTATACAAATGGTTTCCTTCTGCAGCATACATACTGTAAGTCTACTGTTAAATAGACTTGGTGAGTCTTTTCAACCTGTTGAACAAAGCCTACATTTGTCCAGAAAGATTTACTGTAGCTGAGACATACAGTTTCTCTGTTGGTGTTTCACCAAGCTGTACTTATACGCAAACGTCTTTCCACAGAGTTCACAACCAAAAGGCTTCTCACGCGTGTGGATCTTCATATGTGTTTTGAGGTTAGATGACTGGTTGAACATTTTTCCACACTGGCTACAACCGTAAGGTTTTTCACCTGTGTGAACATTCACATGCTTCTTGAGGTTACTTGGATCGGAAAATTGCTTGCCACAATGCAGGCATCTAAAGGGTTTCTCTTCCATATGAATACTTTGGTGTCTTTTGAGCCTAGATGGGTGACTGAATCTTTTACCACAGAGTGTGCAGCTGTGAAGCCTCTCCCTGGCATGAAGCTTCTGATGCAAGAGCAGAGTGTTAGGTTGAGAGAAAGCTTTTCCACAATGTTTACACATAAACTTGTCTTTCCTGTGCATATGAGGAGTGTCTGATTGTTTGAAAGAAAAGCGAGGTGTATATGGGGATAACTCAGACTGAGAAACTGCAGCTTTCTCAGGCCCAGCGGCATCATCACTGTGTGGTACATGGCCATCCACATCAGGTACAGACAAGCCATTAGAGTCTATCTGGGTTGCATAGGAACATATGGGATCTGCACTCCCTCTGTACATGAAGTATTGATTTACAGACGACTCTGCATTGCATTCAGCTTCGGTGTATGAGGGATTATTTGTGGTTGCTTCAAATCTCCTGGAATCCCATGAGGCATAGAATGTGACAGACTGCAGGTTAGTCTGTGCATCTCCATCAGACTGTCTTTCCATTCTTGATTCATCTATTTTGAAATACATTATAACATGGTTAAACTGCACAAATAACCAAGTAAATATCTAATAATTATGTCCCCACAAACTGGACCAAAACATCTGCTTGTGGACACTGGATCTATAGATTACTATGTAAAACAGACACATCACGTCTGATAACCACTGAAATAAGTCAATGAATAAGCAAAATAAAATTTTGTAATTACCACTAAGTATATGTGTGTCTTCATCTGTAACATTCATCTCTGGGTTTTCATCCTTAAGGAGATCAGTTTGCATGCCACTGGACTGATAGGGGAACAAATCATTGAAAGTGAATTTTGTTAATAATACTACACTTTTGAAGTGGAGACATACTGTAGTATCAATGCATTACACACACTGTTCACAGAGCTTGTGTTGTAAAATCTGAAATTTGTTCTGTGTTGTTTTACCAGGTTTACTGTTGGATAAAAAAAAAAGGGAAAGTTTCCCAGACTTTTCCTTACAGGTTTTAGATTCAACAGCAAATAAGTCTCTTTACTTGTTGTGTTTTATCTAGTAACAGAATATACTAGCTTGTCTATGAATAAGTGAAAGTGAAAATACCCATAGTATTAGAACAAAATCCATATTTTTGTTGATCTTTTACTTTATATTAGTAAACTGCATATTTATATGGGCCATTAGCATACCAGTCTTAATACATTTAACCATTAAATGCATGGGTGTTTTGCAAAACATTGTTACATACCTAGGGTCTTTAGTGACCCGGCACGAATATCTATCATAAATGGATCTACAAAATGCCCAGATGGTGTCAAATGTTCAAAACATTTTCAAGATAATTAGAAAATAATAGAATTTAATATATTTAAGTTAGGATATATTTTTATGTTTTATTTTTCATATATCAAAGAGATGATGTAACAAATCTAGAACAGGAATTATTACTTCCACACTGAAATTGCATGAGATGCAACTGGCTGAGCTACACATCAGAAAGACATAAGCTACACATGCGTATTTTCTCAGGCACTTTTTGAGTCTAAATAGATGCAGAACTTACATAATTTCAACAGTAAACCCAAATGAAAACAGCCAAATCATACTGCATACAGTTTACGTCCATGTTGCTTCTACATCAAATAGCAATTTCAAATGTAAATTCAATCACTGAAACATCAGCCGCACCTTGAGTAAGAAATAGCATGTATGTATATTAAAATGTATATGTCCATGCATATGAAATACTGATTAATTAACCATTGTCACATAGAAAATCAACGTGACATAGTAGTCATTTGTATTAATAAAGTACTGTATGAATATAGTACTCATTTGACTTGTAATAAACAAAGAAATGTAAGTACTCTGATAGTAAACTTGTATACAGTAGATATGAAATAATCGTAAAAAATATGATTTCTTTAAGTGCAAAAAAAAAAAAAGGCGAAACTATTACATACAGTATCTCGGATCTTTAATGAACCTATACACTTTTGGTAGTTAAGCAGTTATAAAATTATTATTATCATTATTATTACTTTATTTTTTGCAATTTTTAATTTGTTACACTATTCAGAAGAGAAAGGTTGAGGAATACTAAAGAGGCGTGGGCATAACTTCGAAGTATGACGTGCACAGGGGGCAATGAGGTCCCGAGGTATGCATTAAAGTTCTGTGAAAAAGGCAGCAGTATGGAAACTGCTGCTGTTAGAGAAATGCAGTTTGTCATAAGCCTGTTTCACAAACAACTACAGGCATGTTTAAAAAAGATTTCTGTTTCCTTTAAAAGTTTGCAGTCTCTCATACTGACCTCTTTATGGCAGTGCTGGTCTGTATTGTGGTCAGTGAAGTTATCTCTGTTGACTGTTCCAGAAACCCCTGCATTTCTGTACTGAGTGTCCTCTTTATCTACAAATGGGTGTAACAGGAAAGGTAAAAAGCAGTAATAATATTACTTGCACATGTCTGTCTCATTATGCTGTAATGGAAACTGTTCTATAAAGTCAACAAATATTTGTACATTTTCAAAATTATTATTATTATTTTCTTAATATATTTGTGAATTGTATTCCACCATATATGGATGTTAGTTTTAATTATTTTATTGGATTAAAAAAATAAGTGTTTACTCTTCAAATTTTGTCCCCCAACAACATAAAAACCTGACTACTAGATTATCCATTTTACCTCTAAAATAAGTTACACATAAAATTATTTAAAAAAGACATCAAAGACCCTTATGAATACACTACACACACGATTTTCAGTAATCCTTGCTTCTCTGTCAGACTGTTTACTCCTTATGTTGTCAGTTCTCTCCTCTTTAATGATGGGAACATCTGGCTCTTCATCCCCTACAGACTGATAAAAAGCAATTATTTTATTTTACACAATATTTACTCAAAATTCACTTATAAAAATAGAAAATGGGAAAAAAATGATTATTAATTGACAAAAGTGTCAGCAGATTTTGACAGAAGGAGGGAGGTTACATCTCTGTTCAATGGCCATGCAGACATGGTTATGAGACAATCACCTGAAAAGTTTTTTTTTTTTAATTATTCAGTTGTTTATCCTACAGACAAAGAAAAAATATGATGTGTAGGTAAAAAGATCAAATGTAGGTTATTTTAAGGTAAGCAAGCCTACTATAGAGATAGATTCCTATTGGGGTAGAATAATGACAAAGATGAAAATTTAAGATGACTAAAAATATAAGTAAATAGGGACAATTCTTAGAGGGTCTAAAGGCAGAAATGTGAAGCTTATATTTTTATAAAAGCACTAACATTACAAAAGTTGTACAAATCTTGTCTTTTAGGGTTTACTGCCTTGTTGTCATTCAACAAAGTTGCAAATCAGATATAACTTTACACAGAAAAGTTTAGCAAGTGATTTTATCACACTAAAATCATGTTAACAAGCATACTGTTTTCGTCTTTATACTTTTGAAACATTTTGAGTTTGGCTCCATTTACTTCCATTTTAAGTGCCTCACTGTAACCCAGATTTTTGCTTTTTAAAGAAAAGGACAAATCGAAATTATTATTATTATTATTTGGTAATCAACATTATGCCACAAATGCTGTCATTTGAGCTAACTTTTTTTAACCCGGAATATTCCTTTAAGTGGAATGCATTGGACTTATTACGAAGCCCCTTAGAGGACATTTTTTTTTCTAAAATAGCTTTGCATACCCTCACAAAAAGTTTTGCGTTCCCTTGCAACAGTTTTGTGTTCCCTTGCAATAAATTTACGATGGTTTTACTGCAGTAACCATATTTTAACCAAGATATTTGTAGTGAAACCATAGTATTTATACAGGGAAACGAAAACAATGGTTATAAAAATCATTGTTTTGTGGCTACTAGGTTTTACTACAAATACAACAGTTTAGCCATAGTATTTGTACTAAAAATATAGTAACCTCAAGATTAACCATGCTTAATCTGTAGTAAAACCATAGTTACTATATGGATACATTATACTATATTAAAACCATTTAATATAGTATATATTACTATAGATTAATTTAATACATTTAATATAGTATATATTTAGTATATATATATATATATATATTACGGAATGCAAACTATTGCGAGGGCACGTTAAACTTATTGCGAGGTTATCCAAAACCTATTGCGAGGGAGGCCAAAACCTATTGCGAGGCCACTCAAAACGTATTGCGAGAGCGTGCAAAACCTATTGCGAGGGCGCGCAAAACCTATATGAGAGAACGCAAAACTTTTGTTGAGGGAATGCAAACTATTGCGAGGGAACACAAAACGTATTGCGAGGGAATGCAAAACTTATACAAGGGAGCGCAAACATATTGCGATGTGACGGCATGCAAAACTATTTCAGAAAAAACCTCCCCGCCCTGTCCTCTAAGGGGCTCTGTATTATTACTATGGTTTTATACAGATATTATGGCTAAAATATGGTTACTGCAGTTAAACCATGGTAAATTTATTGCGAGGGAACGCAAACTATTGCAAGGGCATTCAAAACTTATTGCGAGGGAATGCAAAACTTATTGCGAGGGAACACAAACTATTGCAAGGGAACACAAAACTTATTATGAGCGCAGGCAAAACTATTTCAGAAAAAACATCCCCGCCCTATCCTCTAAAGGGCTCCATATTCCACAACTTAAAGATAATGTAAATAGCAATAAAATAAATAAATAAAAATTTGAAGCTGGAGGATGCTATAGTAATTTCTAATAATATGCCATTATAGGGTATATTAAAAATATAGTAACAAAGAATAAGATTATGATAATGAGGTTGGGTTAATAACTCAAGGCTTTGTGGAAAATTATCCTATATCCAATAGAGGCTGTAATTCAGGGGTCAAATAAAATATTGGTAGACAGAATTTCTGCAGAAGGGATTGTAAGCATCAGAATGGGTTTCCAACATCCTACTGATAAAGAAAAATAGGATTCGCTTTTGAAAAAAAAAAAAGCTTGTGCTTGTGTTGCTCTAAGTGAATGGAGCAGATAAAAACAACCAATACAAATAATAGTATACCACAACAAGGTACTTGCAAAGTTAGATGCTTGGCAAAGTGCACACTGAACTTGAGGACCTACTACATTAAATTGCATCCCATCTCTGTGCTGCATTTGGAGTGTAGTTACTTTTCTATAGCAATTCACAATACTCTTGATATGAAACACATGGTTCACTGGAACCATATTTAGCCAGGCATACACCTAATTTATCCATCAACTCACAATTAGGCTGGTCTGCCGGAACCAGAAACATTTATCATGATCTGTAACTCTACAAAAAAATTGCATCTACGCTATTCTTTTTGTTTCCCTGTCTCAACCTCTGGATTCATATCCCGAGGTTACCAGAGCCCGCCAGATCCAGCACCGTTCCTGCTTGGTGTTGGACTCCAATGCTACGTGTCTCTAAGTGATGACGACTAAATGCAGCCAATGCCAGCCAGACATCACTTCAGTCTATCACGATGGACTTTAGAGGATGAACTGATGCCAACTCCAACCATAAGACATGGGATACTTCATATGCCACTGCATGAATCCTGGACTTAGTATAGACGACTGAAATGACCTGCTGGTTGAACTGAGATGCACCTCACTGATCTCTGCCTGCATCACCTCGGTCTAATGATGGACTACACTCTTATAATGGAATACATAGACTATAAATTAATTGCCAACAAAAGCCTTCATCAGCCAACTAACAAAGGACAATGCATCAATGTGAACTTCTGCAGTTAATCCAGGATGAACTTCAAAGACATTAGTCATTAATCTTACAGTTCATACAAAATCTTTGTTTAAACACTGACCCTTAACACTTACTTAGTTTAATAATTTTAAACCATGCACTGCACATAAATAACTAATATTGGCATTATATTCATGCTGTTTAGCCAGAGAGGAACTGGCCCCCACAGTGAGCCTGGTTTCTCCCAAGGTTATTTTTCTCCATTAACCAGCATCTTATGGAGTTTTGTGTTCCTTGCCATAGTCACTTTCAGCTTGCTCACTGGGGTTATAAATAAATTACTATTTAATTATTTATTTGTATACACAATTTACAATCATATTTAATCAAACTACACAATGATGACTCTTAAGACTTTATAGACATTACAGTTACATTCTCTGTTAATGCATGATTTTCTATAAAGCTGCTTTGAATGGATGTGTTGTGAAAAGTGCTTTACAAATAACAATGAGTTGACTTGAAATACTGACCTGGTCAAGTGTTTCGGGTTGAAGTGAGTCACTCGATCCCTCTCCATCACTCCGCTCATTATTCAGTGAAACTTTCACTCTCACGATTCGCTCTGAGAAAGTATAGACATCTTTTTAATAATTAAAAAAAAAAAAATTAATACTGTAATTATAAACTGTCATAAACACACAACTCTTGTATAAATGATTGACTAATGGCATCACCACTTTTTTTTTTTTTTACCTGGTACTTTGCCGTGAACGCTAGTTGTGCTCATATCAGTCGACGCGCACTTCAGTTTATGCGCTCTTCGATAAAACGATTCCCGGATTTCTATCGTTTTCAATTTCTTTTTGAGGAGGCTATTCTCCTTTTGCCTTTGGGATATTTCGAGCTGTAATTCGGCAAAGCTGCCCTCAACAAGTCTGCAGATTTCTGCGACAGCTGCGTTTGCGAGCACTTCCATAACTGAGGCGATTTGTCTTTGTAACGTTAAAACGGCCATTGCGCTGAAGTCTACAGGCAATGCTACAGTACACAGATATAACCCTCTCTCGCCTGATATTAGTGAGGCAGCTCATAACAATAAATCTTTATTTATCGAATGAGTGTTCGGGTCTCAAGGTGAAAACAACGCGTCGACAACATCCGCTTGTACTTTTTAAAATAAAAGCTTCTCGTCTTAATATTTAAAGAGTACATGAAATCGCTCGACGAGCTGTTTGAAGTTCTGTGTTGAGCTGCCATTTGTTTTTGTTTTATTACGTTTCACCAAAAAGACTGTCATATGAAAAATGACATATTCACGAAATTTCATATAAAGATCAGTACAGTAATAACAAAATTACACCACATTCACAGAGAGTGTTTAGGTTGTGTTTAACATGTTTCTGCTTAATTTAGCAGCGTGACTCTAACAACAAATTTTATACTTTCAAATAGTGGCAGATATTAGTTACACCCCATCCCTGGTGCAAATAATGGTAGATACTAATTGCACCCATATTTAAATAATAACATACAGTATATGGGCATCACTGCAGTGTGTTTATTGTGTTTATTTGGAGTCCCACAGACACACTACATTAACCCCTAACCCTAAACCTAACCCGAAATTTAACCTTAGAAAAAAAAAGCCTTGGTTTTACTACAGTAACCATAGTTTCACCGTGGTATTTTATTGCCAATTTACAGTAACCACAATATTAACCATGGTTACTATATTACAATCATATTACTGTATGAACACCATGGTTAACTGCATTAAACTATGGTTTCTGAAAAAAAAATACATGGTTTCTACAATATTACTAGTAATACAGTGACGCAGTATACACAAAAGCGATGCCGAGCCACGGGGACGAGTGCGATCGACAGACCCCGCCTCCGGATCAAACCATTCTCTGCACTCCCCAACATTCACCGTGACCAAATTACTGGGATTAAATCAACATTTTTATTCATTTTTATCTATTATTTTAAGTAGTATTAAAGGAAATATTAAGAGTGGAATTAGGAAATCGGATGGGATAAAGAGTGGGACAAATCGAATCAGGGTCACTAGGACAGCACTTCACATTTACACCGTCTTTACAGCCCACGCCATTGCAGCGACACTTATTGTCTAGTTTGTCGTATATTCCTGTGGTTTCACCAGACTATTGGGTGCAATGTGGCAGATGCTATTTATACCGGTGTGCAATAGTCAATCCGTTATTTTTATAATATAACTTTAATGCAACTGAGATTTTGTTGCCAAAGTAGAAAAAACATTGTAACATAAAATTCAAATCAAGTCAAACAATTTATGTTTTTATAGTTTGTTTGTGTGTGTGTGTGTGTGTGTGTGCGTGTGTGTGCTTTTACCAATACACATTGTTCCAAAGCAGCTTTACAGAAAATCAGCTGTAATGTCTGTAACGTCTCAAAAATATGAATAACCAACACTCCTGGAAACATAATAAATTATTTGATTAAAAGAAATATGACTTTCTATAGCCTGGTATTATTTAAAATTTCACAAAGTAGTCCCGCTGTCCCTCTATGAGGACATACATTTTTAGGAAAACTATTTGCTATTAAAAATTTATATATATATATATATATATATATATATATATATATATATATATATATATATATATTTTGTTTTGTTTTTTTTTTTTTACTAGGTGCTACTAGTAACAAACAAAAAAGGGAAATGGAAATTGCACACAGCAGTCACGCTCATGTCTCAGGAATTTACATAAACCATGCTGTGATGGGGTTTCTTATACAGCTGCTGAGGAAGAGACAGACAATTTGCATTCAGGCACATTTCTCTCTTCTGACCTGATTGCCGTTATCCATCGCTTTCTATGTTGTAACAGCAGGGGCGTAAATATTAAATTATACAAGTAAAAAAAAACAAAAAAAAAACATGCTTTCCACTTCACGTTTACCTGTGTAGGCTACTTAAGTATGTCACAAACACAAACAGATAGTGGAACTGGAAACATGTACATAAAGTTAATGCCCACACATACAGGTATGACTACAACATTTAATTATGCTCATATATGGCCATATATCAGATTCCTGTATGGGGCTGACTCATTCCAAGAACATACAGACAAAATGCATAATTACTTTTTATTGTAATACTATACTCCTACTCCTCATTTCATTTTTACATTACTATGTTTGTCATGTTTCCAAATGGAAACACTTTTATAATGACAAAATATGTTGAAATTGAAAGTCACTTAAGAAAATCATAGAAACATAGAAAAAAAAAACCCCCACAATCATCAAATCTTTTTATTTTCCACTCAATAGAAGAACTGAGAAACAAGGCATTTGAATAACAACTGTGTAGCGTCCAAGGGATCAGATAGATTTATAAACTTAAGGTCCTTGACTTGGCGATGACTGCATCGCCAAGGACCCCTCTGTCAAGCTCCTGAAGTTTGCAGATGACACCACTGTCATCGGCCTCATCCGAGATGATGATGAGTCTGCATACAGAAGGGAGGTTAAACAGCTGGCTGTCTGGTGCTGTCAAAACAACCTTGAGCTGAACATGCTCAAAACGGTGGAGATAATTGTGGACTTTAGGAGGAACCCCCCAACACTGTCCGTTTGTTGTCCGTATAAATATATATATATATATATATATATATATATATATATATATATATATATATATATATATATATATATATATATTGTGTATTCTATATATACTTTTTTCTTTTCAATATTTATCTATTTTTTATTCAATTTTAATTATTTTTTTAAAGTCTTGTTGCTGTTTTTGTATTGTTGTGTACTGGAAGCTCCTGTCACCAAGACAAATTCCTTGTATGTGAAAGCAAATCTGCTTTGATGTTAAATAGTCTAAGGCCCATAACAAGTAACCTTCATATTCAAATTACATTGAGAAAAATAATAACAACATAAACAGTCTTTAATATTGATACATCTAGTATTTTATTGAAGTTTTTACAGTTAAAAATGTTTGTTTGTAACTTGCAGAACATGTATTTGCTGTAGG
Source organism: Myxocyprinus asiaticus (assembly GCF_019703515.2). NCBI lineage: Eukaryota > Metazoa > Chordata > Actinopteri > Cypriniformes > Catostomidae > Myxocyprinus > Myxocyprinus asiaticus. Next base: position 43,384,814 of record NC_059351.1, read on the forward strand.
TGTACCGTATATAGATAAAGTGCATGCAGTTTGAAAAAATAAAAAACAAATATTTAAAATGTTCCACCTTCGTCCCTTTAAATGACGTTTCATGTCAAATACATGTATATAACATTTTTATATTGTTAAAAATATTAATTACAAATAAATACAAATAAATAAATTAAGAATCATGATAACGTATACTACAAAGAAAGCTTGAAAACATGTCACATTTATTTTTATGGAGATCCTGCATGTCTAGCAACACAGGCACAATAAAATAAATCATTTATAAAAGAAGCTTCAATGCATTCAATTCAATATGATATATAACATAAAGGAACTATTAATTGCTAATATCCAAAATTTGGCCTTCATGAATGAAAAAAAAAAAAAAAAATCAGTTCATTTGATGATTTTTGTTTTCATTGCAGAGTGGTGCCCATTTCTTTTTTCTCACTTAAGATCTCTAGAAGAGGCTGTTTCGAGTGGTGTACTGTACATTATATGACTGTCTTCTTTGCCAACGTCTTCTAATTGCTGCACAGCAACCACAGAGCAAACACTAAAGACAGAAACATATAGCATAAGAATCAATATCTTGAGTGCGACTTTTTAACCAGTAACCTGCACTTAAAAATTGTAAACAAAATTTAAAAAGCAGAACCAAGTCAATTTTCGCAACATATGTTTATTTAAAAATAAGTAAATAATCTTGGGGATTTATAAACTGAACTGGGGCCAGACTTTTTTATCCATATTTATCTTCCCTAACACTTTTATTGCAACTAACATGTTAACATGTAAAATCAAAACGGTTAATAATGTGTTTATTTACATTAAAATAGAATTTATTTACATTAAAAGAGGTATTTAAAGGTCTGGCCGTAAATTCCTTCTTAAGATCTGGCTGAAGAACAAATATGACCTTACATCCTCAACTAACAAATAGGTTTTGATCGGCTTTACCTTGAAAATAAAAATATACAAAGTAGGGTTACTGTTTATGAAAACTAAGAAAGAATATTTAGATCTGCTAAAGTCTGTATCTTTGTCAATATCAACACACATAAGAGAACAATGGCAATCTAATGTAGAACTGTCTTTTTACACAAAATAAATGTAGCCGAAAACTGAAAAAGAGCATAATGACTATTTTTCCTTTTTAAAATTTTTATTATCAAACTGATTTGATGATGTTCAGGATTGAGAATGATGTAGAACCAAACACTGTCAGGATATATGCATAGGCATGTTCAATGACAATTCACATAATCTTTTTAGGAGCACTACAGAAAAGAATGGAGCATAAAAGCAATTTTTGTTTATGTATTTCCCTTGAAGGTTCGGCTTTCATCATCGTTTTGCCTCTTGTGAAAAAAGGTTGTGCATATGAGCAGACATCACTTATGTAACAGCTTTTTTTTTTTTTTTTTTAAGTCTGTAGTTTTGGCTGCACCCAGCAGCTAAGCAATAAATACATTTGAGTGAATAAGACGTGATAAAATGTGCTCACCCAAAAGTTGCTGGTTCATGTTTTGGAGAAGAGAGTAACTGAACTATGTCCAGATAAGCTTAAACTAGCGCACTCCTCCGGATCTGGACCACGGATAGCTTGACGAGCACCGATGCTGTTGTTGCATGTGCTGAATGTTGTTAAACTCACAGCTGAGTTTTGCTCAGAGAGCGTTCGGATGTTTACTGCGATTTTATTAAAATCATTTGGAAGGTCAGATAAAAGTGATTGGTGACCGCATCAAATCACTGACTTACATTAAATAAAGTCTTTACATCGTACCGGGAGACTCTGAGAAGTGATGGTACGGAAGAAAAACTGCCAGTACTCTGTTGACTAAATTAGAGAAGTGCAAGGACTGCGTACTGGTGAGTACCTGCCCACTTCAAGCACTGTGTATAACACATCCCTGTTGTCATAACTCCCTTCATAGACAATATCAATTTACAGTCAGTCATCATGTTACTTACACAAAGGAGAATCCAGCAAGGGACAAGTATGATGACGATAGCACAAGGGACAATGATAGCCACAACCCATGCTGCACTAGTACCGTTGTTGGGGACTGTAGTGTTGGGCGTTACAGCAGGTGCGGGTGTGGTAACAACATTAACTTTGAGAAGTTCCTGGAGAAAGATGCTGGGTGTCTGGATGTCACTTTCTGAGAAAACATACTGTACATCGGCCTGAATCACAGTGGAGTTACCCCTAAGAGGAGATTAAAATGTACAATAAAAGACACAAGTAAATAACTGAAATTATCCTTTCATGCCTCACTGGATATTTCTGCTTCAAATAAGTAAAGGTACTGAGTCACGACTTACGTGAAATTGGCTCTTTTGAACACAAATGGAGTAGCTGAGGGGGAACTTAGGATCTGGTTCAACTGTAGAATTTAGCAAATAATATAGAGATTAATATATAAAATGATATATTAATGGCTAATATGATTTAAATAAGGCAATTTCAAATTCAGGGCAAGCATTTGTAAATGATCTCTTCATTAAAGTGTCTCAAACTCACCAGTTTATTAATAGAGTTTTGAATTAATGTGTAGGTTTCATCTCTGAGTTCCAGTTTCTCAGTCATGGTGACATTACTGATTTCAAATCCAAATTTGAGAGCATAGGAGTTATCAGAAATTCCTTAAAAAGCATATAAAACAAGAATTAGTTGTGTGGTTGTTTGTGAGTAGTACACATATATTAGGGAGCACAAAATGAAGAGTAAGACTCACTCTGAAAAGTGACATTCACAAAGCTCACAGGATCACTCAGGGTTCGTGTTGAGACAGATCGCTTAGTTCTGAGACGTGAGTCGAGTAGAGAGTTAGCCAACTCAAGAACTTTACTCTCACTTGGTATGGGACCCAGCGTGATGAACACGAGGCGAATGTAAATAATCGCCTTCCCAACCCTGAAAAAGAGGGTAATTCAGATATATTTAGAGACAGAAATTGAAATCTAATGACTTTTACAAAATTATACTCGAATCATAGATCTTACACAGTCGGTGGAGAAGTTACAGCAGGTGCGGGTGTGGTAACAACATTAACTTTGAGAAGTTCCTGGAGAAAGATGCTGGGTGTCTGGATGTCACTTTCTGAGAAAACATACTGTACATCTGCCTGAATCACAGTGGAGTTACCCCTATGAGGAGATTAAAATGTACAATATAACACAAGTAAATAAATGAAATTACCCTACCATGCTCCTTTTAAAATCAATTGACATTTCTGCTCAAAATTAAATAAAAGGTACTGAGTCATGACTTACGTGAAATTGGCTCGTTTGAAAACAAATGGAGTAGCTGAGGGGGAACTTAGGATCTGGTTCAGCTGTAGAATTTAGCAATAAATATAGAGATTGATTTAGAGTATTAATATGTTGAGGCTACTGTGATTAAAATTTAATTTCAGGGCAAACTTTTGTAAATTATCACTTTAGTGATGTATCTTAAACTCACCAATTTATTAATAGAGTTCTGAATTGATGTGTAGGTTTCATCTCTGAGTTCCAGTTTCTCAGTCATGATGACATTACTGATTTCAAATCCAAAGTTGATAGCATAGGAGTTATCAGAAATTCCTTAAAATGTGTATACAACAAAAATTAATTAGGTGATCTTTGTGAGTGGTATATTTATAATAGGGAGCTTGAAGTGAAGAGTAAGACTCACTCTGATAGGTGACATTCACAAAGCTCACAGGATCACTCAGGTCTTGTGTTGAGACAGATCGCTTAGTTCTGAGACGTGATTCAAGTTGATTGTTTGCCACCAGCAGAACTTCACTCTCACTTGGTACGGGACCCAGTGTGATGAAGATGAGGCGAATGTAAATAACTGCCCTCCCAAGCCTGCAAAAGAGGGTAATTATGAGGAATGTAGAAACAGAAAATGAAAACTATTGCCTGTTACAAAATTATGCTTGAATCATAGGGCTTACACTGTCGGTGGAGAAGTTGTCTTTGTAGTCGGAGTACTGGTTGTGGTTAAGCCTGTAACATAAAGTAAAAATTAATGAGGGAGAATCATTTTGTAAATATTTTACACTTAAGATATGACAGGATGGAGAAAATGTTAAGTAACGTTTGATAGTACGTACCCGTATGTAAACGAAGCTCATTTAGGAAGCTGACTGGTTGTATAACATCTCCATTCTGGAAAGTATATTCCATAATGCCCTCAATATGGATTAATGTGCTCCTACAGGAAAAACAAAGAAGTTATCTATTATCAGACTTCATTCCATATGATCAAAACAAAACAAATGTATTTTTTTATGTTCTATTGTTTTTATAAGCTTAAATGCTGGGACATTTGAAAGAACAAGAAGAAGAAGAAGAAGAAAAAGATCATAAAGAGAGTTTGCATCTTACATGAATTTGGAGGACTTGGGTTCCAAAACCTGAGTGCCAGGCTCATTCAAAAGAGTGTTCAACTGCAGGTGAAAGCCAAACCATTCAAAAAACTAAATCAAGATTTGCATTGGACCCAAACTTATTTCTTGGGCTAATTATCAATGCTTACCGCATTATTGATGGTATACTGCAATTGGCTGTACGTGTTGTCTCTTTGAGCAGGATCCTCTGGAATGCTGATATTACTCAGATTAAATGTAAGTATGATGGCATATGAGGTTTCGGAGATTTCTGTTGGCATCAAAATGTCCATTTTTGTTCACCCAAAGCTTTGCATTTAAAACTGGTTAGCACATTAACATTTTAAAAGCTTTCCAATTCAAGATGATAAAACTTACTCTCATAGCTGACATTCATCAGCTTCACTGATTCGTTGAGCTGTGACTCTCTGGAGTTCCGGAGAGTACTGATGGCACTGAGGACCAGAGCATCACTGGGGACTGAAAATGAGGAGTTGAACAGCAGTTTGCTTGTCACTACTGCTGTACCAGATCTGAAAAGAGCACCACTTTTGTTTAATGCAGTTCATGTTTTGGAACAATGATAATGACTCAATGGCTGGTTGATTGTAATTTCTTAAAATGGGAAATTAACACTTACACAAGGATAAGAGGAGACACAGGAGAGATGAATGTTGTAAATGGAGACACTGATGTTGTCGTTAACTCTGCAATCCAAGTCAGATGACACTAATATTAGTGTCATGAATTTGAGCAAAAAGGTTTCTTGCTTTTAAGATTTTCAAGCATTAGAATGGCTTTAAAAGATTAGTGCATACCAATCAGTAAACGAAGCTCATTTAGGAAGCTGACTGGTTGTATAACATCTCCATCCTGGAAGGTGTATTCCATGATGCCCTCGATTTGGTTTGATGTGCTCCTGTTGGAAAAGCAGTAAATAAATTTGTAAAGTGTTTCAATACATTTTTTTTTTTAATGACCCAAAATGGAGATTATGATTAAATATGGTTCAGAAATGAAAGTCGGTGTGCATCTTACGTGAAGTTGGAGGACTTGGGTTCCAAAACGTGACTACCAGGATCATTCAGAAGAGTGTTCAGCTGTCGGTGAAAATCAAACCAATAATCAAACCCTGAGGAAAATTTGCATCGGACCCAAAATCTTTTCTTCAGCTATTTATGAATACTTACCGCATTATTGATGATATCCTGCACTTGCTGGTATGTGTTGTCTCTTAGGGCTGGATCCTCTGGAATGCTGATATTACTCAGATTAAATGTAAGTATGATGGCATACGAGGTTTCGGAGATTTCTGTTGGCATCAAAATATCCATTTTTGTTCACTCAGAACTTTGCGTTTAAAACTGGTTATCACATGAACATTTTAAAAGCTTTCCAATTCAAGATGATAAAACTTACTCTCATAGCTGACATTCATCAGCTTCACTGATTCGTTGAGCTGTGACTCTCTGGAGTTCCGGAGAGTACTGATGGCACTGAGGACCAGAGCATCACTGGGGACTGAAGATGAGGAGTTGAACATCAGTTTGCTTGTCACTACTGCGGAACCAGATCTGAAAAGAGCACCACTTTTGTTTAATACAGTTCACATTTTGGAACAACCATAACGAATCAATGGCTGATTGAAATGTTTTAAATGGGAAATTAACACTTACACAAGGATTAGAGGAGTCACAGGGGAGATGAACGTTGTAAATGGAGACACTGTTGTTGTCGTTAATTCTGCAATCCAAGTCAGATGACACCAATATTAGTGTCATGAATTTGAGCAAAAAGGTTTCTTGATTTTAAGATTTTCAAGCATTAGAATGGCTTTAAAAGATTAGTGCATACCAATCAGTAAACGAAGCTCATTTAGGAAGCTGACTGGTTGTATAACATCTCCATCCTGGAAGGTGTATTCCATGATGCCCTCGATTTGGTTTGATGTGCTCCTGTTGGAAAAGCAGTAAATAAATTTGTAAAGTGTTTCAATACATTTTTTTTTTTAATGACCCAAAATGGAGATTATGATTAAATATGGTTCAGAAATGAAAGTCGGTGTGCATCTTACGTGAAGTTGGAGGACTTGGGTTCCAAAACGTGACTACCAGGATCATTCAGAAGAGTGTTCAGCTGTCGGTGAAAATCAAACCAATAATCAAACCCTGAGGAAAATTTGCATCGGACCCAAAATCTTTTCTTCAGCTATTTATGAATACTTACCGCATTATTGATGATATCCTGCACTTGCTGGTATGTGTTGTCTCTTAGGGCTGGATCCTCTGGAATGCTGATATTACTCAGATTAAATGTAAGTATGATGGCATACGAGGTTTCGGAGATTTCTGTTGGCATCAAAATATCCATTTTTGTTCACTCAGAACTTTGCGTTTAAAACTGGTTATCACATGAACATTTTAAAAGCTTTCCAATTCAAGATGATAAAACTTACTCTCATAGCTGACATTCATCAGCTTCACTGATTCGTTGAGCTGTGACTCTCTGGAGTTCCGGAGAGTACTGATGGCACTGAGGACCAGAGCATCACTGGGGACTGAAGATGAGGAGTTGAACATCAGTTTGCTTGTCACTACTGCGGAACCAGATCTGAAAAGAGCACCACTTTTGTTTAATACAGTTCACATTTTGGAACAACCATAACGAATCAATGGCTGATTGAAATGTTTTAAATGGGAAATTAACACTTACACAAGGATTAGAGGAGTCACAGGGGAGATGAACGTTGTAAATGGAGACACTGTTGTTGTCGTTAATTCTGCAATCCAAGTCAGATGACACCAATATTAGTGTCATGAATTTGAGCAAAAAGGTTTCTTGATTTTAAGATTTTCAAGCATTAGAATGGCTTTAAAAGATTAGTGCATACCAATCAGTAAACGAAGCTCATTTAGGAAGCTGACTGGTTGTATAACATCTCCATCCTGGAAGGTGTATTCCATGATGCCCTCGATTTGGCTTGATGTGCTCCTGTTGGAAAAGCAGTAAATATATTTGTAAAGTGTTTCAATACATTTTTTTTTTTAATGACCCAAAATGGAGATTATGATTAAATATGGTTCAGAAATGAAAGTCGGTGTGCATCTTACGTGAAGTTGGAGGACTTGGGTTCCAAAACGTGACTACCAGGATCATTCAGAAGAGTGTTCAGCTGTCGGTGAAAATCAAACCAATAATCAAACCCTGAGGAAAATTTGCATCGGACCCAAAATCTTTTCTTCAGCTATTTATGAATACTTACCGCATTATTGATGATATCCTGCACTTGCTGGTATGTGTTGTCTCTTAGGGCTGGATCCTCTGGAATGCTGATATTACTCAGATTAAATGTAAGTATGATGGCATACGAGGTTTCGGAGATTTCTGTTGGCATCAAAATATCCATTTTTGTTCACTCAGAACTTTGCGTTTAAAACTGGTTATCACATGAACATTTTAAAAGCTTTCCAATTCAAGATGATAAAACTTACTCTCATAGCTGACATTCATCAGCTTCACTGATTCGTTGAGCTGTGACTCTCTGGAGTTCCGGAGAGTACTGATGGCACTGAGGACCAGAGCATCACTGGGGACTGAAGATGAGGAGTTGAACATCAGTTTGCTTGTCACTACTGCGGAACCAGATCTGAAAAGAGCACCACTTTTGTTTAATACAGTTCACATTTTGGAACAACCATAACGAATCAATGGCTGATTGAAATGTTTTAAATGGGAAATTAACACTTACACAAGGATTAGAGGAGTCACAGGGGAGATGAACGTTGTAAATGGAGACACTGTTGTTGTCGTTAATTCTGCAATCCAAGTCAGATGACACCAATATTAGTGTCATGAATTTGAGCAAAAAGGTTTCTTGATTTTAAGATTTTCAAGCATTAGAATGGCTTTAAAAGATTAGTGCATACCAATCAGTAAACGAAGCTCATTTAGGAAGCTGACTGGTTGTATAACATCTCCATCCTGGAAGGTGTATTCCATGATGCCCTCGATTTGGTTTGATGTGCTCCTGTTGGAAAAGCAGTAAATATATTTGTAAAGTGTTTCAATACATTTTTTTTTTAATGACCCAAAATGGAGATTATGATTAAATATGGTTCAGAAATGAAAGTCGGTGTGCATCTTACGTGAAGTTGGAGGACTTGGGTTCCAAAACGTGACTACCAGGATCATTCAGAAGAGTGTTCAGCTGTCGGTGAAAATCAATCCAATAATCAAACCCTGAGGAAAATTTGCATCGGACCCAAAATCTTTTCTTCAGCTATTTATGAATACTTACCGCATTATTGATGATATCCTGCACTTGCTGGTATGTGTTGTCTCTTAGGGCTGGATCCTCTGGAATGCTGATATTACTCAGATTAAATGTAAGTATGATGGCATACGAGGTTTCGGAGATTTCTGTTGGCATCAAAATATCCATTTTTGTTCACTCAGAACTTTGCGTTTAAAACTGGTTATCACATGAACATTTTAAAAGCTTTCCAATTCAAGATGATAAAACTTACTCTCATAGCTGACATTCATCAGCTTCACTGATTCGTTGAGCTGTGACTCTCTGGAGTTCCGGAGAGTACTGATGGCACTGAGGACCAGAGCATCACTGGGGACTGAAGATGAGGAGTTGAACATCAGTTTGCTTGTCACTACTGCGGAACCAGATCTGAAAAGAGCACCACTTTTGTTTAATACAGTTCACATTTTGGAACAACCATAACGAATCAATGGCTGATTGAAATGTTTTAAATGGGAAATTAACACTTACACAAGGATTAGAGGAGTCACAGGGGAGATGAACGTTGTAAATGGAGACACTGTTGTTGTCGTTAATTCTGCAATCCAAGTCAGATGACACCAATATTAGTGTCATGAATTTGAGCAAAAAGGTTTCTTGATTTTAAGATTTTCAAGCATTAGAATGGCTTTAAAAGATTAGTGCATACCAATCAGTAAACGAAGCTCATTTAGGAAGCTGACTGGTTGTATAACATCTCCATCCTGGAAGGTGTATTCCATGATGCCCTCGATTTGGTTTGATGTGCTCCTGTTGGAAAAGCAGTAAATATATTTGTAAAGTGTTTCAATACATTTTTTTTTTAATGACCCAAAATGGAGATTATGATTAAATATGGTTCAGAAATGAAAGTCGGTGTGCATCTTACGTGAAGTTGGAGGACTTGGGTTCCAAAACGTGACTACCAGGATCATTCAGAAGAGTGTTCAGCTGTCGGTGAAAATCAATCCAATAATCAAACCCTGAGGAAAATTTGCATCGGACCCAAAATCTTTTCTTCAGCTATTTATGAATACTTACCGCATTATTGATGATATCCTGCACTTGCTGGTATGTGTTGTCTCTTAGGGCTGGATCCTCTGGAATGCTGATATTACTCAGATTAAATGTAAGTATGATGGCATACGAGGTTTCGGAGATTTCTGTTGGCATCAAAATATCCATTTTTGTTCACTCAGAACTTTGCGTTTAAAACTGGTTATCACATGAACATTTTAAAAGCTTTCCAATTCAAGATGATAAAACTTACTCTCATAGCTGACATTCATCAGCTTCACTGATTCGTTGAGCTGTGACTCTCTGGAGTTCCGGAGAGTACTGATGGCACTGAGGACCAGAGCATCACTGGGGACTGAAGATGAGGAGTTGAACATCAGTTTGCTTGTCACTACTGCAGAACCAGATCTGAAAAGAGCACCACTTTTGTTTAATACAGTTCACATTTTGGAACAACCATAATGAATCAATGGCTGATTGAAATGTTTTAAATGGGAAATTAACACTTACACAAGGATTAGAGGAGTCACAGGGGAGATGAACGTTGTAAATGGAGACACTGTTGTTGTCGTTAATTCTGCAATCCAAGTCAGATGACACCAATATTAGTGTCATGAATTTGAGGAAAAAGGTTTCTTGATTTTAAGATTTTCAAGCATTAGAATGGCTTTAAAAGATTAGTGCATACCAATCAGTAAACGAAGCTCATTTAGGAAGCTGACTGGTTGTATAACATCTCCATCCTGGAAGGTGTATTCCATGATGCCCTCGATTTGGTTTGATGTGCTCCTGTTGGAAAAGCAGTAAATATATTTGTAAAGTGTTTCAATATATTTTTTTTTTAATGACCCAAAATGGAGATTATGATTAAATATGGTTCAGAAATGAAAGTCGGTGTGCATCTTACGTGAAGTTGGAGGACTTGGGTTCCAAAACGTGACTACCAGGATCATTCAGAAGAGTGTTCAGCTGTCGGTGAAAATCAAACCAATAATCAAACCCTGAGGAAAATTTGCATCGGACCCAAAATCTTTTCTTCAGCTATTTATGAATGCTTACCGCATTATTGATGATATCCTGCACTTGCTGGTATGTGTTGTCTCTTAGGGCTGGATCCTCTGGAATGCTGATATTACTCAGATTAAATGTAAGTATGATGGCATACGAGGTTTCGGAGATTTCTGTTGGCATCAAAATATCCATTTTTGTTCACTCAGAACTTTGCGTTTAAAACTGGTTATCACATGAACATTTTAAAAGCTTTCCAATTCAAGATGATAAAACTTACTCTCATAGCTGACATTCATCAGCTTCACTGATTCGTTGAGCTGTGACTCTCTGGAGTTCCGGAGAGTACTGATGGCACTGAGGACCAGAGCATCACTGGGGACTGAAGATGAGGAGTTGAACATCAGTTTGCTTGTCACTACTGCGGAACCAGATCTGAAAAGAGCACCACTTTTGTTTAATACAGTTCACATTTTGGAACAACCATAATGAATCAATGGCTGATTGAAATGTTTTAAATGGGAAATTAACACTTACACAAGGATTAGAGGAGTCACAGGGGAGATGAACGTTGTAAATGGAGACACTGTTGTTGTCGTTAATTCTGCAATCCAAGTCAGATGACACCAATATTAGTGTCATGAATTTGAGCAAAAAGGTTTCTTGATTTTAAGATTTTCAAGCATTAGAATGGCTTTAAAAGATTAGTGCATACCAATCAGTAAACGAAGCTCATTTAGGAAGCTGACTGGTTGTATAACATCTCCATCCTGGAAGGTGTATTCCATGATGCCCTCGATTTGGTTTGATGTGCTCCTGTTGGAAAAGCAGTAAATATATTTGTAAAGTGTTTCAATACATTTTTTTTTTTAATGACCCAAAATGGAGATTATGATTAAATATGGTTCAGAAATGAAAGTCGGTGTGCATCTTACGTGAAGTTGGAGGACTTGGGTTCCAAAACGTGACTACCAGGATCATTCAGAAGAGTGTTCAGCTGTCGGTGAAAATCAATCCAATAATCAAACCCTGAGGAAAATTTGCATCGGACCCAAAATCTTTTCTTCAGCTATTTATGAATACTTACCGCATTATTGATGATATCCTGCACTTGCTGGTATGTGTTGTCTCTTAGGGCTGGATCCTCTGGAATGCTGATATTACTCAGATTAAATGTAAGTATGATGGCATACGAGGTTTCGGAGATTTCTGTTGGCATCAAAATATCCATTTTTGTTCACTCAGAACTTTGCGTTTAAAACTGGTTATCACATGAACATTTTAAAAGCTTTCCAATTCAAGATGATAAAACTTACTCTCATAGCTGACATTCATCAGCTTCACTGATTCGTTGAGCTGTGACTCTCTGGAGTTCCGGAGAGTACTGATGGCACTGAGGACCAGAGCATCACTGGGGACTGAAGATGAGGAGTTGAACATCAGTTTGCTTGTCACTACTGCGGAACCAGATCTGAAAAGAGCACCACTTTTGTTTAATACAGTTCACATTTTGGAACAACCATAATGAATCAATGGCTGATTGAAATGTTTTAAATGGGAAATTAACACTTACACAAGGATTAGAGGAGTCACAGGGGAGATGAACGTTGTAAATGGAGACACTGTTGTTGTCGTTAATTCTGCAATCCAAGTCAGATGACACCAATATTAGTGTCATGAATTTGAGGAAAAAGGTTTCTTGATTTTAAGATTTTCAAGCATTAGAATGGCTTTAAAAGATTAGTGCATACCAATCAGTAAACGAAGCTCATTTAGGAAGCTGACTGGTTGTATAACATCTCCATCCTGGAAGGTGTATTCCATGATGCCCTCGATTTGGTTTGATGTGCTCCTGTTGGAAAAGCAGTAAATATATTTGTAAAGTGTTTCAATACATTTTTTTTTAATGACCCAAAATGGAGATTATGATTAAATATGGTTCAGAAATGAAAGTCGGTGTGCATCTTACGTGAAGTTGGAGGACTTGGGTTCCAAAACGTGACTACCAGGATCATTCAGAAGAGTGTTCAGCTGTCGGTGAAAATCAAACCAATAATCAAACCCTGAGGAAAATTTGCATCGGACCCAAAATCTTTTCTTCAGCTATTTATGAATACTTACCGCATTATTGATGATATCCTGCACTTGCTGGTATGTGTTGTCTCTTAGGGCTGGATCCTCTGGAATGCTGATATTACTCAGATTAAATGTAAGTATGATGGCATACGAGGTTTCGGAGATTTCTGTTGGCATCAAAATATCCATTTTTGTTCACTCAGAACTTTGCGTTTAAAACTGGTTATCACATGAACATTTTAAAAGCTTTCCAATTCAAGATGATAAAACTTACTCTCATAGCTGACATTCATCAGCTTCACTGATTCGTTGAGCTGTGACTCTCTGGAGTTCCGGAGAGTACTGATGGCACTGAGGACCAGAGCATCACTGGGAACTGAAGATGAGGAGTTGAACATCAGTTTGCTTGTCACTACTGCGGAACCAGATCTGAAAAGAGCACCACTTTTGTTTAATACAGTTCACATTTTGGAACAACCATAACGAATCAATGGCTGATTGAAATGTTTTAAATGGGAAATTAACACTTACACAAGGATTAGAGGAGTCACAGGGGAGATGAACGTTGTAAATGGAGACACTGTTGTTGTCGTTAATTCTGCAATCCAAGTCAGATGACACCAATATTAGTGTCATGAATTTGAGCAAAAAGGTTTCTTGATTTTAAGATTTTCAAGCATTAGAATGGCTTTAAAAGATTAGTGCATACCAATCAGTAAACGAAGCTCATTTAGGAAGCTGACTGGTTGTATAACATCTCCATCCTGGAAGGTGTATTCCATGATGCCCTCGATTTGGTTTGATGTGCTCCTGTTGGAAAAGCAGTAAATAAATTTGTAAAGTGTTTCAATACATTTTTTTTTTTAATGACCCAAAATGGAGATTATGATTAAATATGGTTCAGAAATGAAAGTCGGTGTGCATCTTACGTGAAGTTGGAGGACTTGGGTTCCAAAACGTGACTACCAGGATCATTCAGAAGAGTGTTCAGCTGTCGGTGAAAATCAAACCAATAATCAAACCCTGAGGAAAATTTGCATCGGACCCAAAATCTTTTCTTCAGCTATTTATGAATACTTACCGCATTATTGATGATATCCTGCACTTGCTGGTATGTGTTGTCTCTTAGGGCTGGATCCTCTGGAATGCTGATATTACTCAGATTAAATGTAAGTATGATGGCATACGAGGTTTCGGAGATTTCTGTTGGCATCAAAATATCCATTTTTGTTCACTCAGAACTTTGCGTTTAAAACTGGTTACCACATGAACATTTTAAAAGCTTTCCAATTCAAGATGATAAAACTTACTCTCATAGCTGACATTCATCAGCTTCACTGATTCGTTGAGCTGTGACTCTCTGGAGTTCCGGAGAGTACTGATGGCACTGAGGACCAGAGCATCACTGGGAACTGAAGATGAGGAGTTGAACATCAGTTTGCTTGTCACTACTGCGGAACCAGATCTGAAAAGAGCACCACTTTTGTTTAATACAGTTCACATTTTGGAACAACCATAATGAATCAATGGCTGATTGAAATGTTTTAAATGGGAAATTAACACTTACACAAGGATTAGAGGAGTCACAGGGGAGATGAACGTTGTAAATGGAGACACTGTTGTTGTCGTTAATTCTGCAATCCAAGTCAGATGACACCAATATTAGTGTCATGAATTTGAGCAAAAAGGTTTCTTGATTTTAAGATTTTCAAGCATTAGAATGGCTTTAAAAGATTAGTGCATACCAATCAGTAAACGAAGCTCATTTAGGAAGCTGACTGGTTGTATAACATCTCCATCCTGGAAGGTGTATTCCATGATGCCCACGATTTGGTTTGATGTGCTCCTGTTGGAAAAGCAGTAAATATATTTGTAAAGTGTTTCAATACATTTTTTTTTTAATGACCCAAAATGGAGATTATGATTAAATATGGTTCAGAAATGAAAGTCGGTGTGCATCTTACATGAAGTTGGAGGACTTGGGTTCCAAAACGTGACTACCAGGATCATTCAGAAGAGTGTTCAGCTGTCGGTGAAAATCAAACCAATAATCAAACCCTGAGGAAAATTTGCATCGGACCCAAAATCTTTTCTTCAGCTATTTATGAATACTTACCGCATTATTGATGATATCCTGCACTTGCTGGTATGTGTTGTCTCTTAGGGCTGGATCCTCTGGAATGCTGATATTACTCAGATTAAATGTAAGTATGATGGCATACGAGGTTTCGGAGATTTCTGTTGGCATCAAAATATCCATTTTTGTTCACTCAGAACTTTGCGTTTAAAACTGGTTACCACATGAACATTTTAAAAGCTTTCCAATTCAAGATGATAAAACTTACTCTCATAGCTGACATTCATCAGCTTCACTGATTCGTTGAGCTGTGACTCTCTGGAGTTCCGGAGAGTACTGATGGCACTGAGGACCAGAGCATCACTGGGGACTGAAGATGAGGAGTTGAACATCAGTTTGCTTGTCACTACTGCGGAACCAGATCTGAAAAGAGCACCACTTTTGTTTGATACAGTTCACATTTTGGAACAACCATAATGAATCAATGGCTGATTGAAATGTTTTAAATGGGAAATTAACACTTACACAAGGATTAGAGGAGTCACAGGGGAGATGAACGTTGTAAATGGAGACACTGTTGTTGTCGTTAATTCTGCAATCCAAGTCAGATGACACCAATATTAGTGTCATGAATTTGAGCAAAAAGGTTTCTTGATTTTAAGATTTTCAAGCATTAGAATGGCTTTAAAAGATTAGTGCATACCAATCAGTAAACGAAGCTCATTTAGGAAGCTGACTGGTTGTATAACATCTCCATCCTGGAAGGTGTATTCCATGATGCCCTCGATTTGGTTTGATGTGCTCCTGTTGGAAAAGCAGTAAATAAATTTGTAAAGTGTTTCAATACATTTTTTTTTTTAATGACCCAAAATGGAGATTATGATTAAATATGGTTCAGAAATGAAAGTCGGTGTGCATCTTACGTGAAGTTGGAGGACTTGGGTTCCAAAACGTGACTACCAGGATCATTCAGAAGAGTGTTCAGCTGTCGGTGAAAATCAAACCAATAATCAAACCCTGAGGAAAATTTGCATCGGACCCAAAATCTTTTCTTCAGCTATTTATGAATACTTACCGCATTATTGATGATATCCTGCACTTGCTGGTATGTGTTGTCTCTTAGGGCTGGATCCTCTGGAATGCTGATATTACTCAGATTAAATGTAAGTATGATGGCATACGAGGTTTCGGAGATTTCTGTTGGCATCAAAATATCCATTTTTGTTCACTCAGAACTTTGCGTTTAAAACTGGTTATCACATGAACATTTTAAAAGCTTTCCAATTCAAGATGATAAAACTTACTCTCATAGCTGACATTCATCAGCTTCACTGATTCGTTGAGCTGTGACTCTCTGGAGTTCCGGAGAGTACTGATGGCACTGAGGACCAGAGCATCACTGGGGACTGAAGATGAGGAGTTGAACATCAGTTTGCTTGTCACTACTGCGGAACCAGATCTGAAAAGAGCACCACTTTTGTTTAATACAGTTCACATTTTGGAACAACCATAACGAATCAATGGCTGATTGAAATGTTTTAAATGGGAAATTAACACTTACACAAGGATTAGAGGAGTCACAGGGGAGATGAACGTTGTAAATGGAGACACTGTTGTTGTCGTTAATTCTGCAATCCAAGTCAGATGACACCAATATTAGTGTCATGAATTTGAGCAAAAAGGTTTCTTGATTTTAAGATTTTCAAGCATTAGAATGGCTTTAAAAGATTAGTGCATACCAATCAGTAAACGAAGCTCATTTAGGAAGCTGACTGGTTGTATAACATCTCCATCCTGGAAGGTGTATTCCATGATGCCCTCGATTTGGTTTGATGTGCTCCTGTTGGAAAAGCAGTAAATATATTTGTAAAGTGTTTCAATACATTTTTTTTTTTAATGACCCAAAATGGAGATTATGATTAAATATGGTTCAGAAATGAAAGTCGGTGTGCATCTTACGTGAAGTTGGAGGACTTGGGTTCCAAAACGTGACTACCAGGATCATTCAGAAGAGTGTTCAGCTGTCGGTGAAAATCAAACCAATAATCAAACCCTGAGGAAAATTTGCATCGGACCCAAAATCTTTTCTTCAGCTATTTATGAATACTTACCGCATTATTGATGATATCCTGCACTTGCTGGTATGTGTTGTCTCTTAGGGCTGGATCCTCTGGAATGCTGATATTACTCAGATTAAATGTAAGTATGATGGCATACGAGGTTTCGGAGATTTCTGTTGGCATCAAAATATCCATTTTTGTTCACTCAGAACTTTGCGTTTAAAACTGGTTATCACATGAACATTTTAAAAGCTTTCCAATTCAAGATGATAAAACTTACTCTCATAGCTGACATTCATCAGCTTCACTGATTCGTTGAGCTGTGACTCTCTGGAGTTCCGGAGAGTACTGATGGCACTGAGGACCAGAGCATCACTGGGGACTGAAGATGAGGAGTTGAACATCAGTTTGCTTGTCACTACTGCGGAACCAGATCTGAAAAGAGCACCACTTTTGTTTAATACAGTTCACATTTTGGAACAACCATAACGAATCAATGGCTGATTGAAATGTTTTAAATGGGAAATTAACACTTACACAAGGATTAGAGGAGTCACAGGGGAGATGAACGTTGTAAATGGAGACACTGTTGTTGTCGTTAATTCTGCAATCCAAGTCAGATGACACCAATATTAGTGTCATGAATTTGAGCAAAAAGGTTTCTTGATTTTAAGATTTTCAAGCATTAGAATGGCTTTAAAAGATTAGTGCATACCAATCAGTAAACGAAGCTCATTTAGGAAGCTGACTGGTTGTATAACATCTCCATCCTGGAAGGTGTATTCCATGATGCCCTCGATTTGGTTTGATGTGCTCCTGTTGGAAAAGCAGTAAATATATTTGTAAAGTGTTTCAATACATTTTTTTTTTTAATGACCCAAAATGGAGATTATGATTAAATATGGTTCAGAAATGAAAGTCGGTGTGCATCTTACGTGAAGTTGGAGGACTTGGGTTCCAAAACGTGACTACCAGGATCATTCAGAAGAGTGTTCAGCTGTCGGTGAAAATCAATCCAATAATCAAACCCTGAGGAAAATTTGCATCGGACCCAAAATCTTTTCTTCAGCTATTTATGAATACTTACCGCATTATTGATGATATCCTGCACTTGCTGGTATGTGTTGTCTCTTAGGGCTGGATCCTCTGGAATGCTGATATTACTCAGATTAAATGTAAGTATGATGGCATACGAGGTTTCGGAGATTTCTGTTGGCATCAAAATATCCATTTTTGTTCACTCAGAACTTTGCGTTTAAAACTGGTTATCACATGAACATTTTAAAAGCTTTCCAATTCAAGATGATAAAACTTACTCTCATAGCTGACATTCATCAGCTTCACTGATTCGTTGAGCTGTGACTCTCTGGAGTTCCGGAGAGTACTGATGGCACTGAGGACCAGAGCATCACTGGGGACTGAAGATGAGGAGTTGAACATCAGTTTGCTTGTCACTACTGCGGAACCAGATCTGAAAAGAGCACCACTTTTGTTTAATACAGTTCACATTTTGGAACAACCATAACGAATCAATGGCTGATTGAAATGTTTTAAATGGGAAATTAACACTTACACAAGGATTAGAGGAGTCACAGGGGAGATGAACGTTGTAAATGGAGACACTGTTGTTGTCGTTAATTCTGCAATCCAAGTCAGATGACACCAATATTAGTGTCATGAATTTGAGCAAAAAGGTTTCTTGATTTTAAGATTTTCAAGCATTAGAATGGCTTTAAAAGATTAGTGCATACCAATCAGTAAACGAAGCTCATTTAGGAAGCTGACTGGTTGTATAACATCTCCATCCTGGAAGGTGTATTCCATGATGCCCTCGATTTGGTTTGATGTGCTCCTGTTGGAAAAGCAGTAAATATATTTGTAAAGTGTTTCAATACATTTTTTTTTTTAATGACCCAAAATGGAGATTATGATTAAATATGGTTCAGAAATGAAAGTCGGTGTGCATCTTACGTGAAGTTGGAGGACTTGGGTTCCAAAACGTGACTACCAGGATCATTCAGAAGAGTGTTCAGCTGTCGGTGAAAATCAAACCAATAATCAAACCCTGAGGAAAATTTGCATCGGACCCAAAATCTTTTCTTCAGCTATTTATGAATACTTACCGCATTATTGATGATATCCTGCACTTGCTGGTATGAGTTGTCTCTTAGGGCTGGATCCTCTGGAATGTTGATATTTCTTAGATTAAATGTAAGTATGATGGCATATGAGGTATCTGAGATGGCTGTTGGCATAGAAATGTCTATTATTACTCACTCAAAGCAATGCATTTATCACTGTTTCATATTTTAAAAGCTTTCTAACTCAAGACTTTAAACTTACTCTTATATGTGACATTCACCAGCTTCACAGTTTTGTTTTGTTGTGACTCTCTGGAGTTCCGTAAAGTATTGATAGCATTGAGGACAAGAGCTTCACTGGGGACTGATGTTGCAGATGTGAATAGTAGTTTGCTAATGACTACAGCTGCACCAGTCAAATTTGTTAAGTTTTGTGGTGGAGTTTTTGTTGTTTCAAGGATTGTTGTTGGAGCTTTTGCCTCAGTTGTGCTTGTTAGATCTGTCCCTTCTGTTTGAAATTCAACTGTGCTAGCAGCTGCAGTAGAGATCTGAGTAATTCTGGTTTGAGGAACAGTTTGAGTTACTAGGGATGTTATTTTTGATATTAGAAATTCAGTTGTTCTGGTGAGAGCTGTGATGGTTTGACCGCTAGTTATGGTTGTCGATGCAGTTGAAGTTTCTGAAAGCATTGTTGCCCAAGACATGTTGTTGGTTTTTGGAACTAAAGTTGTTTTAGTTGAAAGTGCTACTGTAGTCTGAGCTGGAGCTGTGGTGGTAAATGCTGCGGTTGTGCTTGTTGTTGTGCTTGGAACTGTAGTTAAGATTTGAGTTGCCATTGTAATGGTGGGGATGACAGTCATGGGTGTCATGGATACAGTTGTGATTTCTGGAGATTCAGTTCTTTTTGTTGGAGTTGTAGTGGATAAAGCTATTGTCGTTCTTGGAGCAAATGTTGCAGGAGCTGAGGATGTAGGCATCATTGTTACAGCTACAGTTTTTTTTGCTGGAGACACAGTTGTGGTTGTTGGAGGTGAAGTTGTTTTGGTAAGAAGTGCCACTTGGCTTTGAGCTTGAGCTTTGTTAGTGAAAGCTGTAGTTGTGCTTGAGTGAGGTGCAGTTGTAATTTGGAATGCAGTTGTTGTTTGAGGTGCATTTGTACTTTGAGCTGTAGGTGTGTTTGTGTCTAGAGCTAAAGATGAGGTTTGAGCTGGAGTTTTAGTTGTGGAATATTTATTTGTTATTGTTGCTGAAGTTGAGGTTGCTGGAGACACAGTTGTTTCTGTTGCAGTAGCAGTTGTTTTAGTTGACAGAGCTGTTGTTGTTGGAGCTGAAGCTTTCATAGTGGAGTCTGTAGTTTTGCTTGTTAGAGTTTCATATTGTGTTTGAGTTGTAGTTGTGGTCTTGACTATTCTAGTGGTGAAATCTGAACTTGCAGTTGAAGTTGTTGTCATTGAAGCAGGAGCAGTTGAGGTGGAAGTTACAGATGTGCTTGTTAGTCCTGCAGTAGATTTTTCAAATGCTGTTGTTGCTCGCACATCAGTTGCTATGGTTGTATATGCAGATGTTGTTGTTGTAGATGAAGTTATGGTTGTTGGTGATTCAGTTGTTTTTATAGAATTTGTAGTTGTTGAAACAATAGCTGTTGTTGTTGGTGTAGAAGCTGAGCTTTCTGATATTGTGGTTATTGGAGGTCCAGATGTTGTCACTGCAGTTGGAGCGGTTGGAGTAACAGTTGTTGTTATTGTTGTTGAAGGTGCAGCTTTACTTTCTGATGTTGTAGACATAGCAAGAATTGTATTTGGAGTTGCAGTTGTTGTACTTGGAGTTGTAGATGAAGTTTGAGCTGATGTTGCAGTAGTGGGAGGTACAGTTGTGGTTATTAGAGTTATATTTTCAAAAGCAGTAGTCATTGTTGTTGAAGGTGTGATTTCTGGAGATACAGCTGTTGTTTCAAGTGCTTCAGTAGTTGTAGTTGCAATAAGCATTATGGTTGAAGCTGTGGTTGTAATAGTGGAAGGTACAGTTGTAGTTATTGAATCTGGAGTTTTTAAAGTTGTTGTGTGTTGTGTTGTGCTTGTGGGAGTTTCAGTTGTTGTGGGAGTAAGTATTGTTGTGGTTGGAGCTGTTGTTGTTGTTTTTGGAGATGTAGATGGAGTAGGAGCTGTTGTAGTAGTGGGAGGCACTTTTGTGGTTGTGGAAAGTGTAGTTGTAGTTGATGCAGGTACAGTTGAACTTTGTGAAATTGTAGACAGAGTTGTTAGAGTTGTTTCTAGATTTACATCTGTGATAGTGGGAGCTTCAGATGTGGAAACAAGAGCTGTTGTTGGAGCTGTTGTTGTACTTGGAGATGCCGATGAAGTTGGAGCTGTTGTAGCAGATGGAGGCATTGTCGTGGTTGTGGAAGGTGAAGATGTATTTGTTGCAGATGCAGCTGTACTTTGTGAAACTGTAGATATAGTTGCTGGAGTTGTGGTTTCTTGAGTCACAACTGTGGTTGTGGGAGCTTCAGTTGTTGAGGGTGTAAGTGATGTAGTTTGATCTGTTGTTGTACTTGGAGATGCAGATGATGTAGGAGCTGTTGTAGTTGCGGGAGTTGTTGTGAGAGCTTTATTTGTTGTGGAGGCAAGTGATATATTTGGAGTTGTTGTTGCACCTAGAGATGCAGAAGATGAAGGAGCTGTTGTAGAAGAAGTATCGACTGTTGTGGTTATGGAAGGTGTAGTTATAATTGTTGCAGGTGCAGTTGTACTTTGTAAAATTGGAGATATAGTTGTGGGAGTTGTGGTTTCTTGAGTCACAGCTGTGGATGTAGGAGCTTTAGTTGTGGGTGAAAGAGTCATTGTTGGAGCTGTTGTTGTACCTGGAAATGCAGAGGAATTTGGAGTTGTTGTTGAGAAAGGCACTGTTGTGGGAGCTTCAGTTGTTGTGGGTGCAAGTGAAGTACTTGGAGAAGTTGTTGTACCTGGAGATGCAGATAAAGTAGGAGCTTTTGTAGTTGAGGGAGACACTGCTGTGGGAGCTTCAGTTGTTGTGGGTGCAAGTGACGTATTTGGAGCTGTTGTTGTACCTGGAGATGCAGAAGAAGTAGGAGCTGTTGTAGTTGAAGTAAGAACTGTCATGGTTGTGGAAGGTGTAGATGTAGTTTTTCCAGGTGCAGTTGTACTTTGTGAAATTATTGATATAGTTATTGGAGTTGTGGTTTCTTGAGTCACAGCTGTGGTTGTGTGAGTTTTAGTTGTTGGTAAAATTGTCGTTGTTGGAGCAGCTGTTGTACCTGGAGATGCAGAAGAAGTTGGAGCTGTTGTAGTTGAAGGAGGCACTGTCATGGGAGCTTCAGTTGTTGTGGGTGCAAGTGACATAGTTGGAGCTGTTGTTGTACCTGGAGATGCAGATGAAGTAGTAGCTGTTGTAGTTGAAGGAGGCACTGTCGTTGTTATGAAAGGTGTAGATTCAATTGTTGCAGGTGCAGTTGTACTTTGTGAAATTATAGATATAATTGTTGGAGTTGTTGTTTCTTGAGTCACATCTGTGGTTGTGGGAGCTTCAGTTGTTATTGGTACAAATGACATAGTTTGAGCTGTTGTTGTACCTGGTGATACAGATGATGCAGGAGCTGTTGTAGTTGAGGGAGGCACTGTTGTGGGAGCTTTAGTTGTTGTGGGTGCAAGTGACATTGTTGGAGCTGTTGTTGTACCTGGAGATTCAGAAGAAGCAGGAGCTGTTGTAGTAGAGGGAGGCACTGTCGTGGTTATGGGAGGTGTAATGGTAATTGTTGCAGGTGCAGTTGTACTTTGAGATACTGTAGATATAGTTGTTGGACTTGTGGTTTCTTGATTCACAACAGTGGTTGTGTGAGCTTCATTTGTGGGTAAAAGTGTCGTCGTTGGAGCAGATGTTGTACCCGGAGATGCAGAAGAAGTTGGAGCTGTTATAATTAAGGGAGGCACTGTCGTGGGAGCTTCAATTGTTGTTGGTGCAAGTGATGTAGTTGGAGCTGTTGTTGTACCTGGAGAAGCAGATGAAGTAGGGGCTGTTGTAGTTGAGGGAGGCACTGTTGTGGTTGTGGAATGTGTAGATGTAATTGTTGTTGGTCCTGGTGCAGTTGTACTTTGTGAAATTGTAGATATAGTTGTTGGAGTTGTGGTTTCTTGAGTCACAACTGTGGTTGTGTGAGCTTCAGTTGTGGGTAAAAGTGTGGTCATTGGAGCTGTTGTTGTACCTGGAGATGCAGATGAAGTTGGAGCTGTTGTAATCGAGGGCAGCATTGTTGTAGGAGCTTCAGTTGTTTTGTGTGCAAGTGAAGTACCTGGAGCTGTTGTTTTACCTGGAGATGCAGATGAAATAGTCACTGTTGTAGTTGAGGGAGGAACTGTTGTGCTTGTGGAATGTGTAGATGTAGTTGTTGCAGGTGCAGTTGTACTTTGTGAAATTATAGATATAGTTATTGGAGTTGTTGTTTCTTGAGTCACAACTGTGGTTGTGGGAGCTTCAGTTGTTGAGGGTGTAAGTGATGTAGTTTGAGCTGTTGTTGTACCTGGAGATGCAGATGATGTAGGAGCTGTTGTAGTTGAGGGAGGCACTGTCATGGTTGTGGAAGGTGAAGATGTAGTTGTTGCAGATGAAGCTGTACTTTGTGAAATTGTAGATATAGTTGCTGGAGTTGTGGTTTCTTGAGTCACAACTGTGATTGTGGGAGCTTCAGTTGTTGAGGGTGTAAGTGATGTAGTTTGAGCTGTTGTTGTACCTGAAAATGCAGATGAAGTAAGAGCTTTTCTAGTTGAGGGAGGCACTGCTGTGGGAGCTTCAGTTGTTGTGGGTGCAAGTGACGTAGTTGGAGCTGTTGTTGTACCTGGAGATGCAAAAGAAGTAGGAGCTGTTGTAGTGGAAGTAAGCACTGTCATGGTTGTGGAAGGTGTAGATGTAGATGTTGCAGGTGCAGTTGTACTTTGTGAAATTGTTGATATAGTTGTTGTAGTTGTTGTTTCTTGAGTCACAACTGTGGTTGTGGGAGCTTCAGTTGTTGTTGGTGCAAATGACATGGTTTGAGCTGTTGTTGTACCTGGAGATGCAGATGATGTAGGAGCTCTTGTAGTTGAGGGAGGCCCTGTTGTGCGATCTTCAGTTGTTGTGGGTGCAAGAGATGTTGTTGGAGCTGTTGTTGTACCTGGAGATGCAGATGAAGTAGGTGCTGTTGTAGTTGAGGGAGGAACTGTTGTGCTTGTGGAATGTGTAGATGTAGTTGTTGCAGTTGCAGTTGTACTTTGTGAAATTATAGATATAGTTATTGGAGTTGTTTCTTGAGTCACAACTGTGGTTGTGGGAGCTTCAGTTGTTGAGGGTGTAAGTGATGTAGTTTGAGCTGTTGTTGTACCTGGAGATGCAGATGATGTAGGAGCTGTTGTAGTTGAGGGAGGCACTGTCATGGTTGTGGAAGGTGAAGATGTAGTTGTTGCATATGAAGCTGTACTTTGTGAAATTGTAGATATAGTTGCTGGAGTTGTGGTTTCTTGAGTCACAGCTGTGATTGTGGGAGCTTCAGTTGTTGAGGGTGTAAGTGATGTAGTTTGAGCAGTTGTTGTACTTGGAGATACAGATGATGTAGGAGCTGTTGTAGTTGCAGGAGGCACTGTTGTGAGAGCTTTATTTGTTGTGGAGGCAAGTGATATAGTTGGAGTTGTTGTTGTTCCTAGAGATGCAGAAGATGAAAGAGCTGTTGTAGTAGAAGTATCGACTGTCGTGGTTATGGAAAGTGTAGTTGTAATTGTTGCAGGGACAGTTGTACTTTGTGAAATTGTAGATATAGTTGTGGGTTTTGTGGTTTCTTGAGTAGCAACTGTGGTTGTAGGAGCTTTAGTTGTGGGTGAAAGAGTCGTCATTGGAGCTGTTGTTGTACCTGAAAATGCAGATGAAGTAAGAGCTGTTGTAGTAGAGGGAGGCACTGATGTGGTTATGGAAGATGTAGTTGTAATTGTTGCAAGTGCAGTTGTACTTTGTGAAACTGTAGATATAGTTGTTGGAGTTGAAGATTCTTGAGTCACAACTGTGGTTGTGGGAGCTTCAGTTGTGGTTGAAAGAATCATGGTTGGAGCAGTTGTACCTGGAGATGCAGAAGAAGTTGGAGCTTTTGTAGTTGATGGAGGCACTGTTGTGGGAGCTTCAGTTGTTTTCGGTGCAAGTGACATTTTTGGAGCTGTTGTTGTACCTGGAGATTCAGTTGAAACAGGAGCTGTTGTAGTAGAGGGAGGCACTGTCATGGTTATGGAAGGTGTAGTTGTAATTATTGCAGGTGCAGTTGTACTTTGAGAAACTGCAGATATAGTTGTTGGAGTTGTTGTTTCTTGAGTCACAACTGTGGTTGTGTGAACTTCAGTTGTTGTTGGTGCAAATGATGTAGTTTGAGCTGTTGTTATACCTGGAGATGCAGATGAAGTAGGGGCTATTGTAGTTGAGGGAGGCACTGTTGTGGGAGCTTTAATTGCTGTGGCTGCAAGTGACGTAGTTGGAGCTGGTGTTGTACCTGGAGATGAAGTAGGAGCTGTTGTAGTTGAGGGAGGCACTGTTGTGGTTGTGGAATGTGTAGATGTAATTGTTTCAGGTGTAGTTGTACTTTGAGAAAGTGTAGAAATAGTTGTTGGAGTTGTGGTTTCTTGAGTCAAAACTGTGGTTTTGGGAGCTTCAGTTGTGGATAAAAGTGTCATCGTTGGAACAGTTGTTGTACCTGAAGATGCAGAAGATGTTGGAGCTTTTGTAGTTAAGGGAGGCAGTGTTGTGGGAGCTTCAGTTGTTGTGGGTGCAAGTGATGTAGTTGGAGCTGTTGTTATACCTGGAGATGCAGATGAAGTAGGGGCTGTTGTAGTTGAAGGAGGCACTGTTGTGGTTGTGGAATGTGTAGATGTATTTGTTTTAGGTGCAGTTGTACTTTGTGAAATTGTAGATATAATTGTTGGAGTTGTGGATTCTTGAGTCACAACTGTGGTTGTGGGAACTTCAGTTGTTGTTGGTGCAAATGATGTAGTTTGATCTGTTGTTGTACCTGGAAATGCAGATGATGTAGGAGCTATTGTAGTTGAAGGAGGCACTGTTGTGGTTGTGGAAGGTGTAGATGTAATTGTTTCAGGTGCAGTTGTACTTTGTGAAATTGTAGATATAGTTGTTAGAGTTGTGGATTCTTGAGTCACAGCTGTGGTTGTGGGAGATTCAGTTGTGGGTAAAAGTGTCATCATTGGAGCAGTTGTTGTACCTGAAGATGCAGAAGACATTGGAGCTTTTGTAGTTGATGGAGGCACTGTCGTGGGAGCTTCAGTTGTTGTGGGTGCAAGTGATGTAGTTGGAGCTGTTGTTATACCTGGAGATGCAGATAAAGTAGGGGCTGTTGTAGTAGATGGAGGCACTGTCGTTGTTATGAAAGGTGTAGATTCAGTTGTTGCAGGTGCAATTGTACTTTGTGAAATTGTAGATATAGTTGTTGGAGTTGTTGTTTCTTGAGTCACAACTGTGGTTGTGGGAACTTCAGTTGTTGTTGGTGCAAATGATGTAGTTTGAGCTGTTGTTGTAGCAGGAAATGCAGATGATGTAGGAGCTATTGTAGTTGAGGGAGGCACTGTTGTGGTTGTGGAATGTGTAGATGTAATTGTTTCAGGTGCAGTTGTACTTTGTGAAATTGTAGATATAGTTGTTAGAGTTGTGGATTCTTGAGTCACAACTGTGGTTGTTGGAATTTCAGTTGTGGGTAAAAGTGTCATCATTGGAGCAGTTGTTGTACCTGAAGATGCAGAAGACGTTGGAGCTTTTGTTGATGAGGGAGGCACTGTCGTGGGAGCTTCAGTTGTTGTGGGTGCAAGTGATGTAGTTGGAGCTGTTGTTATACCTGGAGATGCAGATGAAGTAGGGGCTGTTGTGGTAGATGGAGGCACTGTCGTTGTTATGAAAGGTGTAGATTCAGTTGTTGCAGGTGCAGTTGTACTTTGAGAAATTGTAGATATAGTTGTTGGAGTTGTTGTTTCTTGAGTCACAACTGTGGTTGTGGGAACTTCAGTTGTTGTTGGTGCAAATGATGTAGTTTGAGCTGTTGTTGTACCTGGAAATGCAGATGAAGTAGGAGCTATTGTAGTTGAAGGAGGCACTGTTGTGGTTGTGGAATGTGTAGTTGTAATTGTTTCAGGTGCAGTTGTACTTTGTGAAATTGTAGATATAGTTGTTAGAGTTGTGGATTCTTGAGTCACAGCTGTGGTTGTGGGAGATTCAGTTGTGGGTAAAAGTGTCATCATTGGAGCAGTTGTTGTACCTGAAGATGCAGAAGACATTGGAGCTTTTGTAGTTGAGGAAGGCACTGTCGTGGGAGCTTCGGTTGTTGTGGGTGCAAGTGATGTAGTTGGAGCTGTTGTTATACCTGGAGATGCAGATGAAGTAGGGGCTGTTGTAGTAGATGGAGGCACTGTCGTTGTTATGAAAGGTGTAGATTCAGTTGTTGCAGGTGCAATTGTACTTTGTGAAATTGTAGATATAGTTGTTGGAGTTGTTGTTTCTTGAGTCACAACTGTGGTTGTGGGAACTTCAGTTGTTGTTGGTGCAAATGATGTAGTTTGAGCTGTTGTTGTACCAGGAAATGCAGATGATGTAGGAGCTATTGTAGTTGAGGGAGGCACTGTTGTGGTTGTGGAATGTGTAGATGTAATTGTTTCAGGTGCAGTTGTACTTTGTGAAATTGTAGATATAGTTGTTAGAGTTGTGGATTCTTGAGTCACAGCTGTGGTTGTGGGAGATTCAGTTGTGGGTAAAAGTGTCATCATTGGAGCAGTTGTTGTACCTGAAGATGCAGAAGACATTGGAGCTTTTGTAGTTGATGGAGGCACTGTCGTGGGAGCTTCAGTTGTTGTGGGTGCAAGTGATGTAGTTGGAGCTGTTGTTATACCTGGAGATGCAGATGAAGTAGGGGCTGTTGTAGTAGATGGAGGCACTGTCGTTGTTATGAAAGGTGTAGATTCAGTTGTTGCAGGTGCAATTGTACTTTGTGAAATTGTAGATATAGTTGTTGGAGTTGTTGTTTCTTGAGTCACAACTGTGGTTGTGGGAACTTCAGTTGTTGTTGGTGCAAATGATGTAGTTTGAGCTGTTGTTGTACCAGGAAATGCAGATGATGTAGGAGCTATTGTAGTTGAGGGTGGCACTGTTGTGGTTGTGGAATGTGTAGATGTAATTGTTTCAGGTGCAGTTGTACTTTGTGAAATTGTAGATATAGTTGTTAGAGTTGTGGATTCTTGAGTCACAACTGTGGTTGTTGGAATTTCAGTTGTGGGTAAAAGTGTCATCATTGGAGCAGTTGTTGTACCTGAAGATGCAGAAGACATTGGAGCTTTTGTTGATGAGGGAGGCACTGTCGTGGGAGCTTCAGTTGTTGTGGGTGCAAGTGATGTAGTTGGAGCTGTTGTTATACCTGGAGCTGCAGATGAAGTAGGGGCTGTTGTGGTAGATGGAGGCACTGTCGTTGTTATGAAAGGTGTAGATTCAGTTGTTGCAGGTGCATTTGTACTTTGAGAAATTGTAGATATAGTTGTTGGAGTTGTTGTTTCTTGAGTCACAACTGTGGTTGTGGGAACTTCAGTTGTTGTTGGTGCAAATGATGTAGTTTGAGCTGTTGTTGTACCTGGAAATGCAGATGAAGTAGGAGCTATTGTAGTTGAAGGAGGCACTGTTGTGGTTGTGGAATGTGTAGTTGTAATTGTTTCAGGTGCAGTTGTACTTTGTGAAATTGTAGATATAGTTGTTTGAGTTGTGGATTCTTGAGTCACAACTGTGGTTGTTGGAATTTCAGTTGTGGGTAAAAGTGTCATCATTGGAGCAGTTGTTGTACCTGAAGATGCAGAAGACATTGGAGCTTTTGTTGATGAGGGAGGCACTGTCGTGGGAGCTTCAGTTGTTGTGGGTGCAAGTGATGTAGTTGGAGCTGTTGTTATACCTGGAGATGCAGATGAAGTAGGGGCTGTTGTGGTAGATGGAGGCACTGTCGTTGTTATGAAAGGTGTAGATTCAGTTGTTGCAGGTGCAGATGTACTTTGAGAAATTGTAGATATAGTTGTTGGAGTTGTTGTTTCTTGAATCACAACTGTGGTTGTGGGAACTTCAGTTGTTGTTGGTGCAAATGATGTAGTTTGAGCTGTTGTTGTACCTGGAAATGCAGATGAAGTAGGAGCTATTGTAGTTGAAGGAGGCACTGTTGTGGTTGTGGAATGTGTAGTTGTAATTGTTTCAGGTGCAGTTGTACTTTGTGAAATTGTAGATATAGTTGTTTGAGTTGTGGATTCTTGAGTCACAGCTGTGGTTGTGGGAGATTCAGTTGTGGGTAAAAGTGTCATCATTGGAGCAGTTGTTGTACCTGAAGATGCAGAAGACATTGGAGCTTTTGTAGTTGATGGAGGCACTGTCGTGGGAGCTTCAGTTGTTGTGGGTGCAAGTGATGTAGTTGGAGCTGTTGTTATACCTGGAGATGCAGATGAAGTAGGGGCTGTTGTAGTAGATGGAGGCACTGTCGTTGTTGTGAAAGGTGTAGATTCAGTTGTTGCAGGTGCAATTGTACTTTGTGAAATTGTAGATATAGTTGTTGGAGTTGTTGTTTCTTGAGTCACAACTGTGGTTGTGGGAACTTCAGTTGTTGTTGGTGCAAATGATGTAGTTTGAGCTGTTGTTGTACCAGGAAATGCAGATGATGTAGGAGCTATTGTAGTTGAGGGAGGCACTGTTGTGGTTGTGGAATGTGTAGATGTAATTGTTTCAGGTGCAGTTGTACTTTGTGAAATCGTAGATATAGTTGTTAGAGTTGTTGTTTCTTGAGTCACAACTGTGGTTGTGGGAGTTTCAGTTGTGTGTAAAAGTGTCATCATTGGAGCAGTTGTTGTACCTGAAGATGCAGAAGACATTGGAGCTTTTGTTGATGAGGGAGGCACTGTCGTGGGAGCTTCAGTTGTTGTGGGTGCAAGTGATGTAGTTGGAGCTGTTGTTATACCTGGAGATGCAGATGAAGTAGGGGCTGTTGTGGTAGTTGGAGGCACTGTCGTTGTTATGAAAGGTGTAGATTCAGTTGTTGCAGGTGCAGTTGTACTTTGAGAAATTGTAGATATAGTTGTTGGAGTTGTTGTTTCTTGAGTCACAACTGTGGTTGTGGGAACTTCAGTTGTTGTTGGTGCAAATGATGTAGTTTGAGCTGTTGTTGTACCTGGAAATGCAGATGAAGTAGGAGCTATTGTAGTTGAAGGAGGCACTGTTGTGGTTGTGGAATGTGTAGTTGTAATTGTTTCAGGTGCAGTTGTACTTTGTGAAATTGTAGATATAGTTGTGGATTCTTGAGTCACAACTGTGGTTGTGGGAGTTTCAGTTGTGGGTAAAAGTGTCATCATTGGAGCAGTTGTTGTACCTGAAGATGCAGAAGACGTTGGAGCTTTTGTAGTTGAGGAAGGCACTGTCGTGGGAGCTTCAGTTTTTGTGGGTGCAAGTGATGTAGTTGGAGCTGTTGTTATACCTGGAGATGCAGATGAAGTAGGGGCTGTTGTAGTAGATGGAGGCACTGTCGTAAATGCAGATGATGTAGGAGCTATTGTAGTTGAGGGAGGCACTGTTGTGGTTGTGGAATGTGTAGATGTAATTGTTTCAGGTACAGTTGTACTTTGTGAAACTGTAAATATAGTTGTTGGAGTTGTTGTTTCTTGAGTCATAACTGTGGTTGTGGGAGCTTCAGTTGTTGCGGGTGCAAGTGACGTAGTCTGAGCTGTTGTGGTACCTGGAGATCCAGATGAAGTAGGAGCTGTAGTAGTTGAGGGAGGCACTGTCGTGCTTGTGGAAGGTATAGATGTAGTTGTTGTAGATGCAGTTGTACTTTGTGAAAATGTTGACATAGTTGGAGTTACAGTTGTGGTTGTGGGAGCTTGAGGTGTTATCGGAATAAGTATCGATGTGGTTGGAGCTGAATTGCTGGTGGTGGATTGTTGGGATGCAGTTGATGGAAAAGGAGTTGTTGACCTGACATAACAAAAAAGCCAAATTTACCCATTTGTAATTTTTTAAGTTACTTGATCTTACAACAGAACAGTGAACATATGTGTATAAAAAAAATTACGGCACATGATTGGGAATGCAAACAATCAAATATAATCTGACTTACATTGCTCCAGTTGCAGAAAGAATGGCACAGCACAAACATACTGTTAAGAGAAACACCATGCTTTATAAATGATTTATATTGTGGTTTTGTAATATTGTGGTCTATTTATGCCTCTTTGGACCACACAAGTATATAATTAAATGTACTGTATATGTATAATATATAGATATATGTACTGTACTTTTATGTACTTACAGAGGGTGAGTTTAATTTTCCTAGTGCCATCATGCTTAGAAAGAAAGGAACTGCTAAAAGAGAAGATGTTCAGTTATTGTTTTCATCTAGACATAGCACAACATTACCCTAGTAAAAGTTACATTTCTTTCTGTGGACAAGAATTTGAACCTTTGTCTTTACTGATTTTCATCAAAAATCTATGACAAATCCACTATTAACATTCATGCTGTGTTGATATTAACTTTAAACCTGTTGATACTGACTTGTTTGAGGCCCAGAGAACACAATGATGAGCTTGTGAAAATAATTATACCTATCTCAAAAGTTAGTAAATTATTTTGACCCAATCAAAACCCAGCAGAAGATACTGTTGAAGCTTTGACGATTATCTTTTCTTTATAAATTAGGCATGTACTTTCAGAAAAATGATTGTTATCCAGAACATTGATATTGTTTCTGTTTGGGGTCAGTTTGACCAGTTTAAGAAATATACACCTAAATAACACACACACACACACACACACACACACACACACACACACACACACACACACACAAACAAACAAAAAACAGCTACAACTGGTATGAGTGTACCTCTATAAAATGTATATCAATCGAGAATAGCATGTGATTAGTCATCATAGCCGATTATTATTATTGTCATTACAATAATAATAATAATAATAATAATTATTATTATTATTATTCATAATAATAATTGTAATGATAATATAGATTATCAAAATCTACTGTATGATGAAAGCAATGTCCAGTGGGCCATAAGAATCCTGCAATTTTCAGTAAAATTGAATCTCCCAGTCCGACCAATCCTGTTGTTAATACACCTACTACCCCACTATCAGGGTTGGTTTTAACAGTAGGTGGGGTTGACTGTAATTAAGCAGAAGAAGTAGGAGCTGTTGTAGTAGAGGGAGGCACTGTCGTGGTTATGGAATATGTAGTTGTAATTGTTTTTACAACTACACAAATTTTACTTTACTTTATAGTGTTTAAACAGAGACCATATGATGATGTATGGTTTATGACAAAATATTAAGCAACATGGTATGAGAGGCCATGCCGTATTGTGAATTTACAGCTGAAGGGTGTTGTTAGGCACAATGAGAAGCGGAGTGCCTGCAACCCCTTCAGCCATGACTATATTCACATTATTGCATGGCCTCGAGTGCCTTTTTGCTTTTATAAAATGGTAAATAAAAATACTGATGTTAAAATGTTGTTGTTGTTGTTTTTTTTTTTAAGTAAAATCATTAAATGCCATCCTTCCATTAGAAGAAATACAGTAGTCCCTAAAATTGTACAGCAACAGACCCAGATAGCACACACATACATCTCCGAGATGTCTGCTTAAGAGAGTTTCATCTGGAAAGCTTCACATTCTAATTAACATCTCCTAAAAATCTTATAAAGATCAGATTCACAAGCATTCTAAATCATAAACATCTTAAAGACATCTGCTGAGTGTCTTTTTGACATCCAAGAGAAAATGGCTTGTAGATGTATTGCAAATGAGCAAACAACCTAAAAAATGCATCTTTCAGATTTAAACACATGAATTAGACATATGGGTAATGTATGTATGCTTTCAGGTTAATGTTCCCTGATAGTACACTTACATCACCCAGAGTCTTTTTTATGTGTGTTTTCATCTGGAATATGTATTTTTAGGTTGTTTGCTCATCTGCAATATGTCTGTAAGCCATTTTCTCTTGGATGTCAGAAGATGTCTTTGAGATGTTTATGATTTCTAATGTATCTAAATATGCTCATTTAAAGGTGTTTATCATATGTTTGTACACAAAAAAATAGAATGCAATGCTTTCCAGATAAAAGGCTCTCAAACAGACAAGCATTACAGGGAGCAGAAGTGTGGCTTGCTGAATAATACTCACGCCTGATACAAATGCAGAAAATCTGAGTCTTTGAGGCTTACTTTTTTTTTTGTTTTTTTGTTTTTTTAAAGGATAGCAGAAATAGCACTTGTCAAAGCATAGGGCTTTTCATTTTTTCTCAAGAATAATCTGGGGAAGGAATTAAAACACTGCAGATATAAAGATGCAACAAACTCACATAGAGTGTAAATATGCAAATAATCTGCAAAATATCTGGAAAAAAATCTACACTTTAAGAGGTATGTTTATTATTACTTTTACATATATTTATATTTGTTTATATTTATATATGTACATATTCTAGCCAACTTTGTTTACATTGATTTTTTTCATAAACACATAGTTATGTAAATAATTGACATGAAATATAATTGACATCATGCTGTGTGACACTTTCTTCATCTAACTATTTTAAACAAAATGTAATGATCTTTTATACTTATATATACACTAAATATATAATATATTATTATACTCGTTTCCACAACCTCATATTAACTAAGCCAATAGTTTATTTGCACTTCTGGAAAAAAGTTGAAAGGTGATTTAGATGAAAAAATGCTGACTTTTCACAGCACTTAAACATACACACTTTCCCTTGTACTTTCATGTACATTTTAACCTAACATCTATGTGTTATTTGTCTGAGCTATAAAGTGCTTATTTTAGTTTCATTTAAATGAAATCAATTAGCCGGTGTGATATAGTGTGGTGTGTTGTGGGCGGGGTTTGGTGGGGCACTCTTGGCCAGAAAGTCCAGGGCCACTTTTAAGTCTGAGTCTGCCCCTAGCTATGCTTATCAAAGAAGGCCAACATAGCATTATACTGTAATATGTGTCATGTAAATTTAGGCCTATCACGTATTCGCAGACACTATTTTTATCATTGGAAATAGCGAACAATGACTTTCCAATGATTAGAATTTATCAGGTAGCCAGTGCAATCGGGTCAATTGCGGCTGAGTGTTGGCTCACTCGGCTGTGTTCTGGCAGCGGCTCACCAAAAGTGAGCCAGCTCTGGCCCAGTAATGGTCGCCAGATTTAGCTAGGCTTTGGATATGCGGATTTGGCCTGATTAGGGCTGAGACACGGCACATTTAGCCACATTCAGCCCGACTATGGACCATAAGTGCTGGCCTCATTTTGGGTGAGATATGGCCATACAGACCTGGACCAGTTTAGGTTGAGTGCTGGGGGTGGACAGATCAGGGACTGGGGCACGGGGTAGGGTAGAGATGCCTTTTCAAGGTGGGTCAACTTTTAACAATGTTGCAAATTGGTCTGACTTTTTCATAAAATTATGTAGCAGTGACCCCTAAATTTAAACGTAATATATTTTAACATAACATAACACACACACACACACACACACACACACACACACACACACACACACACACACACAATTAACTAGGCTGAATAAAAAAAATATACTTTGGAAGATCAGTTGTAAAGCCCCTTTCCCTGTCAACTTTATGTTATTTATTGTATTTCATTATTATTTTAATTCCTATTATTCATTTTTTTTTATTTATTTTTTTTAGCTTTTTTCCCCACATTCTCTTTTTTTCTTCTTAACTTTGGTGATTTCATCATGGAGGTTGTTTGATTCTTTAATTAATCCATTAAATGTAACTAAATTTGGTAATTAATGATTTAATTCATATAATCAAACAAGCTTAAAATGGTTAAGGGAACTGTGGTTTTAAAAAAAAAAAACACTGCTCAGAGTTTCAAGACATGCGCACTAGCTGCGACATCTAGCGACGATATTTGGCGGGCTTTTGGAGCTGCTAGATTAACCGCCAGTCTCAGAACAGCAGAAGAACTTCTAGCATGCTACCGCGGTGAGTATATCTTTGATAATCTAACATATAACATCATTTTAATAAACCGTTTTACACATACAGTTTCGATGTAATGTTTATTTATAAGGAAACTAAAATCGTGTGTTGGCTGATATAGCGCTAGATATACTCTTTACAATTATGGTAGCCAGTTTAAAAGCTTATCACTTAATGAATCGACAGCCTGTCTGCTAATCTTCAAAAACATTTTACACTAAACAGTATACTTTTGTAGTGAACTATTTGTAGAATTTGCTACGATAAAAATGCTGTTTAAAAAGACAAGGCGGTGTAGAGAATGTTGCGACAGGACTCATTTTTGAAATTACCACCAGCCTATATTAACAAATGTGTAGCATTACAATTTAATAATACATTTTGTATATTGTGTAAAGAAAATGTACAAATCAATGTTTTTGATCAAATTAAAACTCTGAAGGCCGTCCACTGACGTTGGTGCCATTATATGATTGGTTTACATGACACACATTACGCTTCTCCAAAGGTAGAGCCGGTTGGTTTCTCCTATCTAGACGTATCGGGGGAATTCGGCTATTCAAAATATAACATTCTAATTTAACTCAAACGAACGAAATGACTTAAATAAACATTCGTTCATTCTGCTTAACGAGATTCAAAGATCCATGTCAGTCTGGAGCCCTGATTTAGTATTTTATATATGTAATTAATTTAGATAACTTTGTAGACATCTGTTTTCACTTTGATATTAAGGAAGTTTTCTATTAATTATTGTCATAAAAACCACATTTAATCTACTTTGATTCTGTGCTGTAAGACACGAAAACTTCTTAGGAAGATGAATACTTTATAATTTATAGGCACTGTCCCATTTGTAACTGACAATATTGTCTTTCAGGTCACCTATTTTGGACTGGCAGGGGTCTGATTGTAAAAGAACCTGTCTGGAGAATAATGCCAAAACTAATGATGAACCAACTGGCGAAGTAAATTAACTGCTGTGGAGTGTATGGGAAGTTTGGCTTTGAACCACTTGCTGTTAAAGATGCTGCCCTCAGTAAGTTTTATTTGTGTATCATAGTGTTAATTCATTTTCATCTTTATAGGAAACACATTTACGCTTTCTTGCCGAGAATTAGATGAGAAGATTGATAACACTGTCATGTCTATATGCTAGATATGAAGCAGTGTAAAATAATAATATATTATAAATAATAATAATAAAAACAATTTAGTAATGAAAAATAACCAATAAGAGTATCAATAAAGAACCGTCTAAGGCATATCAATAAAATAAAGATAAAATTCTAACAATATACATAGCTCTTTAATAAAGTAAAAGTATTTCTTATCAGATTACTCGGTTAATCAATATAATAATCGGTAGAATACTTGATTACTAAAATAGCTGTAAGCTGTACCCATTTACAGGCTGTGATACTTGCCAAAGTACTGACCATGCAGGGTGCCCAAACTTTTGTTATGGGCCTATTTCTTTTTTGTCATTTTGAAACTATAAAATGTGTCAATTGTATTCATTTAAAATTAAATCTACAACACAATAAAGTCTCCAAAAAGTGAAGGGGTCTGAATACTTTCTCAAACGACTATATAAGCCCATAAAGTACTATTTTTTCCCCATCTTTTCCAGTCTTTATGCTAAGTTAGGATAACCAGCTTCATGTTTGAACAGGCAAACTTGTGCCATATTCACCTGATTTATCAATTCTTTTTCTTTATTTCTTTCTTTCTTTTTTTTTTTTTTTTTTTTTAAATCTGCACAAAGAAATGCAAGTACTGCCAGTGCGTCAGACGGAGACATCGAAAAGTTAATAAAAAGATGGCTGCAGCTTGCATCTGACAGAGATGGGGGAAGAAGAGTGCTGGCCCTAAAGCAAGCAAATTCTTTCTAAGGTATGTTTTAAATGTTGTTACCATTTACCTGAGTTACCATTCATGTCTTAAGTCTGAGATTTCTGAGATCTATCTGACTAACTAACCATACGTGTCATTGTCTGTGCCCCCTCTTATCTCTCTCTTTCTGTCAATCTGTCTCTCTTTTAGGGTACATTTACTTGAGGGGATTCCTGAGGTTTTCTAGTTTTTGTTTTGCATTTGTTCATGCCACTTTTTGATAGTTCATATAAAGCTGTATGTTAATATTAGGGTTCAAATAAATTCTCATATTTTCATGGTGTCATTTTTACTTGGGGAAAAGGAGCACAAATGGATGTTATGGGGTAATACATGGGGTCGTAGGTGGGGATGCCATGAAAAAAAGAGGGTGAAAGGGCCAAACCCTCAATCCTTGTAAACTTGACATATTTTAAAAATTCTTAAGGCCAATATAAACAAATTTGTTTAAGCTTATAGTCCCCCTCTCCAGTTTGTTTTGCTTATTGTTTCTTCATATAGATGTTTAAGCTGATGTAAGTGTTGCCAGAAGGCTCTGAGTTCACCTAAAATCTGAGTTTAAGGCATGTATCTGCAAGGAGGATTTGACCATCACAAATAGTTTAGAGCCAATCACGGTGAAGCATGTAAAGCATGACACCTACAGTATACAAGCATAAAACTTAAAGCCTCCACATTTAAAGCCTCACAAACACTGAGAATGGATTTTACATTGAAAAAAGCTTCCATTCAGCAGTTCAACTTTTGAAATGAATAATATTTGCATATAAGTTTGGTTACACTTTATTTTAAGGTGTCATTGTTACAGTGTAATATACATTTAAGTACTGAGTAATATTAATTAACAACATGTACTTACTATAGGGTTAGGAATACGGTTTGGTTTAGGGTTAGTTGCATGTAATTATGCATAATTTACTGTTATTACTACAGTAAGTACATGTAACATATGTAGGACATACAAGGACACTTGGGAGTTTTTTTTAAGAAGGTGGAAGTAGATGCCATCTTAAGGATTTTAACAAGGTAATAGAATGTCGTTTTGTGGAAAAACATTAGAGAAAAATTATGTTTTTATATTAAAACTGGAAGGAGTCTTTATTAAACAATGTATTTTTTAGTAGTTTTTGGTACTAAGAAGTTTTGGTACTAAGAAGTTATACTGAACACTAAAAAATGTTCAGTTCTGTTTTAGATTAAGTGCAAGTATATACTTAATTTAGCAAACAAGCTAATATTGCTTTGGCAAAATGTATTTTGTTGTTCTTATTAAATAGATGTAGTTTTGTATTTCATATACATTTCCCTTTGGTACCCAGACTCGGGCCAGTACCGGCGAAGTGTACAATTTTTGTTGGCGTGATTGTGGCCCTATTTAATTTGCACTTAGGCTATTGGACGAGTGGTTCGAGACTCGTTAATTTTATTTATACTACTTATGTGCGACTAACGTTCTACTTATTGCTTCGGGAAGCCCAGCCACGGCCGTTTTAACGTTCGTATAGGCTAATCAAATTTACTTATTCAAAATAGCGTAATACCACCCCAACCCTCCCCGTAACCCGTGTCTTAAATATCTACACCGCATTGTAGCCCATGACATAACTCATTATAAATCATTAGCCGATTTGTGAATGCAGGTGATGTAGGAGGCCTACCACTTGCCAATTGTTCAATAAAGCTCTATGTAGCATATGGCTTTTCCTGTCAAGTTTCTCATTGGGAAAAGGGCTTTAACTAAATACCAGGGGAATCAAGTGTGATGAAATAAATAAATAAAATGCATTTGTCGAATTCCTATTTACTTAGAGCGGCATAGCTAACATTTGCTTTGCACGCAAAAACATCTTTTAAATATCCTGGTGTCCAAATTATTTGCATGTAGGCCTACGCCATCAATTAGTAGGCAATTTTTTTATTTTCTATAATTAGGCTATTATTATTGTTAAACAAATTAAAGTAGTCTTACCCTTAATTTTCAAAATGCATTAATAGCCTATTGTTTCTTTTTTTTTTTTTTTTTTTTTTTTTGTAATTTGGTTTTGTTTTTTATAAACTGTATTCGTTTTTTATAAAGATTCGTTTTTGCAAGCAATGGACAATGAGTGGTCAAGGCTCTTGTCGTTAATTACGAAGAGATTGAGGAGCATTTAAGGAGCTACTTAGTCCTTCAAATCTTTTCTCAGTTATATTTAGGCCTACCGCATATATTTTGAATGAATGAATTAATACATTATTATTGCAGTTGCTTTTGATACCCATGTTCGTCAGATACTTTTATTCAAATGTTTTCTTTCATCGACATTAAAATGTATTTGTCTATTTTATACATTATCGAACTCACGCAGTGAAAATAATAAAATAAACAACAATTATTTAAAAGGTGATATAACTGAATGTTCCTATACTATTTAATGCGTTTAGCGGTATAAATGCAGTGCAATTTATATGAAGAAATACATGAAATTGGCTCAATATGTTAATTAATAACAATTTAAATGCTGCACTGTCAGTCATCAAATAGGCTACTAAAACCATCATTTTCCTATTCCTCAATATAGGCTAGATTTAATAAATAAAAATAAATTCATCATGCATGACCTACCTTCTCTCGCTCTTCAAAGTCATAACCATTTACACCAAACGATAGTATAGTCTTTGCAATGATCTATACGACCTATTTCAGAGTTAACAGACTGACATGGGGAAAAAATGTGCCATCATATATTCAAGGTGTGTTGACGTTTGTAAGGTGTGGTAACAGGTGTAGTTTGGTGACGAATCTCTGTTGCGCGCAATACATCAGATTGACGGTGTTATTCCCTGTCAACAATAAAGGATGAAAATGCAATGCCGATTAACGCTAACATGAATGCCAAGAATTCGAATCGGTGAAAATGACGGTGAAGGTGCTTCGGTTACGAGAGACTTGCCCGTTTGCACCTTTGTAACATAAAATTGATGAGAAGTCCACATAACAGCTATTTCATGTGTTCGTGTATTTCAGAATAGTTTATTCCCGCAGATCTATACAACCATAAGTAATAGATCATATGACTTGATTTCTGGTGGAGCAAAGACAGGAAATGTGTGACCCAATTATGTTGACAATCACAATCAAAGAAACAAACGAATCAACAAACAAACAAACAAATACATATTTTCGTATCTCTCATCTCTTTACATTTCTTTGGATTTCTTTCTTTCTTTCTTTCTGTCTGAATTTCATTCTTTCCTCCCTTCGTTCTGGGTGTGAGCACATTTAGAACTTGTACACAAATTCAGAAACTCAGAAACAAATACACAAAGTCCTTTATCAAACAGACTCTTTCACAATAATCTTGTATTGTTAAACTGATTTCCTCTAGGGTTTGGAATGTTAAAAACAAACACACGCAAAAAACACACGCACAACTCTTATCACATCATTATCTCTCTCTTCCCTGACAGACACAGACACACCTACTTTACTGTCATGTATCTAACAATGCACCACTGCATCTCAATTGACATGTTTTAATTGCATAATTTTCCCGTGAATAATGGTCAATTAATTTCCACATATGAAAGCATAAACTGACTCTTTACCTTATCAAACCACTCAGTCATGTAGATTCAGAAATGCTAACTTATATTTGCCCTTTGTTGTGAATCTCAGAGACAAACTGTCATATATTCTTGTTGGACCTTGTAGACAATAGGGTATGAAAAAAGCAACATAATGTTCAGACAGTACATGTGTGTAGGACAGGGGCGTAACTGCAAGAGGGGCCAGAGTGGGCAGCCGCCCTAGGGCCCGGGGTGAGAGGGGGCCGCAATGGTCGACCAAAACAAAAAAACATAAAAAAGTCTGCAGGCCCAAGGAGTGATGAAAAACAACCAAGGCCCCCCAAGGAGGGGGCCTGACAATTTCTTTGCACTGGGGCCTGCAAGATCCAAG
Source organism: Myxocyprinus asiaticus (assembly GCF_019703515.2). NCBI lineage: Eukaryota > Metazoa > Chordata > Actinopteri > Cypriniformes > Catostomidae > Myxocyprinus > Myxocyprinus asiaticus. Next base: position 43,425,723 of record NC_059351.1, read on the forward strand.
TTACACCTCTGGTGTAGGATGTGCTACACTGTTATTTTATTGTGCAAAAATGTGTACAGTAAACACTGACTTAAAATTAGTTCTGCAATTCATTGTAATATTATTAATATTTTTAAAAAACTATTGATATGTTAGTTCCCTCAATAAATAAATGGTTGTATGAAACTTCTGATGTAAGAGGTCTATCATAGGTGTAATGTACTCAGCAGGTATTCAAAGTTGCTCATACTCTCATAGTTAATCTCATGGAATGACAAAAGCAGTATCGCAGCCTATAATTGGCCTGTCATACGGATCTATTCACCTGCCTGTTTTAATGATAGCTGTTCTTTAAACTTTTGAATTTGAAGTCGACAAATGTCCCACCTTTTTCCCCACATCTTTGAAGAGAGAGCCATCAAACCTGATATGTCACCCTGGGTTATTTATATTTACTTCAGTGCTCTGTAAAATTTTCCTACTCTGTACTTTTCTCATCTTCAGTTGAAGTTCTGTTTTCATCCCTCTTTTTGTATAAAAAAAAAAAATAAAAAAAAAAAATACAACAACACATTTCCTGTTTTGCAGAAAAACAAGAGAGAGCAATTTAAGAGTGATACAACATAATGTCTTTTTATAATTCCAGGAGGCGCTGCTCAACCTATGTGGAATGTTATTATCAACTTAAATACAGAACAAGGCAAGTTTCAGCCAGTAAGAAATTAGACACTGGAATTGTTTAAGAGTCAAAGAAATGTTGATGTTGATCCCATATCAGTGATTCAAAACAACAAAATCTACTTTGCTCTGAACTTGTCCACTGGAGCTCTATTAAAAACCTTATTTAATTGTTTACTATCTCCATGGTTGAGTTATTTCTTTCACAAATACAGCGACCACATCAAACAATCAATTTTAAGGGCTATAATTGTGACAGAAAGAAAAGGCTTCAGGCAAGGTTAGAATCCTGTTTGACCAATGTGTGATTATCATGACTCTAGTTAGTGCAATGCTCATATTCACACATTGTGCAGAACTGAGAAAATGGCAAGAATGTTACATATTTAAGGGACACTGGGTTTGTCTCTTGCACACATCATTACATTTTTGTGGTATTGGAAGCGGAGAGGGCAGACACCAGTTGTTGCACACCCACTGTGTCACAACAAATTACATAATAACCCCTCAAATTCCCAAATACATCAATAGTGACCCTATCCCAATGTTTTTTAACACAAGATTGATTTCAACGTACTTTTAGCTGTTAAGTCTAAACACAATAAAACAATAACACATTTCCTGATCTGCAGAAACAAAAGAGAGAGCAATTTAAGAATGATACAACATAATGTTTTTTATAATTCCAGGAGGCGCTGCTCAACCTATGTGGAATGTTATTATCAACTTAAATACAGAACAAGGCAAGTTTCATCCAGTAAGACATTAGACACTGGAATTGTTTAAAAGTCAAAGAAATGTTGATCCCATATCAGTGATTCAAAACAACAAAGTCTACTTTGCTCTGAACTTGTCCACTGGAGCTCTATTAAAAACCTTGTTTAATTATTTACTATCTCCATGGCTGAGTTATTTTTGTTACATGCTCATCAACCTGTTTTACTTGACTCCAATTTAGCCATTTTCTGGGTCACAATGGCAAAATGTTTTTGAAAATAGTTACTATAGAAATGGAATAATGTCATTGTCAGTGAATAAGAAATAAAAGTGCATGAAATGGATTATCAAAGAGATATTCTGGGTTAGTTACAAGTTAAGTTTAATTGGCAGCATTGTGGCATAATGCATAATGATGTTGTGGTTAGTTACAAAAAATAAAAATAATTTTGACTCGCCCATCCTTTTCTTAAAAAAAAAAAAGCAAAAAATGAGATATCAGTGAGGCAATTACAATGTAAGTGAATAGGGCAAATTTTTGGAGGATTTAAAGGCAGAAATGTGAAGCTTATAAAGCACTTACAGTGCATGAAATCTTTTGTTAAAACTTGTGTGTCATTTGGGATAAGGAGATTAACTTGTCATTTTATTTATATTTTTTTATGTTTTAGGGTTTATAGCGTTAACTCGTCATGGCAGTGAAGTTATAAAATTGGATATAACTTTACAGAAATGTTAGTAAGTGATTTTATCACACTAAAATCATGTTGTTTATGTCTTGTGGCTATACTTTTAAATGCTTTAACGTTTATGATTGGCCCCATTAACTTTCATTGTAAGTGCCTCACTATAACCCTATTTTTTGCTTTTTTATAGAAAAGGAGAGGCAAGTAGAAATAAATTTTTTGTGGTCATCAACATTATGTCACAAATGCTGTCGATTGAGCTTAACTTGTATCGGACCCAGAATATTCCTTTAATCAAAACCTACATGAATGCTAAACAAACTAATGCAAATGTAGATTAAATTGATAAATAGATTATGTGTATATTATATGTATTTTTACTCTATTCCAGTGTTAAGTTACTCTAAAAAAGTTTAATTAATTAATTACTAACTACTAATTACATCTTCTACAGTGTAATTAGATTACTGTACTAATTACGCTGTCTAAAAAGTAATTGCATTACTTATTACTAATTACTTTCTAAAATGTTTATCAACCTAGACCAGTTGAAAAATATAAGGATAGACATGAAATTGTTCTTTTAATTCTTTCAAATAAATTATACGGTCATGAACTGGTCAAAGAATTTAAGGGGGCTGCATTAAAATAGAAAACATACATTTAAACATTAGATGTTATATATCGATTTTAAATTCATTATTGTTTTATATAGAATTGTTCTATAGTCTATACAGTAACACGATTACATCAGAAGTAACTGTAATTAAATTACTAAAAATTTAGAGTAATCCCTTACTTTACTTTTTCAATGAAAAAGTAATTTAATTACAGTTAATTGTTTAGTAATGCAATACACCCAACACTGATTACTACATAATAATTAAACTTTAAAACAATTATATGTTTTTTGGTCTGAGAGACTTGAAATACATTGCAAACACTTGTGCTAATTACATTTCAGCACCCATCTTACCCAACTCATTGTTTTCATGTATATATTGTATTGCCAACATACAAAAGGAGTGTTTTGGCGTTAACAGAAGGAAGACTATAGAAATTTTAATAAAAAAAAGGTATTTTAAAGATATACCAAAGTTGCTAAGCTGTTCTGAGTGGTTGCTGTATAGGTCATTGTTCAATGGACAGATGGATGGATAGCTGGATGATGGTCATAATCAGTCACTCTATAGAAGTTCCACCACTAGCTATTGGGGAGCCCAATTTGGGTGTTTCCTGGAGTATTCTGTTAAACTCTCGAGACAAGCCTGGTTCAGTTAATGGTTCAACATCTCAGTGTGACCAGGGATTTTTAAGTACAGTATGTCTTTAAAATCTTAATTCCAAGCCATTGTCTTCAGACTGACTCTTTCCTTAATTTTTGTTGAAAAAAAAAAGTATTTGAAGATCAAGAAATTAAAATCAAATCAAAATCAAATCACTTTTATTGCCACACAACCATATACACAAGTGCAATGGTGTGTGAAATTCTTGGGTGCAGTTCCGAGCAACATAGTAGTCGTGACAGTGATAAAGACATATACCAATTTACAATAAACATCAGATTTACAACACAATTTAAAATCTAATGTACACATAATTACACACAACACAATAACCAAATAATAATAACAATACACACAATATAGAATACACATTATACAATAAAAAAAAAAGTATATATAGTATATATAGAATGTACAGTATTGTACTGTACTGACATTCAGGCTGTCGGTTGATAGTAAGTTGTTAAGAGAGAATATAATATAATAATAATATAATTTATGACAGTCCGGTGTGAGATATAGGAGTAATAAAGTGCAGTGCTGATGTATTTGATCGTGGGAGATCAAGAGTTCAAAAGTCTGATTTCTTGGGGGAAGAAGCTGTTATGGAGTCGGCTGGTGCGGGTCCTGATGCTGTGATACCGCCTGCCTGATGGTAGCAGTGAGAACAGCCCGTGGCTCGGGTGGCTGGAGTCTCTGATGATCCTCTGAGCTTTTTTCACACTCCGCCTGGTATATATGTCCTGGAGGGAGGGAAGCTCACCTCCGATGATGTGTCTGGCAGTTCGCACCACCCTTTGCAGGGCTTTGCGGTTGTGGGCTGTGCTATTGCCGTACCAGGCGGAGATGCAGCCAGTCAGGATGCTCTCTACAGTGCAGGTGTAGAACCGTGTGAGGATGTGGCAGTTCATTCCAAACTTCCTCAGCCATCTCAGAAAGAAGAGGCGCTGATGAGCCTTCTTCACAATGGCTTCAGTGTGGATGGACCATGTTAGTTCCTCAGTGATGTGGACACCCAGGAACTTGAAGCTGCTGACTCTCTCCACTGGTGCTCCATTGATGGTGATGGGACTGTGTTCTCTATCTCTTCTCCTGAAGTCCACCACAAGCTCCTTTGTCTTGCTGACGTTGAGGGAGAGGTTGTTCTCCTGACACCAGTATGTCAGAGTGTGCACCTCCTCTCTGTAGGCTGTTTCATCACTGTCAGTGATCAGACCTACCACCGTTGTATCATCAGCAAACTTAATGATGGCATTGGAGCTGTGTGTTGCCACACAGTCATGTGTGTACAGGGAATACAGGAGTGGACTGAGAACACAGCCCTGCGGGGCTCCAGTGTTGAGGGTCAGTGATGAGGAGATGTTGCTGCCTATTCTAACCACCTGCCATCTGCTTGACAGGAAGTCCAGGATCCAGTTGCACAGTGAGCTGTTTAAGCCCAGAGCCCGGAGTTTCTCATCAAGCTTGGAGGGCACTATGGTGTTGAATGCTGAGCTGTAGTCAACACCAGTGTGCCCTCCAAGCTTGATGAGAAACTCCGGGCTCTGGGCTTAAACATCTCGCTGTGCAGCTGGATCCTGGACTTCCTGTCAAGCAGACGCCAGGTGGTTAGAATAGGCAGCAACATCTCCTCATCACTGACCCTCAACACTGGAGCCCCACAGGGCTGTGTTCATAACAAACTAACTGTGTCCAGACAAGTACAGGCGAACCAAAGAGCTAATGTGGAATTTACATAGGCCTATATGGAGGAGACTGGGTTTAGGTGACACATGAGGAAGTTGTCACAAGGGCTATATCTCAGTCCAGCTGTGCAAATGTGTGTTTTCTCTTGCAGAGGTTTTGTATGTTGGTTCCAAATAGTTCAAAACTTACATTAGAATATTTTTTATTAATTCTACTTTCCAAAGTAAATTTGTACTATCTTCATATTTTTTGTTATAGCTCTTGATAAACAAGTGAATATAATCAAACCACACTTGCATATATCAAGTGTCAATTATATTATGTAGGCCGATTTTGACCAAAAGGTTTATATGTGATATTAGGACAAAGGTCGGGTTGGGGCATGTTGTCACATTTTTATTGAGGCAGGTTGTGTTTTACATATCATTACTTTATACCATTTATCAATGACAATATTTGTTGGCCAAAACAATCTACAATATGCAGTAAACATAACCCATACATTACAGTCTAAAGAAAGCATGCTGTTTAACAGCCACTGCTTAAAGAGATAGTTCACCCAAAAATGAAAATTCTCTCATCATTCACTCACCCTCGTGCCACCCCATATGTGTATGACTTTCTTTCTTCTGCAGAACACAAATTTAATCACTTGTCATTCAATGCTATTTCGGGAGTAACTCCTGCATTCCGTACACAATTGGAATGATGATTTAGGGATGCACTCCTGCATTTAAATGCGGTAGTCACTCCTGAAACTTTGTAGTGTGTATGTGGCCTTAGAGTAATAGTCGAAATACATAAGGTTTCTTTAGTCATGTCAGTACAAAAAATAAACTGGACCGGATGGTATCCCTGCCTTACAGTACTTCTAAACAGGGGTGCCATTAGGATGTTTGAGGCACCTGACAACTTTCTACTCTGGGCTTGCATCTTATCACAAACTGTAGATCAATGTAACTATGATTTCTATAGGCTAAAGCAAGAAGGATATGTTTTATGGAGAAAAGTACTCAGTAGCCTAAAGTACATTTCTTTTCCCCTCATAGATGTTTTAAAATGAATCTACAAAATTTGTGTCAATATACCAGTTAATACAACTGGTATTACTCCAGTAATTGCACAATATTTTCTCATCTTTTCCTTGTCAGTGCGGATTAAAATGTCAGGTTTGGCTGGCTGTTTGAGATGCTTGACTTTCTCCATATAGATGACATTACTGTGATGTCACATGCAGGCAACCATGTTTCAGAGCTGCAGCTTATAATGGTGGATGTGAGCAGCTCTGTAGTTTTAATAATCATTTAAGCATTGTATATGTAATAATGTTTGTTAAATGTTAACAGAAGTTAACAAGGGATATCTATGGTTTATAGAGAGGAAATGTATGTTTATTCTGAACTGTCGACAAAACACGTTTCAACTTGATTCAATAAGCCTGTATGACTTAGAACATGTAAGAGGCTGAGGAATACACAATTCTCACGTTTAACACACTTCTAAAGCCTGAGAAATGTGGCATATAAAAATAAACTACCATAAAACATGCATGGTTACTGCTTAATTGAAATGGTCCACATACAGATAAGTCAAATTTAAAAACCGGTTTTGACTGAACAAGTTACTGCATTTAAAATAAACTGCATTTCTAATATTTTAGGAGCATTACAATATTTTAATTTGTTTATCCTTCACATTTACAGTTCTGACTTAAATTTTTAAATTAAAAACCTCAAGAAATCAAGATAATGTAAACTGACATCATACTTCTCATTCTGGTGAAAATACACTGCTGATGCTCACTTGGGTAGTTTTTTTTTTTTTTTGCCCCTGGGAGAGGGAGGGGCCTTTAGATATTGTATTGGTCAGTGGTGGGTCTTTGAGTCATAAAAAGGTTGAGAACCACTGATCTATAGCACTTCGAAGTAGAAAATTCTTGGTAAATTTCAAACGAGTCACAGGTTTCATGGTCTGCACCACGGTATGTACCGTAATCAAGCCCGATTTATGACATGTCCACACAAGAGCAATGATTCCCCTATATGAATAGGAAGAGCATTCATTTTAAAAAGCTTTGCACTCTTAAATTTAGTAAACTAGATAAAAGCTGAATTAAGAAATTGAAGAAACTGAGGGCTAAACACCTTTAATTAAATGGCACCTCTCTTTACTAAAAGGACTCAGAAGGTTAAAATTAACCATAATGTACCATATCAGAACCGAGAACAATTAGTACAGGTGTCCCACTGGAGTGGGTTAGCCTCACCCATTCTTTTCACATACTGTATGATAGAGTGCTCAAGCAGTGATGCCAATGATTGTAGCAAGGACTCTGAGGCAGGAGTGTTAAGATCCATATGCCGTTTTAATAACAGTATAAATATTAAAACAAAAGTAACAAAACAGAGAAAGGCAGGCAGTGGTTTGGTACACAGGCAGACAGTCCAGGAAGGCTAATCCAGTAAACAGGCAATAAATCCACAAAACTCACAAGCAGGCTGGGAAACACAAGAAACAGGCAGGAGTCAAAACACAGGGAAAAAAGGAGGGGTAAATAATGCTCAGAAATACTGACAAGGCAAACAAGACTTAACTGTTTTCTTGCATTCAGTGCACTAAAATAACCAGAGTTAATGTGAACCAGATGTGGGAGTAATCAGTCTGAGTGGAGGATTATGGGAAATGTAGTTCGTGAGAAGTTAGTACTCTGGGGATGGCAACCTCTGGCGGCATACAGGAGAGATGGCAGGCGCTGCAGATGTAACACAGCCGCAGTCCATCTCCTGACATGAGGAGTTTGTCTACATCGGGGTCTACCTTGACCTTTGGGAGCGGGACAATTAGGAAAATTGTGGAATTCAGTGATAAGAGCAGGATCTAGAATGTCCTCCGAGTTCATCCAGGAACACTCCTCAGGGTCGTAGCCCTCCCAGTACACCAAGTATTGAAGCGTCCAACCCCGATGCCAAGAGCCCAGGAACTTGTGTACCCGAAAGGCTTCCCTCCATCAACGAGGAATGGAAGGGGTCTCTGGGGGTCTTGAGGGTCCTTTCTCAGAGGCGCCGCGGGTTTGAGCAGAGAAACATGAAAGGTAGGGGAAAATGCAGTAATTAGCAGGGAGCTGAAGTTTAAATGATACTGGATTGATTTGATGAGGAATCTTGAAAGGACCCACATACCTGGGACTTTCTTGAACAGGAGTCGCAGACGAAGATCTCAGGTAGATAGCCAAACCCATTGTCCAAGAGTACAGTTAGGGTGCCGATGGAGATTGGCATGCTGCAAGTAGACGCGAGCTTGATCCCAAATAGCCTTGCTGCGCTGCATCCAGTCATCGGATGGCTACACGGACCAGGGAAAGAGTGGGGGTTGAAAACCTAGGATACACTTGAATGGCGTAGTTCCAGTAGCTGGTTTGAATAGCGAGTTCTGAGCATATTCTGCCCAGGGCAGGAAACGGCTCCAGTCGTGCTGGTTGACTTGACAATAGGCCCGGAGGAGTTTACCAAGGTCCTGATTTAGACGTTCGGCTTGACCATTGGATTGAGGATGGTAACCAGAGGTTAGACTCACGTTGATGTTGAGCAGTTTGAAGAATGCAGACCAGACTCGGAAGGTGAATTGGGGACCACGGTCGGAGACAATGTCTTCGGGTAGACCATTTAAAAAAAAAAAAAAAAAAAAAAAAAGGACGTACTGAAACAGGTTCTCAGCACATTCCATTGACGAGGGAAGCTTGGGCAGAGGGATGAATCTATAGGCCTTAGAAGCGGTCCACCACAGTTATGATGGTTGTAAAACCTTGTGTTGGGTAGATCCATGATGAAATCTACAGCGATATGGGACCAAGGATGTCGAGGGGCAGGTAGAGGCTGAAGGAGACCAGTTGGGAGCTGTCAAATAGATTTAGAGGTAGAACACATTGCAGTTCTTTACATAGTCAGCGACCTCAGTCGCAAGGTACTCCCACCAAAACCAGTTTTGCACTAACCTGCAAGTAGCTTGAGCACCTGGATGTCCAGATCAGGCCAAGTCATGAACCCACTGTAGACCTCGGTTGCGCAATGAGCTGAGAACAAAAGATCTTATCTGGAGGGCAGTCAGCGGGAGTGGGTTCTTAGTTCTGAGCTTGGGTGATGTCTGCCATTATGTCCCATTGTACAAGAGCGACAATGAGAGTGGGTGGAATAATGGAAGTCACGGGGTTGTTGCCAGTAGTGGACCCATGAATGTGGGACAGGGATTCAGCTTTGGTGTTCTTTGAGCCAGGACGAAAGGTGATGGTGAAATTTGGTGTAGATTGGCATTTCATAACTGTTCCAATGCTGCTGGTACCAGGGGTAGGGGATAGCGATACTTGGTGAGAGTGTTCAGGCCTTGGTAGTCAATACATGGACGAAGACCCCCGTCCTTCTTTCCTACGAAAAAGGCAGAAGCAGGAGAAGTGGATGGTCGAATGAAACCTTTTTCAAGGGACTCCCAAAATGTACTACACCATAGCTTTAGTCTCAGGTTCGGATAAGGGGTATATCCGTCCACGTGGATGAGAGGAGCCTGGCAGAAGGTCAATGGCACAATCACAGGAACGGTGAGGAAGCGGTGTAGCCTTTGATTTGCTGAAAGCCACCTGGAGATCAGAATAACAATGTGGTAGGATCGAAATCTCCTTTTCAGGGAGAATCGTCGTGGTGCTTACAGGAGGGAGAGAGATGGGTTCAGGAAGGTTGAGGCAAGACTGGAAACAGGAAGTACTCGAGTGATTTGTCCATCTCACCAGGAGATCTCTGGGTTGTGAAGTCTCAGCCATGGCAGGCCAAGAACAATCGGATTCTTAGGAGAGTGAATGACAAGGAACTGAATCTCCTCATGAAGGATTCCAACTTGAAGACAAATGGGTTGAGTGATTTGTAGAATCTTGCCAGAGCCCAGGGGTCATCCGTCTAGCACTGAGACATGTAGAGGAGGGACACAAGAGGCAAAAAGACAAATTTAGAATCGTGGCAAGACCCAGGTCAATAAAAGTTACCTGCAGCCCCTGAATCTAAGATGGCAGATAATTGATGTTCACTATTTTGAACATGCAATGTAACAAAGTTCAAACTGTTCAATAAGAATTGTTTGAAATTTCTAAACTCACCACCACGGGACAAGTAGGACAGGCAGCCACTAAATGTCCCGACTGTCCGTAGTAAATACACAGTCTCTCTTGAAGACAGAGTCGTCATTCCTCGGAGGAGAGAGAGAAGAGTGACCCACTTGCATGGGCTCGTGATGACTGGTTACAGCGATAGAGTGAAGTATCTGAAGGGGACTGACGGGCTCTGATTAGATTATCCAGGCGAATGGCTAGTTTGAATTAATAAAGAAGTCTCCCATCATCACAATATGCTAGCTCAGTCTGAAGATCAGGATTTAACCCCTGATGGAATAACAGCTTCAGTGTGTCCTCAACCCACACAGTTTGCGCTGCTAGCATGCGGAAGGTTAAGGCGAATTCAGCAGCAGATCTTTTCCCCATTTTAAACTCAATAGAAATTCTCCCAGGTCCTTCCCACCTTCAGAGTGCTCAAAAACCTCCCGTAAATGAGCAAGAAGGGGTCCCTGTCTCACTTTTAGAATGTTCTAACAACACCAAACTGCCATAGCCCAGTCTAGTGCTTTTCCTGACAGCAGTGATACGATGAAGGAAACACGAGCCACATCATTGGGATACATGAGAGGTAGTTGAGACAGAAAAAGCTTAACTTGTAAGAGAAACCCTCAACACTAACTGGGTGTGCCATCAAATTTCTCTGGAAGTGAGAGTCGAGGATTGACAACAGCTGAAGAGTGCGTTGTGCACAGGCAGAGTTGTTAGTGGAAAACCCCTTCGGAGATACTGGTGGGTTTGGCTGCACGGATTTAAAGAGTTCTTCCGTGATTGAGGTGAGCTTGCACAGTTGCTGGTGGTGACTGGTAAACATGGCTGCTTGCGCTGAAACAAGCTCACGTAACTGTTGGAAAGCTGCTGGATCTAAGATGGGTGAAGTCTTCTGTAGCAAGGACGCCAAGACAGGAGTGTTAAGATCCATATGCAGTTTTAACAACAGTATAAGTAGTAAAACAAAGTAACAAAACAACAGAAAAAAGGCAGGCAGTGGTTCGGTACACAGGCAGACAGTCCAGGAAGGCTAACCAAGTAAATCTGATAGGCAGAAAGGTAATCAATAAACAGGCAATAAATCCACAAAACTCATAAGCAGGCTGTGAAATACAAGAAACAGGCAGAAGTCAAAACACAAGAAAAACAGGATGGGTAAATAATGCTCAGAACTGTTGACAAGGCAAACAAGACTTTGCACTGAATGGGAGAAAACAGGGAACTTAAATAACCAGAGTTAATGTGAACCAGATGTGAGAGTAATCAGTCTGAGCGGAGGATTATGGGAAATGTAGTTCGTGAGAAGTTAGTACTCTGGGGATGGCGACCGCTGGCGGCGTACAGGAGATAGCAGGTGCTGCAGGTATAACAATGATATTGCTATACTAAGCCTTTCACATGCTAATAAAAATTCTTTAGTTTATCGATTGAATGTGGAAAGGTTTGTAGAGGGGTGTGAAGACTCAATAAGAATCCTCACCACTCACCAGTGTTTATTTATGATTAAACCATTATGTAGGTATAAAGTGTTATAACCGTCCCAGTTACTTTGCACTGGTCAAGCTACAAGCACTCAAAGGGGGGGGGAAATCACCTTTTGTGCAAATACTTAAATTGATCTAAGTTGAAAAAGGTCTATTATTAAATAAATTCTTGAACAAACAAGAGTGGTGTTTCTTTCAGCATGTATTCAAACTATTTACACATTCATTATCCACAAACCCATTATATTGCAAATCATACACAAATATATGCATAAATATAATTCAATGTTTTTGTCGTGTGCATGTATATGTATGTGTAGTGAATCAAAATGTCCAGTACAGTCCACTGCTGTTCAAGAGCATAAACAGTTCAGGAAATGAAGGAAACCAGTCTTATCTGTAGATGAGCAGAGTTTCAAAGGTTGATGATGATGAAGTCGATTGTTGTCCTACGCTTAGATGTTTGGTCAATTGCAAGGTTTCATACCAAATGAACCAAAAGAGTTGCTTCAGCAACATAAGTGCGTTTGTAAACGCGTAGAGGTAGCCACAGCCGATGATCAAGAGCTACAACATAAACAAATCCTGTTTGAGCAGGAAAAAAAACCAAACAGTTTCTCAAACAGGATTGGGAAATAGGTTGCAGACAACCATGAGGCAGCAGACAACAGACCCTAGCACTTACTCTACTACTTCCTGTTTTATACCATACAGAGTACGCTCTTGTGTCCCCGTAGTGGCTATGAAGAACTTAGCAACCATAATTGCAATGAATAAACCTTGTGACAGGCAGTGACTGTTACATATCCGTCCCCTCATGTTAGAACTTTTCCTACATTGCCAAAATAAGGTTTCAAATTCTGTACATGGAAATAAACTACATATTCTTGTTGTTCAGTGAATGATACCGAGTAATTAACAGGACCAAGACATTTAACCACTTTGGCAGGACCTTTCCATTTGGCAGCCAGTTTAGCCATAAAACCATCAGCACCTGACAGAGGATGCGTATGAACCCATAATAAATCTCCAATTTGAAAGTGAACTTGTCGCCTTTGAAGATATAGTACTTGCGTTGTTTGCTCTGGGCCCGCTCGACATTCCTTTGCACAGTTTAAATTAGTTCCTTTGACTTTTCCAGGATAGGGTAGGCTGGACTCTTTGTATCAGGTGGTCTCAGGATAGCTCTCTCTAGAGGTCCTTTCAATTTGCAACCAAGCATGACTTCTGAATTCTGCTAGCCACCTGTCCCAATGGCGATGATGGTCGTGCACATATGAGGCAATCATGGTCTTGAGTGTTCCGTTTACTCATTCGGTCAAATTGGTTTGTGGGTGAGCAGCAGTGGTAAGTTTCTGGATGACATTCCATTGTTTGCAGATTAGACTGATAAGTTGGGAAGTGAATTGTGTTCCTCGGTCAGACACCAAGTACTTAGGAGTGCCCCATCTGGTAAAGATTTCTTCAACAAGAACGCATGAAATTTGAGGAGCTTTGGCTACTTGCAAAGGGAACAATTCCACCCATTTTGAGCAGTAATCAACTATTACTCTGAGATGTTCGTTCTGTTTCTGACTTCTAGGGAACGGTCCCATGAGGTCAATCCCCAGCATATGCCCAGGTTCCACTATCAGTGTCGACTGCATATGGCCAGCTAACTTCGAAACAGTCAGTTTGTACTTTTGACATACCTGGCATTCCTTGCAATGCTTCCATACATCAGCATGTATCGTTGGCCAATAGCATATGTCCACTAGTCTCAATAAGGTCTTGAGTCTGCCGAGATGTCCACTTAATGGGTTGTCGTGAGCATATTTCAGAAAGTCAGCTCTTAGTGAGGTTGGGATGACAAGTTGAAGTTTTGCTTCTTGTCCTTGAGATATGATCCTGAAAAGAAAACCATTCTTCATAACAGTGGATATGATTGGGATCTGGAACAGAGGCTGATTGGACTTCAGCCATGAGTTCTTGGATTTCTACATCTTTTTGTTGGGCTTTGGCAATGTCTGACCATTCTATGAGGAAGGTTGCAAAGGCAGTTGAAGAATCCTTGGGTTTTGATGGAGTGAGTATGCTGAGTAATGAAGATTCAGTGAAACTATGGGAAAGTGTGTCTGGAACAATATTACATTGTCCTTTTCTGTATTTGACAGTAAATTCAAACTCTTGGAGACGAATACCCCAGCATATCAGCCGAGATGAGGGTTTCGGATGGTTGAAGACCCAGGTAAGAGCAGCATGATCAATGATCACTTCAAACGGCCGTCCCTCTAGGTAAGGTCTCCATTTATCTATGGCCCATACCACAGCACAACACTCCTTTTCCGAAACAGAGTATGACTTTTCAGCTCCTCTTAAAATACGTAAAGCATAGGCGACTACATGTTCCACTCCTGCAATGTCTTGGGTTAGGACAGCTCCTACTCCAAGGTCGCTTGCGTCCATCTGGACTTTGAATGGTTTACTCAGGTCAGGGGCAATGAGGATTGTTGCACTAATCAACTCACCCTTAATCAACTTGAAGGAATTCTGACATTCTTCTGTCCACATCCAAGTAGCTCCTTTCCTTTTCAGTGCATGCAATGGTGCAACCTTGTCTGAGAAGTTTGGAATAAATCTATGGTACCAGCCTGCCATACCTAGAAATCGTTGCACTTCCTTCAGAGACTTCAACACAGAGAAATTGTTAACAGCACTGACTTTGTCTTGATCTGTCTTTATTCTTTCAACTGAAATCACATATCCAAGAAATTTCAATGACTTCTGCATCAAGTTGCACTTTTGAAGATTCAAAGTTAAGCCCGCCTTGTGCAAGCATCACAACACTTCTCTCAGATGGTTAAGATGCTCTTGCTCAGACTTTGAGTACACTAAAATATCAATGTACACAAAACAGTTTTTCCTTTCTGATCCTTTAACACAAACTCCATAAGACGTTGAAATGAGGCTGCTGAGTTTTTAAGGCCAAAAGGTAATCGTAAAAATTCATATAGCCCTGAATGCGTCAAAAAAGCTGTTTTGTGAATGCTTTCAAGGTCCATCTCAACTTGCCAATATCCATTTTTAAGATCGAGGGTACTGAAAACTGCAGCTCCGTGCACAGACTCAAGGATATCAAGGATCTGAGGCATAGGATACCCATCTAGATACGTCTTTGCATTGAGACCTCTGAAATCAATACAAAATCTTTGTCCACCTCCCTTTTTTGGCACTAGGACTACAGGGGCAGCCCAAGAACAAAAAGGTCGAATGATCTTCTTATCCAACATCAACTTGATCTCCTGGTCAGTGAAGGCTTGTTTTTCTTGTGACACACGGTAAGCTTTCTTACGAACAGGTACCTCGTTGATGGTGATAATGCGATGTTTAACCACATTGGTGTGTCTGATTTCACTTGTGCAGGCAGTAGGCCATTCTTGGAGTAGATGATGAAGTTGTGACTGGTATATGGAAGATGTATCAGCGTTTGTGACCAGCTGTTGAATATACTGTCTGGTTTCTGTTGTTTCTTCTGGTGTAGGTAAGGCAATGAAAAGTGACAGCAATGTATCTGTAGCAGGAGGAGTCAAGAATGAAAATGTTTCTTTCGGATAATCAGTGGTAGCAGGTAAAGTATACAGAACATTACCAACATCCAAATTTATTCTAGTGGCTACCAGGAAATCCATACCTAACACCATGGGTATTATGAGATCATCAACCTTCATTACAAACAGTTCAATTTCATACCTTCTTCCTTGTAGCTCACATTCAAAACGCCATACTCCCATAGAAGGTAATACTTGACCATTGGCTTGCTTGAAAGTTTGCCCACGGCTTGATTTTAGCTGTTCTTTATGTCCCAGCTGTCTCCAACATGACTCTTGTATCAGAGTTAGGGAGCTTCCAGTATCGACCAGAGCTTGAAAGTATCTTCCTCTGACCAACAGGGGCAACGTCAGAGTTTTTAAGTTGGACTCACTTGTCCTAGGTTGTAGAATGCGGGTTGAAGAAGGATTTGACTTGGGGTGAGAATCTTGTTAAAATGGGGATTTTCTTTTCTGGGTTTCGGCATTAACCTGGCTCCAATACCGCTTCGTTTCTTCAAAATCTCTCTCAATTTGTGTTCCAGTTCTAACCAACTCACTCACTTCCTTCACAGTCCCTCTCAGTAAACTTGCAAGTCTGGGATTACAATTTCTCAAAATGGCCTGAACAATCTCTTTCTCTGTCATCTCTTTCTTCCATCTTTGACAAAGGGCTCAGTAGTGGTAAGCAAAATCACGAATGAATTCTCTGGAACCTTGTTTCCTTTCTAAAAGACGTTTTGTTGCGTTAGCTTCATAGTCATCTGTAAGGAAAGCATGCAAAAACTCTTGTTTAAATTGTTCCCAGGAAGTACATGTCTTCACTCAGCCAACCACCAGTCTTTAGCCGTACTCTTTAGCACAGAAGTCAGGGATGCTAGGATTTTAGAATCTGTGAGAGGTCTAATTGCAAAATACTCTTCACAGCGTTCTACGAAGGAGACAGGATCATCAGAATCAAATTGAGGAAATTCAGCTTTTACAGGTGGACGATAAAATACATCATTCACATTGTCTGGTAAGTTGGGAATTTGGTGAAATCTTGCATGGTAAGCTGGTGTGGACAATGGAGGAGAACCTGGAGTAGATATAACATGAGCATAACTTTTAAGTTTGGCATCAATTTGAGCATCTCTTCAGACAGTCGACCATTGACTTTCCCAAATCTTGAATGCTTAACTCAAGGCTCTGCTTAACTCTCTCACAATTTTGTAATTCTCTTTGTAATTCAATTTTTGTTCCAAGAGTTTACACTGACTGCTAAATTTAGTTTGTAAGCAGCATTGACATAACTTTTGCAGGCAAGTTTGTACATCACCCTCTAGAGTTGTAACTCACTCAGTCAGTCCATGACTAAACTGTTTGGTGAGACAGAAATCAGGAACCATATCACCTGGAGGAGAAAGTGGAAGATCAAGTTGATCATCAAATTCATTTTCATTGTCTGAGTTAAGGTACAGTTCACTGAAAGTGTTTATGAGATCTTTTATTGAAGGTGGGTCTCTTCTATTCACGAAAGGACCAGCTGAGAAATCCGCAGGGGGTTCATACTCATCCTCTGCACCGTGCGATGATATTGACATTTCTACAATACACACATTAAACAAAACACAAACACCACATAGACCTTTCACTTCAATATGCAACATAAGTGTCCCTGTTTGGGTGCCAATCTATAACCGTCCCAGTTACTTTGCACTGGTCAAGCTACAAGCATTCAAAGGGAGGATCACCTTTTGTGCAAATACTTAAATTGATCTAAGTTGAAAAAGGTCTATTATTAAATAAATTCTTGAACAAACAAGAGTGGTGTTTCTTTCAGCATGTATTCAAACTATTTACACATTCATTATCCACAAACTCCATATATTGCAAATCATACACAAATATATACATAAATACAATTCAATGTTTTTGTCGTGTGCATGTGTATGTACGTGTAGTGAATCAAAATGTCCAGTACAGTCCACTGCTGTTTGAGAGCATAAACAGTTCAGGAAATGAAGGAAACCAGTCTTATCTGTAGATGAGCAGAGTTACAAAGGTTGATGATGATGATGATGAAGTCAGTTGTTGTCCTACACTTAGATGTTTGGTCAATTGCAAGGTTTCATACCAAACGAACCAAAAGAGTTGCTTCAGCAATATAAGTGATCAAGATCTGCATCATAAACAAATCCTGTTTGAGCAGGAAAAAAACCCAAACAATTTCTCAAACAGGATTGGGGAAATAGGTTGCAGACAACCATGAGGCAGCATCCAACAGACCCTAGCACTTACTCTACAACTTCCTGTTTTATCCCATACAGAGTACACTCGTGTCACCCTAGTGGCTAGGAAGAACATAGCAACCATAGGCAGTGACTGTTACAGTGTCTATATATGAACATTTTAAGAATCTTGTGTACTTACTTCAGTGGAAATTAAAATTGGTATATTTTCAGAGGCATGTCCATTTGTTAAAGGATTTTTCATTTGAGGTACAGTTTTTGATATGGGTCTGTAAGTATAATGTCATATAAGGTGTTGTTTTATTGTTATAATTTGTTTTATGTATTTTTATTGTTACCCACACTTGTTTGATTCCTCAAAGAGTCATCTCAGTTGTAATCTACCTGTACCTGTGTGACCTCTCTGCAAGTGGGGTAAATTACTGTAGTTACCTGGGTGTAACTCAGAAGAAGAAAAACAAGATTTGTATTTCTAGAAGGAACTAGTGCTGTCAAACAGGGTGTAGGCCCTGTCTAGGCACAGTACTATTTAGAGGACACCAAAATTATTTTGGTGGGGGAGTAATGCATAAATATTTAGAAATACAGTGCTATAAGTTTAAATATATACAGTATATACTGTATATATATATATATATATATATATATATATATATATATATATATATATAGTATATACAGGGTTGGGAGGGTTACTTTTGAAATGTATTCCACTACAGATTACAGAATACATAAAATGTAAAATGTAATTTGTAAAATGTAATTTGTAATGTATTTCGTTAGATTACTCAAGGTCAGTAACGTATTCTAAATACTTTAGTTTACTTCTTCAGCACTGGTAGATTTTTTTCACTTGTTTTGACTATAAAAACTTACTGCCAGTACAGTAAGACAAAATACACATGTTAAAAATACGTTCTCTGAAAAACCTAAATATCTTATGCAGTGTTTTTGCAATCTTATCCAATATCTTATTACGATTTTTGCCCTAATATCAAAGGTCTTACTAGAAAAAAGAAATTATGATCCATAAAAAAATATGATCGTGCCTGGTAACGTGCATGTAAAATGGCTAGACATAGCATTTTAGCTTAGCATAAAGCTGACAATTTACACAAGGTTTATTTCTATTTCTTGTGCTCTAAACTTACTTCTCTGTCTGCTCGTATGAATGTAACACATCATAAGAAAGTGTTTCACCGCTGTTCAAATGCACTTTAGATCACATCATTTACATGGATAAATCTTTCCATCTGAAAGGACTAAACATTAAATGAAACAAATGACAATAAAATGCAAAGTAATCTCATCAGTAATCAAAATACTAGCCAATAATTTCCAGAACCTCACAAATTTCACAAGGTCAAAAACAGTTACTTTATATTAGCCTATATACTTACATTTCAACAAAATCTTAAGCAAATATTCTTTGAATTAAGTAATAAAATTAAAAACATTTAAGTAATCACTGTCAGTATTGCTGATAACGATACCAATACTGTTATTTATTAATTTATTTGTTATTTCTGAGAATAAAATTGGTAATATATTATTATATTTTATTGAAACATTTATAGGCCTCAATTGCAAATTATTACACTTATGTTTTTATCATTATTTCATTAACAACAATCGTCATTAACAGCTTTGTCATTATTGAGTGTGAATTAACTATAGATTTTCTGTCTACCTCAGACAAGCCAGACTTGTCTCATGAAATATACGTGAGCATTGCAAAGTTTTTGCAGAACTGAAATAACATGCTTCATTACATGTCTGGCCGCAGTTTCAAGAGAAATATCCAGCGGCGGTGCCAAAATCGAGCGAAATGAAGTTGTAAACTTTACCCTAAACCTAACCAATAGTGTCTGAAAAGAGAAATGAGAGTTTAACAAAGCAGACCTCCTTACTCCTTAACCAACACCTAACCCTAACCGATAGTGTTTTAAAATGCAAATTCAAAATAAAAAAGAGAACACATTAACTGAAGCAACCACATCATTATGTGTTGCTTCTATGCCATATTCACACATGTTTGGTTGGTCTTGAACCATAGCTGTTGAGTTCAAAGTCCATCACTCTATCAGGTGAGCTACCAAACAAGCCGAAGACATAGGAATAAGTGTGTATATGTAGGTGGGTCTGTAATACAAGTGTAAAAATTTTTCATTTTTCAAATTTTACAATAAAGTAAAAGTGATTTGATATCATAACATAGCAGTGGGTGAGTAATAGAGTGAAAAATACGTTTTTATAAAATCAAAATCAGCAATTGTACTTGTGATTTGTGTGACAATGATTAAACGACACAGTTGTTGTAGCACCAGTTGTTGTTCATTTCACCAGGAAACTGCAGATAAACGTAGAAAGCAGCACGTAAAAGTCAGTTTGCAAAAATGTAGAGTAACAATCATTCTATGAGACCAGGTTAGACAAGCACTGCTCCCTCTTGTTTCTACTGACAATGACAGAGCAGGTGTGTGAGCACTGTCTGTAACTGTGTGCTGTGTTGTGCTGCTTTAAGCACTGATGAGTGGAAGAAGAAATAGTTCCTATCCAATGCAACCATTTGCTAGTGACGCCTGCAGCTGTATGACTGTACCATGAGTGTTTTGACTGACGTGAGAAACTATTTCCCTCAGAAAATTTCAACAATTGTGACATGTTTTCCATATTTCTGCCTGCTATTTATAATCAGAACAATCAATGAATCACTCTTTTGAGTCAGTTCTTCTCAGTGAATTGGCCAGGTCAACAAAGAGTCTGAACTGATTTGCGATTCAGTCTGATATGTTCGGACAGCTCACACACTGAATGATTTGGAGTGTTAGAAAAACAGTATCGGGATACTTTAGAACAAAGAGAGTGCTGGATGAATTGGATGTTCATTGTTCACCTATAATCAAATGAAACAAAAGGCTACTTTTTTTAAGAGGTAACTTTGAAAAACTTCAACTGTATCATGTGAATTATTATTTTAGAAATGTTTAGTAGCCAATAGTTACATGAATGCTACACATACTCAAGAAAATATAAAAATGCTTAGCTCAAAGTCACCAGAATTGAATGCTTTAGCATGCCTCTGGAGGTGCTCATGGTTCAGTTGTAATGAGTTGCTCCAAAGCAACTAACCCATGTGCATGAGATTCATTAACTAAAAGTACAAAGTAACAGAGAAGATCCAAACGAAAACTCAGAAGACAAAGAAAATCCAAATGTTCACAAGAGCCTCCACATAAAAAGTATGTTTCATAAAAAGACAAAGGGTAGTGGCAAACACTAGGGTAAATGTACACACACAGACTATTGAGGAGACACAGGTGCAGACAATCACCGTAACATGAAACCATATACAACAGGAAAACACAGGACAGCTAAAAATAATGTAAATAAACACAAAACATTGCTACATCTAGCAGTAATTGGGGGAAGGTTACCAAACTATTACAGATAGCCACTCTCTTAAGGGTGGCATCAGTGACAAATTCTCATGGCCAGCAAAGCCTTCTCTGCTGGCCTAACATGCCAAGTAAATAAATAAGTATTTTTCATCCTTTCATTCTCATTCACCTTTTTGCCTCTGTATTCTCAATCACATTCCACTCCTAATTTATCTACAGATGAATAGCCAAAATACTAAACGTTTATCCAGTCGGAATGTATTCCTTGATGCTTACAAGCGAAGCATGACGGCTGTTTCACAGATGTCAGGCCTTTGGAAAGTCTACAGAATCTCTCAACAGTTCAAGTGAATAGGCATCTAAAGTCAGATTGTCAGATTCATCAACCAGTCAGATTTATTTATTTGTTCTTAGGAAACCAGGGAACCAGGAAAATGCTGCCTACAGAGGTTGTATAGGGAGGTAGGAAGGGACCAAGGCACGTCCGAACCCAATGTTCATGTCACGTCCTGTCTACTGAGATACCTTCATCTGATTGATTTTTGAAGGCAGCATAGATGTATCTTTCACTGCCTATGAAATCCCACAATCCTATGCATACCGTTCCACAGCGGTTGAGCTGAAAAAAAAAGAAAAAAGAAAATGGCGGAGGAAGAGGCTGTTGATAACCAATTTGTGTATAAATGTATGTTTTTATTCACTTTTTCCAACTTTTGATTCCATTTCTAGCAAGAAAGTAGTACTGTAATTATTAAATAAACACCTGGTTATTGCCAAAACTCTCATGATTTTGTTTTAGATTATTAGACCATTCAGTCCAACTGAACCACAATGAAGCAGACATGTTACCTTTAGTGGACACCAGATGATGATAATCAGTTGCTGGTATCCTAGCAATGATGTGACGATGCTGCCTCATTAGCTTGTCTGAAACCAGTTTCTGGAGGTACCTTCATACACAAATGCTGTCTGTTAAATAATTAGCCACTTTTCCACCATCGGCCCGAAAAGTTCTCATCGCAAAACCGTACCGTTCAGTGCCGATCCAGGCCAGTTGGCGTGGTTACAGTTTCTTGTTCCACTGTGGTGCGGTGAAATCAGTATAATATATGTAACAATCCGTCTGTACACAACGGCGTGCGAAGTAAACTTTGGATCAAGTGCAGCACTCTATAGAGGATGATCGCATACTCCAGTTTTTAGGACAGTTTTTTTCCCCCTGGTTTTACTCTGCTAACAAACAGCAAAGAAACGGACCATGTTGCAAAAAGGAAAGTAAAGAGAAAAAGGTGAGAGGTTTACCATAATTTGCTGAGGGCATGTGTTTGCCACCGGACACAAATATGCAGAAAGGTAAAAGTTCTCAGACTAGCTAAAAAGGATATTTATTGATAAAATAGTATATAATTATTATATTAAAATAGTATATGAGTATATATATATTGATGTATTTTGAGTTTAAATGAGCTAGTAATCTACTTCCCTGATGAAAAAGGCATGTAGAAAGAATAAATGTAGGCTATAATACTAGTTAAGCCATCATAATAAAATAATGAAGATATATTTTATTTATTTTATATATATATATATATATATATATATATATATATATATATTTTTTTTTTTTTTTTTTTTTTTCACCCAATTTGGAACGCTCAATTCCCAGTGCGCTTTTAAGTCCTTGTGGTCGTGTAGTGATTTGCCTCAGTCCGGGTGGTGGAGGATGAATCCCAGTTGCCTCCGCGTCTGAGACCATCAACCCATGCATCTTATCACGTGGCTTGTTGAGCGCGTCGCCACGCAGAGACTTCACGCCATCCACTGCGGCATCTGCACTCAACTCAACATGCGCCCCACCGAAAACGAACTACATTATAGTGACCACAAGGAAGTTACCCCATGTGACTCTACCCTCCCTAGCAACCGGGCCAATTTGGTTGCTTAGGAGACCTGGCTAGAGTCACTCAGCACACCCTGGGATTCAAACTAGCGAACTCCAGGGGTGGTAGCCAGCGTCTTTTACCACTGAGCTACCCAGGCCCATCATGAAGATACATTAAATGAGTCGCCATGGATTAAAGCCATTCCACCAGCACAGTTGAGAACAGTTGAGTACAGTTAGCTAACCGTGCTGAGAATTCTGGGCCTAGAACGGTTTATAATCGTGCCGTGCCGAACTGTGCTCAAGTGGAAATGCGTTCCATACTGTGCTCAGAACCGTTTGGCCCGATGGTGGAAAAGCGTCTTTTGACTGATAGGGCAGTGAGGCAACAAGACAGCTACCTCTGGTTTCGGACGAAGCCAAAATCATGCTTCTAGCTGGCCTTTAGTGATGCAGTCATGCTTAAAGTGATGTATGTAATTTGAAAATGAAGAGCGCGAGATCTAGCTGACGAGTCGGCTTTCATCACTGCCGCTATCGCCATTGAGAAAGAGATCCTTATGGATCTGAAAACCTGAGATGTAAACAGGAAAGGAGGGCTGATTTTCACTTCAAGTAAATTGGTAAGTGCTTTTTGCATTGTTATAGCAACATCAGGAGTTTTCCAAGTGTAAATTAGGCAGGTTGGAGCATATCAGAGACTTTGAGATGAAAGGGCTTAGGCAGATACTGAGGGTAAAGTGGACAGAAAGGAAGACAAATGAGTGGGTACTGGAGAAAGCAAACACACAAAGAGAAATGTTTGAGTCAGCAGTGAAGAGGAAGGAAAATCATGAGGAAAAAGTTTGGAAATAGAAATCATTCAAGGTACAACACCAGGAAAAAGAAAGAAAGGAAGGCCAAAGACAGCTGGACAGCGAAGGCATTCGAGAGGGTAATCAGGGAAGCAGAAGACAGAGACAATTGGAGAAAGATTGTGCAAGATGCAGCCAAACAGAAGTCACAGGAAAAACATACAGTATAGGCCTACTAATGAAATATTTGCTATTTCTAAAAATTATTTAGTCAGAATACACACTACCTTTGAATGGCTATCAATGGAGATACATGCATGAAATAGGTACAGTATCTACCAGCAGGGGCTAACTGCCCAAGCTAACCAGCCAAACCTTGACCCCATGCGTAAGGCCCAGTGTTTTTAGGATGTCTTCTTTTTAAATCTTGCTTAAAGCGAAGGTGTTTTAAATAGGAGCAGGACAGTTGCTGTCATTTTCTAAGCCTGATATATATTTTAGGTATGCTGTACAATTGGTTGTTTAAGTATACTGTTTTAATCCTGGTTCATAGTGTGTTTGCAGTTTTCCCTTTTCCCCATTACATGTTTGATTCCTCAAAGAGTCATCTCAGTTGTAATCTACCCGAACCTGTGTGTCCTCTTTGCAATTGGGATAAATGACTATAGTTACCTGGGTGTAACTCAGAAGAAGAAAAACGAGATTTGTATTTCTTGAAGGAAATAGTGCTGTCAAGCAGGGGCGTAGCACCACATTTTGGGCCCTGGGCACAGTACTATTTAGAGGACTTGAAAATTATTTTAGTTGGGGAGTAGTGCATAAATATTTAGAAATACAATGCTGTAAGTTTATATATATATATATATATATATATATATATATTTGCTATATTTGTGATTCACCCCTTTTGTGTGATTCACACACAAGCCAATAATTTCCAGAGCCTCATAAATTACACAAGGCAAAACAATTACTTTAAATTAGCCTGTATACTTACATTACAACATAATCTTAAGCAAATATTCTTTGAATTAAGTAATAGATTAGTCGATATCAAGTATCATCACTGTCAATATTACTGATACCAATACCAATACTGTTATTTATTCATGTATTTTTTATTTCTGAGAATAAAATTGGTAATAGATTATTATATTTTACTGTAACATTTATAGGCCTCAACTGCAAATTATTAAACTTATGTTTTTATCATTATTTCATTAACAAAAATTGTCATTAACAGCTTTGTCTTTATTGAGTGTGAATTAACTATAGATTTTCTGTCTACCTCAGACAAGCCAGCCTGGTCTCATGAAATATAGGTGAGCATTGCAACATTTTTGCAAAACTGAAATTACGTGCTTCATTACACATTTGACTGCAGTTTTCAAGTGAAATGTCAAGCGGAGGGTGCCAAAACCAAGTGAAATGAAGTTGTAATCAGAGGAGATATTTAAGGCGAATTGGAGATGGAGGTTTTAATATGTGAAACGTACCTCCCTAACCTAAAACTTTACCTTAAACCTAACCAATAGTGTCCGAAAAGAGAAATGAGAGTTTAACAAAACAGACATCCTTACCCTTAATCACAACTAACCCTTACCGATAGTATTTTAAAATGCAAATTTGAAATAATAATAAAAAGAAAACACACATTAACTGAAGCAACCACATCATTTTGTGTCACTTCTGTGCTACTTTCACACATCTTTAGCTGGACTCAAACTGTGGCTGTCATACTTGAAGTCCAATGGTCTATCAGGTGAGCTACGAAGAAAGCTAAAGACATTGGAATAAGTGTGTATATGCAGGTGGGTCTGTAATACAAGTGTAAAAATGTTTCATTTTTCAAATTATGCAATAAAGTAAAAGTGTTTTGATATCATAACATAGAGGGGGTGAGACCCCGCCAGGGTCTGAATCAAGTCAGCCCCCGGATGTGCTCATGGTTCAGTTGTAATGAGTTGCTCCAAAGCAGCTATCCCATGTGCATTAGATTCATTAACTAAAAGTACAAAGTAACAGAGAAGATCCAAAATGAAAACTCAGAAGATAAAGAAAATCCAAATGTTCACAAGAGCCTCCACATAAAAAGTATGTTTCATAAAAAGACAAAGGGTAGTGGCAAACACTGGGGTAAATGTACGCACACAGACTATTGAGGAGACACAGGTGCAGACAATCACCGTAACATGAAACCATATACAACAGGAAACCACAGGATAGCTAAAAATAAAGTAAATAAACACAAAACATTGCTACATCTAGCAGTAATTGGGGAAAGGTTACCTACAGTAAAAGTTAGATGTTTACAAACACCTTAGCCAAATACATTTAGACTCAGCTTTTCACTATTCCTGACATTTAATCATGGAAAACATTCCCTGTCTTAGGTCAGTTAGGATCACTACTTTATTTTAAGAATGTGAAATGTCAGAATAATAGTAGAGAGAATCATTAATATCAGCTTTTATTTCTTTCATAACATTCACAGTGGGTCAGAAGTTTACATACACTTTGTTAGTATTTGGTAACATTGCCTTTAAATTGTTTAACTTGGGTCAGACCTTTTGGGTAGCCTTCCACAAGCTTCTTACAATAAGTTGCTGGAATTTTGGCCCATTCCTCCAGACAGAACTGGTGTAACTGAGTCAGGTTTTTTGGCCTCTTTGCTCGCACATACTTTTTTAGTTCTGCCCACAAATTTTCTATCAGATTGAGGTCTGGGCTTTGTGATGGCCACTCCAATACCTTGACTTTGTTGTCCTTAAGCCATTTTGCCACAACTTTGAATGTATGCTTGGGGTCATTGTCCATTTGGAAGACCCATTTGCGACCGAGCTTTAACTTCATGGCTGATGTCTTGAGATGTTGCTTCAATATATCCACATAATTTTCCTTCCTCATGATGCCATCTATTTTGTGAAGTGCACCAGTCATTCCTGCAGCAAAGCACCCCCACAATATGATGCTGCCACCACCATGCTTCACGGTTGGAATGGTGTTCTTTGGCTTACAAGCTTCACCCTTTTTCCTACAAACATAACAATGGTCATTATGGCCAAAAAGTTCAATTTTTGTTTCATCAGACCAGAGGAAATTTCTCCAAAAATTAAGATCTTTGTCCCCATGTGCACTTGCAAACTGTAGGCTGGTTTTTTTATGGCAGTTTTGGAGCATTGGCTTCTTCCTTGCTGAGCAGCCTTTCAGGTTATGTTGATATAGGATTCATTTTACTGTGGATATAGATACTTGTCTACCTGTTACCTCCAGCATCTTCACAAGGTCCTTTGTTATTGTTCTGGGATTGATTTGCACTTTTCGCACCAAACTACGTTCATGACTAGGAGACAGAATGTGTCTCTTTCCTGAGCAGTATGATGGCTGTGTGGTCCCATGGTGTTTATAGTTGCGTACTATTGTTTGTACAGATGAGCGTGGTATCTTCAGGCATTTGGAAATTGCTCCCAAGGATGAACCAGCCTTGTGGAGGTAAAAAACAAATCTGAGGTCTTTGCTAATTTCTTTTGATTTTCCCATAATGTCAAGCAAAGAGGCACTGAGTTTGAAGGTAGGCCTTAAAACACATCCAGAAGTATGCCTCCAATTCAGTACACTTCCTATCAGAAGCTAACTGGCTAATTATCTAAAAGCTTGACATAATTTTCTGGAATTTTCCACGCTGCTTAAAGGCACAGTTAACTTAGTATATGTAAACTGACCCACTGTTGTGATATAGTCAATTAAAAGTGAAACAATCTGTCTGTAAACAATTGTTGGAAAAATTACTTGTGTCTTGCACAAAGTAGATGTCCTAAACAACTTGCCAAAACTATAGTTTGCTCATATTAAATCTGTGGAGTGGTTAAAAAAATGAGTAAGGAGACTCATGAAATCAGGAGAATATACGTAACAAACGAAAGTAAAGAGAAAAAGGTGAGAGGTTTACCATAATTTGCTGAGGGCTTGTGTTTGCCACCGGACACAAACATGCAGAAAGGTAAAAGTTCTCAGACTAGCTAAAAAGGTATATTTATTGACAAAATAGTATATAAGTATTATATTAAAATATTATACGAGAACATATTGATGTATTTTTAGTTTAAATGAGCTAGTAATCTACTTCCCTGTAGTGATGTCCAGTTCGTGAAGGAATCGTTCGTTTGAACCGGTTCTTTTTAGTGAACGAGTTGAACTAGTTCACCAAATCGGACTGAATCGTTTGAAACAGTTTGCGTCTCGAGTCAACACTGATCCACAAGTTACTCTATCTTAACCTGTCTCTCGGATGTGCCTGACACTCCAAATCAAAATGAGCCGGGAGTAATATGATCCTAGATCTGGTGATATCTGCTTTTGCCAACTCTTCTTTGCAATTAACCGCTCCAACTAGTTCACAAATTGGACTGAACGCTCGGGTCGCAACAGCTCTCGAGTCAACAGTACAATGAGTTACTTGTAACAGTTCTCGAGTCAGCAGTACACTTAACTGAGAATCGCCTATTTCGGAGGTGTCAGACATCCTGAGAACCAATAAGCTGCTGATATTGCGCATGTGTGTGATTAAGGGGCGAAATGTATGTTTCAGGTGTATTTTGTTGAACAACAGAGAGCGTAACATAAAACATACTGGAAATATGTTCATGACTTGATTGTATTACTGTTTTATCAACATATGAAGATGATCCACTCTACAGCTCTCGAGTCAACAGTACACTGATCCGAGGACAGCAGCTCTTGAGTCAACAGTACATTGGTCCAAGGACAGCAGTTCTCGAGTCAACAGTACACTAATCCGAGGACAGAAGCTCTCGTGTCAACAGTACATTGAGTCGATCACAGCAGTTTGCGAGTCACCTGTACACTGAACTGAGAATCGCCTCTTTCGGACATAATACTGAGACCTGCTGATCAGTGAGCAGCTGATGAGCATGTGTGAAATGAGGACCTGAATGAGGGGGTGAAATGTTTCAGTTGAGAGATGTAAACAAATTTTACTATTGAGTATTGTGCATGCAGATTATATCTGAATTTGTGATGAGCTGGATCATGGTTTCTGTAAAAAAGGGTGAGTTGATTAAGCAATTGAGCACTTTTTATGCTTTAAACATGTGTAGAACATCCATGTTTGTATATCAGTGTCAGTATTGGGTGTAATTAGGTGCAAAATTTTAATGTAGGATGTATTGTAAGATCACTGAATGAAACACTGATGACAATAAACACCCTTATTATTATAACTTAATTAAATAAAATGTTATAATTAGCAATATGCCCTTACATATGGCTTTATTGAATGTGTTTGTGTGTGTATTCTAGGACGCCGGCGTATTAGCTGAAAGCTACCTTTGGTTTAAGTGTATGTTGGAAGCCAAAATCATGCTTCTAGCTGGCTATGAGTGACGCAATCATGCTTAAAGTGATGTACATAATTTGAAAGCGAAGAGCAAGATCTAGCTGACGAATCGGCTTTCATCACTGCCACTATCGCCATTGAGAAAGAGATCCTTATGGATTTGAAAACCCGAGATGTAAAGAGGAAAGGAGGCCTGATTTTCTATTTAAGTAAATTGGTAAGTGCTTTTTGAATTGTTATAGCAACATCAGGAGTTTTCCAAGTGTAAATTAGGTTGGTTGGAGCATTCAGTGTCGGTTCAAGTTTTGAAAAGTAACCATGTACCCTTACGAAACAAAATTTATTGCAAGCAACATTTAAATAGCAGATATTATTAGATAGCTTTTCCCTGGTATTATAGACCTCTTTGGTTTTGGCTTTCATGAGTCGATGTGTTTTTATAATGTCAATTGGTTGTATTAGTTGACTGCAACGTAATGTATGATGTCCATAGGCATAGGATGTCTTATAAATTGTGAAACTGTGTTTTCTTAATGGCATGAATCGCACTGAAGGCCTAGACTTCAAGGGGACATTTACTGGCTTACTCCAATATACTCCAATGGGTTCAAATTCAAGGAAGACATTTTTTTTACTGTACATGCTTCTTTAAAGCCATTAATTGCACAAATTGGAACATGAGATACAAATGGACATCTGTCCCTGTAATCTCTAGAATATGATTAATTGGTGTTGCTAAATGTAAACTAAATCAAATTAGTGCAAAACAGATCAAATATATATATATATATATATATATATATATATATATATATATATATATATATATATATATATATATATATACACACACACACACACATATACACTACCGTTCAAAAGTTTTGAAACACTTACTCATTCTTAATGAGTAAGAGGCTTGTCAGGTGTTGTCGGGCATATTGTAACCAGGCTTTTTTGTGACACTGGCACAGTAAAGGCTTCTTTCTGGCAACTCGACCATGCAGCTCATTTTTATTCAAGTATCGTTGTGTTGTGCTCCTTGAAACAACCACACCGTCTCTTTCCAGAGCAGCCTGTATTTCTCCTGAGGTTACCTGTGGGTTTTTCTTTGTATCCCGAACAATTCTTCTGGCAGTTGTGGCTGAAACCTGACTTTGGCTTGGTATCAAGAGATCCCCGAATTTTCCACTTTTTAATAAGTGATTGAACAGTACTGACTGGCATTTTCAAGGCTTTGGATATCTTTTTATATCCTTTTCCATCTTCATAAAGTTCCATTACCTTGTTACGCAGGTCTTTTGACAGTTCTTTTCTGCTCCCCATGGCTCAGTATCTAGCCTGCTCAGTGCATCCACATGAGAGCTAACAAACTCATTGACTATTTATACACAGACACTAATTGCAATTTAAAAAGCCACAGGTATGGGAAATTAAACTTTAATTGCCATTTAAACCTGTGTGTGTCAGCTTGTGTGTCTGTAACAAGGCCAAACATTCAAGGGTATGTAAAGTTTTGATCAGGGCCATTTGGTTGATTTCTGTTATCATTATGATTTAAAATGGAGTCAACTATGTGTCAACTATGTGATGATAAATGGCTTCATATCATCACTATCCTTAAATAAAATACTTTTTTTGCATGATCAGTCATATTTTCAAAATCAATGCCAGAATTTCACAATTTCTGGCAGGGTATGCAAACTTTTGAGCACAACTGTATATATATATATATATATATATATATATATATATATATATATATATATATATATATATATATATATATTCTTTTTTTCTTTTTTTCTTCACATTTTAGAATAATAGTAAAGTCATTAAAACTATGGAATAACATAAATGGAACTATGGGACTTATGTTGTGACTAAACAAAATAAATAAAAACTGTGTTATATTTTAGCATCTTCAAAGTAGTCACCCTTTGCCTAGAATTTTCAGACATGTATTTTTGACATTTTCTCAACCAACTTCTTGAGGTATTACCCTGGGATGCTTTTTAAACAGTATTGAAGGAGTTCCCATCTATGTTG
Organism: Myxocyprinus asiaticus; assembly: GCF_019703515.2. Taxonomy (NCBI): domain Eukaryota; kingdom Metazoa; phylum Chordata; class Actinopteri; order Cypriniformes; family Catostomidae; genus Myxocyprinus; species Myxocyprinus asiaticus. The sequence goes on from NC_059351.1 coordinate 43,456,658, forward strand.
GGCACTTATTGGCTGCTTTTCTTTATTATTTAGTCCAAGTCATCAATTTCAAAAACTTTTTTATTTTTATTTTAGTTTTATAATGAAATAAATTAATATGGTGGCACAATTATATTTTTGTCTACAAAACTAATTTCAAACATTTAAGCATACGCCTGCAGATCAAAAGATTTTTAAGATCATGTGAAACACTTCAGTCAAGTGTTTCAAAAATTTTGACCAGTAGTGTGTATATATACAGGTGCTGGTCATATAATTAGAATATCATCAAAAAGTTGATTTATTTCACTAATTCCATTCAAAAAGTGAAACTTGTATATTATATTCATTCATTACACACAGACTGATATATTTCAAATGTTTATTTCTTTTAATTTTGATGATTATAACTGACAACTAAGGAAAATCCCAAATTCAGTATCTCAGAAAATTAGAATATTGTGAAAAGGTTCAATATTGAAGACACCTGGTGCCACACTCTAATCAGCTAATTAACTCAAAACACCTGCAAAGGCCTTTAAATGGTCTCTCAGTCTAGTTCTGTACGCTACACAATCATGGGGAAGGCTGCTGACTTGACAGTTGTCCAAAAGACAACCATTGACACGTTGCACAAGGAGGGCAAGACACAAAAGGTCATTGCAAAAGAGACTGGCTGTTCACAGAGCTCTGTGTCCAAGCACATTAATAGAGAGGCGAAGGGAAGGAAAAGATGTGGTAGAAAAAAGTGTACAAGCAATAGGGATAACCGCACCCTGGAGAGGATTGTGAAACAAAACCCATTCAAAAATGTGGAGGAGAACCACTACGCACAGATGTGGGTTTCAGCTGTCGCATTCCTTGTGTCAAGCCACTCTTGAACAACAGACAGCGTCTGAAGCGTCTCGCCTGGGCTAAAGACAAAAAGGACTGGACTGCTGCTGAGTGGTCCAAAGTTATGTTCTCTGATGAAAGTAAATTTTGCATTTCCTTTGGAAATCAGGGTCCCAGAGTCTGGAGGAAGAGAGGAGAGGCACACAATCCACGTTGCTTGAGGTCCAGTGTAAAGTTTCCACAGTCAGTGATGGTTTGGGGTGCCATGTTATCTGCTGGTGTTGGTCCACTGTGTTTTCTGAGTTCCAAGGTCAACGCAGCCGTATACCAGGAAGTTTTAGAGCACTTCATGCTTCCTGCTGCTGACCAACTTTATGGAGATGCAGATTTCATTTTCCAACAGGACTTGGCACCTGCACACAGTGCCAAAGCAACCAGTATCTGGTTTAAGGACCATGGTATCCCTGTTCTTAATTGGCCAGCAAACTCACCTGACCTTAACCCCATAGAAAATCTATGGGGTATTGTGAAGAGGAAGATGTGATTATGCCAGACCCAACAATGCAGAAGAGCTGAAGGCCACTATCAGAGCAACCTGGGCTCTCATAACACCTGAGCAGTGCCACAGACTGATCGACTCCATGCCACACCGCATTGCTGCAGTAATTCAGGCAAAAGGAGCCCCAACTAAGTATTGAGTGCTGTACATGCTCATATTTTCATGTTCATACTTTTCAGTTGGCCAAGATTTCTAAAAATCCTTTCTTTGTATTGGTCTTAAGTAATATTCTAATTTTCTGAGATACTGAATCTTGGATTTTCCTTAGTTGTCAGTTATAATCATCAAAATTAAAAGAAATGAACATTTGAAATATCAGTCTGTGTGTAATGAATGAATATAATATACAAGTTTCACTTTTTGAATGGAATTAGTGAAATAAATCAACTTTTTGATGATATTCTAATTATATGACCAGCACCTGTATATTTATATATTCTGTAAATCTAGCGACTTTCACATTCAGCCCCCTACCGGTTGGGGCTGGTTAAAGGTGGAGATTTATAGTAAAAAAAAAAAAAAAAAATTTAAATAATTCTTCTAAAAATCAATATTTGTGTTCTGCAGAAGAAAGTCATATACATCGGATCATTGTCGAGTCGTTTTTGACACTGGGGAAAAAAAGGTAATGCTGCAATTTAAATTATGAGCAAATTAAAGTGTTTTTTGACCTTGGATACATGTAAATCTATTGTATGAGACCTTTAAAACAAAATTAGGCACGTTTAAAAACCATAATAGGTGCTCTTTAAATGGTTTTCATTTCAATGTATTTCACATTCAGTTCTAAGATTAACTCGGTAATAAATCCAACAGTTTTTTTTTTTTTTTTACCAACCCGATTTGCAACTGGAGCTCTGCAAAGCATATTTAAATTACATGGGGAACACAAAAATAATTGCACCCCAGTGTAAATAGCAACTGACACTGTGCAGCTATTTTCACCCCAATAGTCTGGTGGAACCACAGAAATATACAACAAACTAACCAGTATATGTTGCTGCAGTGGCGCGGGGTGTAAAGACGGTGTGAATGTGTAGTGCTGTTCTAGAGACTGCTAACCGCTATTTGTCCCACTCTTTTCCCCCTTCGTTTCCTGTTTCCACTCTTAATATTTCCTTTAATACTACTTAAAATAATGTAAATATAATATAAAAATGAATATAAATGTAGATTTCATCGCAGTGATTTGTTCACGGCGAATGTCGAGGACTGCAGAGAAGGGTTTGGTCCGGAGGCGGGGGTGTTTCTCAATTCAAAGAACGCAGAGAACGTTCTTGTGTTCTTATGAATACTGCAGACCAGTCTTGCCAAGCAACATTGGAAGAACGAACTTGTAAGGACAGGACAACGTAGATGTGCTGCGATTTTCCTGTTGCACAATTAACCATCACAGCACATTTGAATCCAGTTAGAAACTACTGGAATTATCACACCAGTGACAGCATTAATATCATCACACCAGTGAGGTTTTGCAGGACTAGTGACATGTTAAAAGAATAAAGTCTGTAAACACTTGTTTTCTCCATGTTTATTATTATATTAAAATTATGCCCAAAAAAACAACAAATGTTTTTAGTATTTTTAGTTTTTACTTTTTAGTATAACGTATAACGACTCTCACGGGCCATAGGACTTTCGGAGCTTACAGCGGGAAACTCTTGAGGACAAAAACAAAACAATAAATGTCCTTCCTCTGCCACCGTAGTACCGAGTTCTTGCCCACAAGTCACCATCCGATGCATCCTCGATTTCAAAGACACATCCAGGTAATTTCCTGTATTCTCGGTACTTGTGTTCTTTTTTTTCCTTTTTCTCCCAATTTGGAATGCCCAATTCCCAATGTGTTTTTAAGTCCTCATGGTCACGTAGTGATTCACCTCAATCCGGGTGGCAGAGGACAAATCCCAGCTGCCTCCACATCTGAGACTGTCAACCCACGCATCTTATCACGTGGCTTGTTGAGCGCGTTGCTACGGAGACATAATGCGTGTGGAGGCTTCACGCCATCCACCGCAGCGTCCACGATTATAGCCATGAACGAACCACATTATAGCGAGGAGGTTACCCCATGTGACTCTACCCTCCCTAGCAACCGGGCTGGCAACTAGACTCAGCACGCCCTGGGATTCAATAACCTGGGACAGCAAACTAACGAACTCCAGGGGTGGTAGCCAGCGTCTGAGCTACCCAGGCCCCGGTACTTGCGTTCTTGAGGATTGTAATCAAACTTCGGCAGTGGATGATGACATAGAACGAGTCCATGAGAACATAAAAACACAAAAGAACACTCACTGGCTGTGTCTCGTTTGGAAGGCTGCATGCTAGGTAGTATACTGCGTCCTTTGAAGGCTACAGTATACCGAGTGTCCTCCTTTAAACAAGCCTAGTTTAAATGAGATGGCCTTCGTAAGACAAACGGAAACATAACTTAACATGGTTGCTATGACAGCACGCCACACTTTAACAAGCGGGAGCGCTTTGAGTGAGAAGGGAACAAAGTCCATTTAGAAGGGAATGTATGAGGTACATTTTAGGAGATTTATAATGATGTAAAGAGAAAAGAAAATAGATTTTACAGGTGTACTTTTAGTCTAATACTTTATTTTAATTATAGATTAATATAATTACACATATTATATACTCTGCACCCATCTACTGAGGTACTTCAACTGAGAATTAACATTCCTTGCATTTGAACATCATATTTACGGGCAAATTGGCGTCATTTTTTATAGACATTTCCTATGAAGCAAAGTATTGTGAGTTATGAGTGCCCACGAAGGATATACCTCATGCATCCTCCGAATCCCCGTGAAAGAAGGTCGCATTCGAAGGCTGCATTCGAAGTGTCCTACTCGCTTTTATGAAACGAGACAGCCTTGATGACGTATGCGGCCGAGAAATGCGACCTCTGGAGGACGCATCTTTCCAAACGAGACACAGCTATTGCGAAACAGCCGGGGTCTGTTGATCGCACTCGTTCCTGCGTGAAACCATGGTTACTGTAGTAAACCAAGACTATTTTTTTTTCTAAGGTAAGGTTAATGTTAGGTTTAGGGGTAGAGGTTAATGTAGTGTGTCTGTGGGACTCTAAATAAACACATTACAGTGATGCCCATACTGTATGTTAGTATTTAAATATGGGTGCAAGTAGTATCTGAAACTATTTGCACCAAGGTGCAATTAGTATCTACCATTATTTGCACGAGTGTTGGGGTGCAAATAATATTGACTGTCACTATTTGCACTGGGGTGTAAATAGCATATACCATTATATAAATTTCAAGTCATTTTAAATTGAAAAATTCCATAATTTTATTAAAATACTTTTTAAATTACATGATCTTAAAACTTCCATTATGTGTATGTATGTTGTTTTTGTTTTCTCTTAAGCATTTTCTAAGTTTTCATTTAATTAGGGATAAATACACACACACACACACACACACTATATATATATATATATATATATATATATATATATATATATATATATATATATATAGCTAGAATACAATAATATTTTTAGTTAGATTGTAGATAAAGAGCATAAAAATTGTGAATAAATAAGTTAGCATAAACACATTTTACATTTGTCCTATAAAATTAAAGATATGTCATATAAATTATTTATAAAGCAAGATCAAAATTTTTTTTAAATATAAAATATTGAATAATCAAATAAATAAAACCCTTCATTAGCAGATAATACAATTAATACATCTTTCATTACAGATTCTGTATGCCCAGCAATACAGGAATTTCTTTAATTAATATGTATTCATTTTATATATATATAGAAATGTTTTAAATTTTAGTATTTTTAAAACATCAATGCAAAATAGGTCACTGAATATCTCTATATTCTCTAGAAGAGGCTGTTTCGAGTTGTGTACTGTACATTATATGACTGTCTTCTGTGCCAACGTCTTCTAATTGCTGCACAGCAACCACAGAGCAAACACTAAAGACAGAAAAATATAGCACAAAAGTCAATATCCTGTGTGGGTTTTTATAGCCAGTAACCTGCACTTAAACATTGTAAACGACACTTAAAAATTAGATCTAAGTCTATTTTTAAAACCAATAGTATAACATATTGCTGCAATCCTTAATCACTTCATAACCGATACACATTTTACATTGTCATCATGATACTTACACAAAGTAGAATCCAGCAAGGGACAAGTATGATGACGATAGCACAAGGGACAATGATAGCCACAACCCATGCTGCACTAGTACCGTTGTTGGGGACTGTAGTGTTGGGCGTTACAGCAGGTGCGGGTGTGGTAACAACATTAACTTTGAGAAGTTCCTGGAGAAAGATGCTGGGTGTCTGAATGTCACTTTCTGAGAAAACATACTGTACATCGGCCTGAATCACAGTGGAGTTACCCCTAAGAGGAAATTAAAATGTACAATAAAAGACACAAGTAAATAACTGAAATTATCCTTTCATGCCTCACTGGATATTTCTGCTTCAAATAAAGTAAAAGGTACTGAGTCACGACTTACGTGAAATTGGCTCTTTTGAACACAAATGGAGTAGCTGAGGGGGAACTTAGGATCTGGTTCAACTGTAGAATTTAGCAAATAATATAGAGATTAATATATAAAATGATATATTAATGGCTAATGTGATTTAAATAAGGCAATTTCAAATTCAGGGCAAGCATTTGTAAATTATCTCTTCATTAAAGTGTCTCAAACTCACCAGTTTATTAATAGAGTTTTGAATTAATGTGTAGGTTTCATCTCTGAGTTCCAGTTTCTCAGTCATGGTGACATTACTGATTTCAAATCCAAATTTGATAGCATAGGAGTTATCAGAAATTCCTTAAAAAGCATATAAAACAAGAATTAGTTGTGTGGTTGTTTGTGAGTAGTACACATATATTAGGGAGCACAAAATGAAGAGTAAGACTCACTCTGAAAAGTGACATTCACAAAGCTCACAGGATCACTCAGGGTTCGTGTTGAGACAGATCGCTTAGTTCTGAGACGTGAGTCGAGTAGAGAGTTAGCCAACTCAAGAACTTTACTCTCACTTGGTATGGGACCCAGCGTGATGAACACGAGGCGAATGTAAATAATCGCCTTCCCAACCCTGAAAAAGATAGTAAATCAGAGACATTTAGAGACAGAACACGACAAGAATTTAACTTTTACAAAATTATACTCGAATCATAGATCTTACACAGTCGGTGGAGAAGTTACAGCAGGTGCCGGTGTGGTAACAACATTAACTTTGAGAAGTTCCTGGAGAAAGATGCTGGGTGTCTGGATGTCACTTTCTGAGAAAACATACTGTACATCGGCCTGAATCACAGTGGAGTTACCCCTAAGAGGAGATTAAAATGTACAATAAAAGACACAAGTAAATAACTGAAATAATCCTATCATGCCTCTTTTAAAATCACTGGATATTTCTGCTTCAAGTAAAGTAAAAGGTACTGAGTCACAACTTACGTGAAATTGGCTCTTTTGAACACAAACGGAGTAGCTGAGGGGGAACTTAAGATCTGGTTCAACTGTAGAATTTAGCAATAAATATAGAGATTAATATAGAATATTGAAAGATTGAGGCTAATGTGATTGAAATAAAACAATTTTAATTTCAGGTCAAGTTTTTGTAAATTATCACTTTATTGAAGTAGCTCAAACTCACCAATGTATTAATGGAGTTTTGAATTAATGTGTAGGTTTCATCTCTGAGTTCCAGTTTCTCAGTCATGGTGACATTACTGATTTCAAATCCAAATTTGAGAGCATAGGAGTTATCAGAAATTCCTTAAAAAGCATATACAACAAGAATTAGTTGTGTGCTTGTTTTGGGTGGTACACATGTAATAGGGAGCACAAAATGAAGAGTAAGACTCACTCTGAAAGGTGACATTCACAAAGCTCACAGGATCACTCAGGGTTCGTGTTGAGACAGATTGCTTAGTTCTGAGACGTGACTCGAGTAGAGAGTTAGCCAACTCAAGAACTTTACTCTCACTTGGTATGGGACCCAACGTGATGAACACAAGGCGAATGTAAATAATCGCCTTCCCAACCCTTCAAAACATAGTAAATCAGAGACATGTAGAGATAGAACATAACAAGTATTGACTTTTCACTGATTCTTGAGATAAGGGACAAAACATGTTTTACATACAAAAGTCATCTTTATGTTAAAAATCAAGAAATTCATAATAATAAAAATACTGGAAAGGTTAAAGTGAAGATTTAGAGTAATAAAAGGACTTAAATATTGCTCTGTTTCTCACCCACACCTATTATATTTCTTCTGAAGATATGGATTTAAACATTCCTTTATGTGATTTCCTTTATGTGATTTCTGGAGCTACAAAGGTCTGATCAACATTCACCTGTATTGTATGGACCTACAGAGCTGAGATATTTTTCTAAAAACCTTTGTTTGTGTTCTGCTGAAAGTCATACACATCTGGAATGGCATGAGGGTCAGTAAATGATGAGAGAATTTTCATTTTTGGGTGAACCATCCCTTAGACTTTACACTCTTGTTGGATGGATAAAATTAAAATAGCATGCTTTTTAGTGTGTCTGACAGAGTTGACAGTAAGATGTAAGTTATGAAGTGAATAAATGTCAATTTTCAGAGAAAAAAAAAAGCGTTTTTATAAAAACCTGTTCCCTTACATGGTTCGTTAACTGAGACCTTTGCCTACAAATATATCCATTTCAAATTAATTTAGTATTAAAAATAAAAACTCAAATTTTAAAAATGTTTTGTCCATCATCTCAAGAATCAGTGTTTTACAAAAATATACTTGAATCATAGGTCTTACAAAGTCGGTGGAGAAGTTGTGTTTGTCATTGGAGTTTTGGTTGTGGTTAGGCCTGGAATGCAAAGAAAAGATTTGTGAAGAAGAATCATGTTTTAAACATTTGGTGTTTGTGGAGTGAGACACTTAAACATGAAAAATTAAGTAATGTTTGATTGTACGTACCCGTCTGTAAACGAAGCTCATTTAGGAAGCTGACTGGCTGAATGAGATCTCCATCCTGGAATGTGTATTCCATAATGCCCTCAATCTCATTTAATGTGCTCCTACCGGAAAAACAAAGAAGATATCTAACTTCATTCCATATGTACAAAACAAGGCAAATGTATTTTTTTTATGTTCTATGGTTTTAATAAGCTTAAATACTGGGACATATGAAAAGAAAAAAGTTTGCATCTTACATGAATTTGGAGAACATGGGCTCCAAATCATGACTGCCAGGCTCATTTAAAATAGTGTTCAGCTGCGGGGAAAAAACAAACCATTAAACAAACAACATTTACAGAACTAATTTTTGGGCTATTTGTGAATGCTTACAGCGTTATTGATGATATCATGCATTTGCTTGTACATGTTGCTTCTTAGAGCTGGGTCCTCTGGCATGCTGATATTCCTCAAATTAAAGGTAAGGATGATGGCATAGGAGGTTTTTGACATTTCTGTTGGCAAACATATTCATTTTAATCCCTCTCAATTTGGCATTTATCACTGGTTTTACACTTTAAAATGTTTAAATGTTCTAATTCAAGATGAAAAAACATACTCTCATAGGTAAAATTCACCAGCTTCACTGATTCGTTGAGCTGTGACTCTCTGGAGTTCCGGAGAGTGCTGATGGCACTGAGGACCAGAGCTTCGCTGGGGACTGGAGATGAAGAGTTGAACAGCAGTTTGCTTGTCACCACTGCGGAACCAGATCTGCAAAAGACACCATTTTTTTTTGAATACAATTGAAGGGTTTTGGAGTGAAAATGGAACTGTCTGACTGTGATTCCTGAAGCGAAATAATTAACACTCACACTAGGTTTAAAGCTGTCACAGGGAAGCTGCTTGTTGTCATCGGAGACACAGTTGTAGTGGTTAAACCTGCAATACAATCCAAAGGGAAACAATACAACTGTCAAGATTTGGAGGAAGGTTTATGCACTTTCAAGACATTACAACATTCATATCACTGAAGATGATCTAATAGGACATACCCATCAGTAAATGAAGCTCATTTAGGAAGCTGACTGGTTTTATCACCTCTCCATCCTGGAAGGTATATTCCATAATGCCCTCTATTTGGTTTGATGTGCTCCTGCAGAAACAGAAGAAAACTGTTTCTAAAAAGCTAAAATTCAAACATGTAAAAGAGATTTATTTAGATATTTTGGCAAATGTATGTTTCTTTTTGGTTGTTTCAACGTCCAGAAATATGTTGATGAAGAAACTGCACATTTCAAATGAACTGGATTAAGTGACAGAAGACAGATTTTCTCTTACGTGAAGTTGGAGGACTTGGGTTCAAAAACTTGGCTGCCAGGCTCATTAAGAAGAGTGTTCAACTGCAGGGAAATATCAAAACATTTGTCACACTCTCGGCATGGTTTGTAATAAGCCCATGCTCTTATTGGGTCAGTTGTGAATGCTTACCACATTATTGGTAATATTCTGCACTCGCTGGTAGGTGTTGCTTCTGAGCTCAGGGTCCCCTTGCATGCTTATGTTGATCAGGTTAAATGTAAAGATGACCGCATAGGAGGTTTCAGAGATTTCTGTTTAAAAATATGTTACTTTTTGATTGCGCCAAAGCTTGACATTCATCACTGGTTGACATCTTCAAATTTCAACAGCATTTCAGATGAAAATTACGTAGCTTACTTTCATAGGTAACATTCACCAGCTTCACTGATTCGTTGAGCTGTGACTCTCTGGAGTTCCGGAGAGTGCTGATGGCACTGAGGACCAGAGCTTCGCTGGGGACTGGAGATGAAGAGTTGAACAGCAGTTTGCTTGTCACCACTGCGGAACCAGATCTGCAAAAGACACCATTTTTTTTTGAATACAATTGAAGGGTTTTGGAGTGAAAATGGAACTGTCTGACTGTGATTCCTGAAGCGAAATAATTAACACTCACACTAGGTTTAAAGCTGTCACAGGGAAGCTGCTTGTTGTCATCGGAGACACAGTTGTAGTGGTTAAACCTGCAATACAATCCAAAGGGAAACAATACAACTGTCAAGATTTGGAGGAAGGTTTATGCACTTTCAAGACATTACAACATTCATATCACTGAAGATGATCTAATAGGACATACCCATCAGTAAATGAAGCTCATTTAGGAAGCTGACTGGTTTTATCACCTCTCCATCCTGGAAGGTATATTCCATAATGCCCTCTATTTGGTTTGATGTGCTCCTGCAGAAACAGAAGAAAACTGTTTCTAAAAAGCTAAAATTCAAACATGTAAAAGAGATTTATTTAGATATTTTGGCAAATGTATGTTTCTTTTTGGTTGTTTCAACGTCCAGAAATATGTTGATGAAGAAACTGCACATTTCAAATGAACTGGATTAAGTGACAGAAGACAGATTTTCTCTTACGTGAAGTTGGAGGACTTGGGTTCAAAAACTTGGCTGCCAGGCTCATTAAGAAGAGTGTTCAACTGCAGAGAAATATCAAAACATTTGTCACACTCTCGGCATGGTTTGTAATAAGCCCATGCTCTTATTGGGTCAGTTGTGAATGCTTACCACATTATTGGTAATATTCTGCACTCGCTGGTAGGTGTTGCTTCTGAGCTCAGGGTCCCCTTGCATGCTTATGTTGATCAGGTTAAATGTAAAGATGACCGCATAGGAGGTTTCAGAGATTTCTGTTTAAAAATATGTTACTTTTTGATTGCGCCAAAGCTTGACATTCATCACTGGTTGACATCTTCAAATTTCAACAGCATTTCAGATGAAAATTACGTAGCTTACTTTCATAGGTAACATTCACCAGCTTCACTGATTCGTTGAGCTGTGACTCTCTGGAGTTCCGGAGAGTGCTGATGGCACTGAGGACCAGAGCTTCGCTGGGGACTGGAGATGAAGAGTTGAACAGCAGTTTGCTTGTCACCACTGCGGAACCAGATCTGCAAAAGACACCATTTTTTTTTTGAATACAATTGAAGGGTTTTGGAGTGAAAATGGAACTGTCTGACTGTGATTCCTGAAGCGAAATAATTAACACTCACACTAGGTTTAAAGCTGTCACAGGGAAGCTGCTTGTTGTCATCGGAGACACAGTTGTAGTGGTTAAACCTGCAATACAATCCAAAGGGAAACAATACAACTGTCAAGATTTGGAGGAAGGTTTATGCACTTTCAAGACATTACAACATTCATATCACTGAAGATGATCTAATAGGACATACCCATCAGTAAATGAAGCTCATTTAGGAAGCTGACTGGTTTTATCACCTCTCCATCCTGGAAGGTATATTCCATAATGCCCTCTATTTGGTTTGATGTGCTCCTGCAGAAACAGAAGAAAACTGTTTCTAAAAAGCTAAAATTCAAACATGTAAAAGAGATTTATTTAGATATTTTGGCAAATGTATGTTTCTTTTTGGTTGTTTCAACGTCCAGAAATATGTTGATGAAGAAACTGCACATTTCAAATGAACTGGATTAAGTGACAGAAGACAGATTTTCTCTTACGTGAAGTTGGAGGACTTGGGTTCAAAAACTTGGCTGCCAGGCTCATTAAGAAGAGTGTTCAACTGCAGAGAAATATCAAAACATTTGTCACACTCTCGGCATGGTTTGTAATAAGCCCATGCTCTTATTGGGTCAGTTGTGAATGCTTACCACATTATTGGTAATATTCTGCACTCGCTGGTAGGTGTTGCTTCTGAGCTCAGGGTCCCCTTGCATGCTTATGTTGATCAGGTTAAATGTAAAGATGACCGCATAGGAGGTTTCAGAGATTTCTGTTTAAAAATATGTTACTTTTTGATTGCGCCAAAGCTTGACATTCATCACTGGTTGACATCTTCAAATTTCAACAGCATTTCAGATGAAAATTACGTAGCTTACTTTCATAGGTAACATTCACCAGCTTCACTGATTCGTTGAGCTGTGACTCTCTGGAGTTCCGGAGAGTGCTGATGGCACTGAGGACCAGAGCTTCGCTGGGGACTGGAGATGAAGAGTTGAACAGCAGTTTGCTTGTCACCACTGCGGAACCAGATCTGCAAAAGACACCATTTTTTTTTGAATACAATTGAAGGGTTTTGGAGTGAAAATGGAACTGTCTGACTGTGATTCCTGAAGCGAAATAATTAACACTCACACTAGGTTTAAAGCTGTCACAGGGAAGCTGCTTGTTGTCATCGGAGACACAGTTGTAGTGGTTAAACCTGCAATACAATCCAAAGGGAAACAATACAACTGTCAAGATTTGGAGGAAGGTTTATGCACTTTCAAGACATTACAACATTCATATCACTGAAGATGATCTAATAGGACATACCCATCAGTAAATGAAGCTCATTTAGGAAGCTGACTGGTTTTATCACCTCTCCATCCTGGAAGGTATATTCCATAATGCCCTCTATTTGGTTTGATGTGCTCCTGCAGAAACAGAAGAAAACTGTTTCTAAAAAGCTAAAATTCAAACATGTAAAAGAGATTTATTTAGATATTTTGGCAAATGTAGGTTTCTTTTTGGTTGTTTCAACGTCCAGAAATATGTTGATGAAGAAACTGCACATTTCAAATGAACTGGATTAAGTGACAGAAGACAGATTTTCTCTTACGTGAAGTTGGAGGACTTGGGTTCAAAAACTTGGCTGCCAGGCTCATTAAGAAGAGTGTTCAACTGCAGGGAAATATCAAAACATTTGTCACACACTCGGCATGGTTTGTAATAAGCCCATGCTCTTATTGGGTCAGTTGTGAATGCTTACCACATTATTGGTAATATTCTGCACTCGCTGGTAGGTGTTGCTTCTGAGCTCAGGGTCCCCTTGCATGCTTATGTTGATCAGGTTAAATGTAAAGATGACCGCATAGGAGGTTTCAGAGATTTCTGTTTAAAAATATGTTACTTTTTGATTGCGCCAAAGCTTGACATTCATCACTGGTTGACATCTTCAAATTTCAACAGCATTTCAGATGAAAATTACGTAGCTTACTTTCATAGGTAACATTCACCAGCTTCACTGATTCGTTGAGCTGTGACTCTCTGGAGTTCCGGAGAGTGCTGATGGCACTGAGGACCAGAGCTTCGCTGGGGACTGGAGATGAAGAGTTGAACAGCAGTTTGCTTGTCACCACTGCGGAACCAGATCTGCAAAAGACACCATTTTTTTTTGAATACAATTGAAGGGTTTTGGAGTGAAAATGGAACTGTCTGACTGTGATTCCTGAAGCGAAATAATTAACACTCACACTAGGTTTAAAGCTGTCACAGGGAAGCTGCTTGTTGTCATCGGAGACACAGTTGTAGTGGTTAAACCTGCAATACAATCCAAAGGGAAACAATACAACTGTCAAGATTTGGAGGAAGGTTTATGCACTTTCAAGACATTACAACATTCATATCACTGAAGATGATCTAATAGGACATACCCATCAGTAAATGAAGCTCATTTAGGAAGCTGACTGGTTTTATCACCTCTCCATCCTGGAAGGTATATTCCATAATGCCCTCTATTTGGTTTGATGTGCTCCTGCAGAAACAGAAGAAAACTGTTTCTAAAAAGCTAAAATTCAAACATGTAAAAGAGATTTATTTAGATATTTTGGCAAATGTATGTTTCTTTTTGGTTGTTTCAACGTCCAGAAATATGTTGATGAAGAAACTGCACATTTCAAATGAACTGGATTAAGTGACAGAAGACAGATTTTCTCTTACGTGAAGTTGGAGGACTTGGGTTCAAAAACTTGGCTGCCAGGCTCATTAAGAAGAGTGTTCAACTGCAGGGAAATATCAAAACATTTGTCACGCTCTCGGCATGGTTTGTAATAAGCCCATGCTCTTATTGGGTCAGTTGTGAATGCTTACCACATTATTGGTAATATTCTGCACTCGCTGGTAGGTGTTGCTTCTGAGCTCAGGGTCCCCTTGCATGCTTATGTTGATCAGGTTAAATGTAAAGATGACCGCATAGGAGGTTTCAGAGATTTCTGTTTAAAAATATGTTACTTTTTGATTGCGCCAAAGCTTGACATTCATCACTGGTTGACATCTTCAAATTTCAACAGCATTTCAGATGAAAATTACGTAGCTTACTTTCATAGGTAACATTCACCAGCTTCACTGATTCGTTGAGCTGTGACTCTCTGGAGTTCCGGAGAGTGCTGATGGCACTGAGGACCAGAGCTTCGCTGGGGACTGGAGATGAAGAGTTGAACAGCAGTTTGCTTGTCACCACTGCGGAACCAGATCTGCAAAAGACACCATTTTTTTTTTGAATACAATTGAAGGGTTTTGGAGTGAAAATGGAACTGTCTGACTGTGATTCCTGAAGCGAAATAATTAACACTCACACTAGGTTTAAAGCTGTCACAGGGAAGCTGCTTGTTGTCATCGGAGACACAGTTGTAGTGGTTAAACCTGCAATACAATCCAAAGGGAAACAATACAACTGTCAAGATTTGGAGGAAGGTTTATGCACTTTCAAGACATTACAACATTCATATCACTGAAGATGATCTAATAGGACATACCCATCAGTAAATGAAGCTCATTTAGGAAGCTGACTGGTTTTATCACCTCTCCATCCTGGAAGGTATATTCCATAATGCCCTCTATTTGGTTTGATGTGCTCCTGCAGAAACAGAAGAAAACTGTTTCTAAAAAGCTAAAATTCAAACATGTAAAAGAGATTTATTTAGATATTTTGGCAAATGTATGTTTCTTTTTGGTTGTTTCAACGTCCAGAAATATGTTGATGAAGAAACTGCACATTTCAAATGAACTGGATTAAGTGACAGAAGACAGATTTTCTCTTACGTGAAGTTGGAGGACTTGGGTTCAAAAACTTGGCTGCCAGGCTCATTAAGAAGAGTGTTCAACTGCAGGGAAATATCAAAACATTTGTCACACTCTCGGCATGGTTTGTAATAAGCCCATGCTCTTATTGGGTCAGTTGTGAATGCTTACCACATTATTGGTAATATTCTGCACTCGCTGGTAGGTGTTGCTTCTGAGCTCAGGGTCCCCTTGCATGCTTATGTTGATCAGGTTAAATGTAAAGATGACCGCATAGGAGGTTTCAGAGATTTCTGTTTAAAAATATGTTACTTTTTGATTGCGCCAAAGCTTGACATTCATCACTGGTTGACATCTTCAAATTTCAACAGCATTTCAGATGAAAATTACGTAGCTTACTTTCATAGGTAACATTCACCAGCTTCACTGATTCGTTGAGCTGTGACTCTCTGGAGTTCCGGAGAGTGCTGATGGCACTGAGGACCAGAGCTTCGCTGGGGACTGGAGATGAAGAGTTGAACAGCAGTTTGCTTGTCACCACTGCGGAACCAGATCTGCAAAAGACACCATTTTTTTTTGAATACAATTGAAGGGTTTTGGAGTGAAAATGGAACTGTCTGACTGTGATTCCTGAAGCGAAATAATTAACACTCACACTAGGTTTAAAGCTGTCACAGGGAAGCTGCTTGTTGTCATCGGAGACACAGTTGTAGTGGTTAAACCTGCAATACAATCCAAAGGGAAACAATACAACTGTCAAGATTTGGAGGAAGGTTTATGCACTTTCAAGACATTACAACATTCATATCACTGAAGATGATCTAATAGGACATACCCATCAGTAAATGAAGCTCATTTAGGAAGCTGACTGGTTTTATCACCTCTCCATCCTGGAAGGTATATTCCATAATGCCCTCTATTTGGTTTGATGTGCTCCTGCAGAAACAGAAGAAAACTGTTTCTAAAAAGCTAAAATTCAAACATGTAAAAGAGATTTATTTAGATATTTTGGCAAATGTATGTTTCTTTTTGGTTGTTTCAACGTCCAGAAATATGTTGATGAAGAAACTGCACATTTCAAATGAACTGGATTAAGTGACAGAAGACAGATTTTCTCTTACGTGAAGTTGGAGGACTTGGGTTCAAAAACTTGGCTGCCAGGCTCATTAAGAAGAGTGTTCAACTGCAGGGAAATATCAAAACATTTGTCACACTCTCGGCATGGTTTGTAATAAGCCCATGCTCTTATTGGGTCAGTTGTGAATGCTTACCACATTATTGGTAATATTCTGCACTCGCTGGTAGGTGTTGCTTCTGAGCTCAGGGTCCCCTTGCATGCTTATGTTGATCAGGTTAAATGTAAAGATGACCGCATAGGAGGTTTCAGAGATTTCTGTTTAAAAATATGTTACTTTTTGATTGCGCCAAAGCTTGACATTCATCACTGGTTGACATCTTCAAATTTCAACAGCATTTCAGATGAAAATTACGTAGCTTACTTTCATAGGTAACATTCACCAGCTTCACTGATTCGTTGAGCTGTGACTCTCTGGAGTTCCGGAGAGTGCTGATGGCACTGAGGACCAGAGCTTCGCTGGGGACTGGAGATGAAGAGTTGAACAGCAGTTTGCTTGTCACCACTGCGGAACCAGATCTGCAAAAGACACCATTTTTTTTTGAATACAATTGAAGGGTTTTGGAGTGAAAATGGAACTGTCTGACTGTGATTCCTGAAGCGAAATAATTAACACTCACACTAGGTTTAAAGCTGTCACAGGGAAGCTGCTTGTTGTCATCGGAGACACAGTTGTAGTGGTTAAACCTGCAATACAATCCAAAGGGAAACAATACAACTGTCAAGATTTGGAGGAAGGTTTATGCACTTTCAAGACATTACAACATTCATATCACTGAAGATGATCTAATAGGACATACCCATCAGTAAATGAAGCTCATTTAGGAAGCTGACTGGTTTTATCACCTCTCCATCCTGGAAGGTATATTCCATAATGCCCTCTATTTGGTTTGATGTGCTCCTGCAGAAACAGAAGAAAACTGTTTCTAAAAAGCTAAAATTCAAACATGTAAAAGAGATTTATTTAGATATTTTGGCAAATGTATGTTTCTTTTTGGTTGTTTCAACGTCCAGAAATATGTTGATGAAGAAACTGCACATTTCAAATGAACTGGATTAAGTGACAGAAGACAGATTTTCTCTTACGTGAAGTTGGAGGACTTGGGTTCAAAAACTTGGCTGCCAGGCTCATTAAGAAGAGTGTTCAACTGCAGGGAAATATCAAAACATTTGTCACACTCTCGGCATGGTTTGTAATAAGCCCATGCTCTTATTGGGTCAGTTGTGAATGCTTACCACATTATTGGTAATATTCTGCACTCGCTGGTAGGTGTTGCTTCTGAGCTCAGGGTCCCCTTGCATGCTTATGTTGATCAGGTTAAATGTAAAGATGACCGCATAGGAGGTTTCAGAGATTTCTGTTTAAAAATATGTTACTTTTTGATTGCGCCAAAGCTTGACATTCATCACTGGTTGACATCTTCAAATTTCAACAGCATTTCAGATGAAAATTACGTAGCTTACTTTCATAGGTAACATTCACCAGCTTCACTGATTCGTTGAGCTGTGACTCTCTGGAGTTCCGGAGAGTGCTGATGGCACTGAGGACCAGAGCTTCGCTGGGGACTGGAGATGAAGAGTTGAACAGCAGTTTGCTTGTCACCACTGCGGAACCAGATCTGCAAAAGACACCATTTTTTTTTGAATACAATTGAAGGGTTTTGGAGTGAAAATGGAACTGTCTGACTGTGATTCCTGAAGCGAAATAATTAACACTCACACTAGGTTTAAAGCTGTCACAGGGAAGCTGCTTGTTGTCATCGGAGACACAGTTGTAGTGGTTAAACCTGCAATACAATCCAAAGGGAAACAATACAACTGTCAAGATTTGGAGGAAGGTTTATGCACTTTCAAGACATTACAACATTCATATCACTGAAGATGATCTAATAGGACATACCCATCAGTAAATGAAGCTCATTTAGGAAGCTGACTGGTTTTATCACCTCTCCATCCTGGAAGGTATATTCCATAATGCCCTCTATTTGGTTTGATGTGCTCCTGCAGAAACAGAAGAAAACTGTTTCTAAAAAGCTAAAATTCAAACATGTAAAAGAGATTTATTTAGATATTTTGGCAAATGTATGTTTCTTTTTGGTTGTTTCAACGTCCAGAAATATGTTGTTGAAGAAACTGCACATTTCAAATGAACTGGATTAAGTGACAAAAGACAGATTTTCTCTTACGTGAAGTTGGAGGACTTGGGTTCAAAAACTTGGCTGCCAGGCTCATTAAGAAGAGTGTTCAACTGCAGGGAAATATCAAAACATTTGTCACACTCTCGGCATGGTTTGTAATAAGCCCATGCTCTTATTGAGTCAGTTGTGAATGCTTACCACATTATTGGTAATATTCTGCACTCGCTGGTAGGTGTTGCTTCTGAGCTCAGGGTCCCCTTGCATGCTTATGTTGATCAGGTTAAATGTAAAGATGACCGCATAGGAGGTTTCAGAGATTTCTGTTTAAAAATATGTTACTTTTTGATTGCGCCAAAGCTTGACATTCATCACTGGTTGACATCTTCAAATTTCAACAGCATTTCAGATGAAAATTACGTAGCTTACTTTCATAGGTAACATTCACCAGCTTCACTGATTTGTTGAGCTGTGACTCTCTGGAGTTCCGGAGAGTGCTGATGGCACTGAGGACCAGAGCTTCGCTGGGGACTGGAGATGAAGAGTTGAACAGCAGTTTGCTTGTCACCACTGCGGAACCAGATCTGCAAAAGACACCATTTTTTTTTTGAATACAATTGAAGGGTTTTGGAGTGAAAATGGAACTGTCTGACTGTGATTCCTGAAGCGAAATAATTAACACTCACACTAGGTTTAAAGCTGTCACAGGGAAGCTGCTTGTTGTCATCGGAGACACAGTTGTAGTGGTTAAACCTGCAATACAATCCAAAGGGAAACAATACAACTGTCAAGATTTGGAGGAAGGTTTATGCACTTTCAAGACATTACAACATTCATATCACTGAAGATGATCTAATAGGACATACCCATCAGTAAATGAAGCTCATTTAGGAAGCTGACTGGTTTTATCACCTCTCCATCCTGGAAGGTATATTCCATAATGCCCTCTATTTGGTTTGATGTGCTCCTGCAGAAACAGAAGAAAACTGTTTCTAAAAAGCTAAAATTCAAACATGTAAAAGAGATTTATTTAGATATTTTGGCAAATGTATGTTTCTTTTTGGTTGTTTCAACGTCCAGAAATATGTTGATGAAGAAACTGCACATTTCAAATGAACTGGATTAAGTGACAGAAGACAGATTTTCTCTTACGTGAAGTTGGAGGACTTGGGTTCAAAAACTTGGCTGCCAGGCTCATTAAGAAGAGTGTTCAACTGCAGGGAAATATCAAAACATTTGTCACACTCTCGGCATGGTTTGTAATAAGCCCATGCTCTTATTGGGTCAGTTGTGAATGCTTACCACATTATTGGTAATATTCTGCACTCGCTGGTAGGTGTTGCTTCTGAGCTCAGGGTCCCCTTGCATGCTTATGTTGATCAGGTTAAATGTAAAGATGACCGCATAGGAGGTTTCAGAGATTTCTGTTTAAAAATATGTTACTTTTTGATTGCGCCAAAGCTTGACATTCATCACTGGTTGACATCTTCAAATTTCAACAGCATTTCAGATGAAAATTACGTAGCTTACTTTCATAGGTAACATTCACCAGCTTCACTGATTCGTTGAGCTGTGACTCTCTGGAGTTCCGGAGAGTGCTGATGGCACTGAGGACCAGAGCTTCGCTGGGGACTGGAGATGAAGAGTTGAACAGCAGTTTGCTTGTCACCACTGCGGAACCAGATCTGCAAAAGACACCATTTTTTTTTGAATACAATTGAAGGGTTTTGGAGTGAAAATGGAACTGTCTGACTGTGATTCCTGAAGCGAAATAATTAACACTCACACTAGGTTTAAAGCTGTCACAGGGAAGCTGCTTGTTGTCATCGGAGACACAGTTGTAGTGGTTAAACCTGCAATACAATCCAAAGGGAAACAATACAACTGTCAAGATTTGGAGGAAGGTTTATGCACTTTCAAGACATTACAACATTCATATCACTGAAGATGATGTAATAGGACATACCCATCAGTAAATGAAGCTCATTTAGGAAGCTGACTGGTTTTATCACCTCTCCATCCTGGAAGGTATATTCCATAATGCCCTCTATTTGGTTTGATGTGCTCCTGCAGAAACAAAAGAAAACTGTTTCTAAAAAGCTAAAATTCAAACATGTAAAAGAGATTTATTTAGATATTTTGGCAAATGTATGTTTCTTTTTGGTTGTTTCAACGTCCAGAAATATGTTGATGAAGAAACTGCACATTTCAAATGAACTGGATTAAGTGACAGAAGACAGATTTTCTCTTACGTGAAGTTGGAGGACTTGGGTTCAAAAACTTGGCTGCCAGGCTCATTAAGAAGAGTGTTCAACTGTAGGGAAATATCAAAACTTTTGTCACACTCTCGGCATGGTTTGTAATAAGCCCATGCTCTTACTGGGTCAGTTGTGAATGCTTACCACATTATTGATAATATTCTGCAGTCGCTGGTAGGTGTTGCTTCTGAGCTCAGGGTCCCCTTGCATGCTTATGTTGATCAGGTTAAATTTAAAGATGACCGCATAGGAGGTTTCAGAGATTTCTGTTTAAAAAGATATGTTAATTTTTGATCATGCAATATCTTGAAATTCTTTTTTAACATCTTCATAGTTCAAACTGTTTAGTTAAAAAATTATTAAACTTACTTTCATAGGTGACATTCACCAGCTTCACTGATTCGTTGAGCTGTGACTCTCTTGAGTTCTGGAGAATGCTAATAGCACTGAGAACCAGAGCTTCGCTGGGGACTGGAGACATGGAGGTGAACAGCAGTTTGCTTGTCACTACTGCAGAACCAGTTGTGTTTGTTGAAGATGAACTTGTTTTTGTTATGGTTGTCATTTTTGGTGGGGTGGTTGAAATTCTTTGAGTAGTTGCCTCTCCATTTTTCATTGCTGTTGCTGTTGAAGTCATATCTGAAAGTGTTACTTTTGCTATCGAATTCGATGTAGATTTTGATGCACTTGTAGTGATATGAACTTCAGCTCTGGCTGTGAAGTCCACAGTTGCTGCTGGAGCTGTATTTACATGAGTTGTTGTAGTTGTACTTGTAGCCTTTGTTGTTCGAGCTTCTGATAAAGTTGCTTGCTCTATTGGCAACAGAGTTGTAAAAGTGGGATTTTCTATTTTGTTTGTTAAGTGTAGAGTTGTACTGCTTATAGGTACATTTGTGGTTGTTGGAGGTATAATAGTTTTTGTTGGTATTTCATTATTTTTAACTGAGGTTGAAGGAATAGTAGTGGTTTTTGGAGATACAGTTGTAATTCCAGATGACGTAGGAACATGTGGGTTTACAGATTTACTTGGAGCCATATTTGAGGTTGAAGCTGGGCTTATGGTGGGATGTGTAGACACAGTTGTTGCAGATGTACTTATGGTTACAGGTGATTTAGATGTTTTTCTCATAGTTGTCATGGTTGGAGCTTCAGTTGTGGTTGTTTGAAGTGAAGTTGTAGATACTAAGGACATTGCTGTATTTGTTGATGTCACAGCTGTGGTTTTGAAAACTTCATTTGTGAATGGAGTTGTCATTGGAGAGGGTCTCTTTTTTGTTGTTGAAAATGGTGTAGTTGCTGGAACAGTATTTGTTGGAGGTGCAGCATTAGTTATTGTGGACATAGTATATGTGTTTGTGGGGGTCACAGTAGTTGTATAAGATGGATCTGTTGAATGTGCAGTTGAAGTTTGTAAGGATATAGACATGGTTGTGAGGGCCAGAGTAGTTTCAGAAGTTAGTTGTGCTGCAGTTGGAGCAGTTGTTGTTGTTGGAGGTGTTGGGGGGGTTGCTGAAGACATAGACGTTGTTGAAGGGGTTACAACTGTGGTTGTAGAGGCTTCAGTTTTTGGAAGTTCAGTTGTAGATGCTGAGGATATAAGCAGGGTTTTAGGGGTCATAATTGTGGATGTAGAATCTTCAGTGTTTGTTGTTGAATACGTTGTTGTTGCTGAAGCAGTAGTTGTTAGAGATACAGTTGCAGTGTTTGAGGGTGTAGGAATGGTTGATTGAGGCTCAGTTAGTTGTACAGGAGTTGTTGAAGCTATAGTGGTTGCTGTGGATGCTGAAGTTGTGGTTGGTAAAGTAGTTGTTGGAAGTACAGCTGTACTTGCAGAGGATGTAGGCATGGTAGTGGGAGTCACTGTTGTGATTGTAGAAGCTTCGTAGGTTGTTGTTGTTGGGGGTATTGGTATGGATAGAGAAGTAGTTGTGGTTGCTGGAGGTTCAGTTGTAGTTGCTGAAGATGTATGCATAATTGTTGGGGTCATAGTTTTGGTTGTTGAAGATGGTGTTGTTGGAGGTGCATTTGTAGTTTTTGAGAACATAGACATGATTGTGGGGGACATGGTTGTTGCTGTATACATCTCAGTGGTTGCTGTTGATGGTGTTGTGGTTGGAGAAGTAGTTAGGTTAGTTGAAAGTGTAGTTGACATTACTGAAGATGTAGGCATTATTGTTGTGGTCACAGCTGTAGTTGTTGAAGGTGCAGTTGAAGTTGTCAAAGATGTTGGCATTGTAATAGGATTCAAAGTTGTGGTTGTAAAAACTTCAGTGGTAGTTGTTGAAAATGGTGTTGCTCTTAAAGCAGAAGATGTTGTTGGAGGTACAGCTGTAGTTGCCGAGGATGTGGGCGTCGTTGTTGGGGTTAGATTGGTTGGTGAGACTTCAGTCATTGATGTAGATGGTGTAATTATTGTTGAATAAATAGTTGTTTTTGGAGATGTAGTCATTGTTGCTGAGGACGTAGGCTTGGTTGTTGGTGTCATAGTTGTCATTGTAGAAACTTTAGTGGTTGTTGTTGATGGTGGAATTGAGGTTGAATAAGTAGCTGTGGTTGTTGGAAGTGCAGGTGTATTTGCTGAAGATATAGGTATTGTTGGGGGATTTATATTTGTGATTGCAGAAATTTCAGTGGCAGTTGTTATATATGGTGTTGTTGGTGGAGCAGTAGTTGTTGGAGGTGCAGTTATAGTTGTGGAGGATGTAGACATAGATGTGGTAGTGACAGTTGAGGTGGTAGAAAATTCATTGGTCGTTTTTGATGGTGTTGTGGTTTGAAAAATACTTGTCATTGCTGGAGGTGCAGTTGTACTTGCTGAGGATGTAGGCATTGCTGTGGTTGTCATAGTTGAGGCTGTAGAAACTTTTTTGGTTGTTGATGAAGGAGTTGTGGCTGGAGAAGTAGTTGTAGTAGTTGGAAGTGCAGTTGTAGTTGTAGAGATTGTAGGCATGGTTGTTGGGGTCACAGTTGTGGTTGTTGAAGTTGCAGCTGTAGTTGTAAAAGATGTTGTCATTATTGTAGGATTCAAAGTTGTGGTTATTGAAACTTCAGTGGTAGAAGATGTTGATGGAGGTGCAGTTGTAAATGAAAATGATGAAGGCATGGTTGTTGGGGTTATAATTTTTGTAAAAACTTCAGTGGTTGTTGATAATGGTGTTTTTGTTGATGCTGAGGATGTAGGCATGGTTTTTGAGGGCTTTGTTGTGGTTATTGTAGATGGTATCATTGTTGAAGGTGCAGTTGTAGTTGCTAAGGATGTAAGCATGGTTTTTGGGGTTATAGTTGTTTTAGAAACTTGAGTGGTTGTTGTTGATGATGATGTTATAGATGCTGAGGATGCAGTTGTAGTTGCTAAGAATATTGGCATACGTGTGGTTGTAATAGTTGAGGTTGTGGAAACTTCATGGGTTGTTGTTGATGGTGTTGTTGTTGATGCTGAGGATATACTCATGGTTGTTGGGGTCATAGTTGTTGGTGTTGTAGATGGTGTTGTTGTTGAAGGTGTGGTTTTAGTTGCTGAGGATGTAGGCATGGTTGTTGGGGTGATAGTTGTGGTTGTTGAAGATGGTGTTTTTGTTGAAGGAGCAGTTGTAATTGCTGAGGATGTAGGCATGGGTATTGGGGTTGCACTTGTTGTAGAAACTTCAGTGGTTCTTTTTGATGGTGGTGTTGTAAATGTTGAGGATTTAGGCATTGTTGTGGGGGTCATAGATGTGATTGTAGAAACTTCAGACATTGTTGTAGATGGTGTTGTTTTTGCTGAAGCAGAAGTTGTCGTTGGAGGTGCAGTCGTAGTTGCTGAGGATGTATGCGTGGTGGTCAGCGTCATAGTTTTCATTGTAGAATGTTCAGTCATTGTTGTTGATGGTGGAGTTTTGGTTGGAGAAGTATTTGTGGTTGTTGGTCGTGCAGTTGCTGAAGATGTCGGTTTTGTTGTAGGGGTCATATTTAAGGTTTTAGAAACTTCTGGGATAGTTGTTGATGGTGGAGTTGTTGTTGGAGAATTAGCTGTGGTTGTTGAAAAAGCAGCTGCAGTAGTTGAGGATATAGTCATGGTTGTTGGGCTTACAGTTGTGGTTGTTGAAGATGTAGGCATTGTTGTAGGATTCATAGTTGCTGTTGTTGAAATTTCAGTTGTAGATGTTGAATATTGTGGTGTTGTTGTAGCAGTAGATGTTGTTGGAGATGTTGTTGTAATTGCTGAGGATGAAGGCATGATTATTGGGGTTATAGTTGTTTTATAAAGTTCAGTGGTTGTTGTTGATTGTGGTGTTATAGATGTAGGAATGGTTGTTGAGGTCATTGCTGTGGTTGTTGACAATAGTGTTGTTGGTGTTGGAGGTCCAGTTGTAGTTTCTAAGGATGTAGGCATGGCTGTTGGGGTTAATGTTGTTGTAGAAACTATAATGGCTGCTGATGATGGTGGAGTTGTAAATGCTGAGGTTGTAGATATTGTTTTGGGGGTCATATTTGTGGTTGTAGAAATTTCAGTCATTATTGCAGATGTTGTTGTTTTTGAATCAGTAGTTGTTGTGGTTGTTGTCGATGCAGTCATAGTTGCTGAGGATGTAGGCTTTGGTTTTGGGGTTATAGATGTAAAAAATTGAGTGGTTATTGTTGATGGTGGTGTTGTAGATGCTGAGGATTTAGGCATGGTTGTTGGGGTGGTTGTTTTAGTTGTTGAAGATGGTGATGTTGTTGAAGGTGCAGTTGTATTTGCTGAGGATGTAGGCATGGTTATTAGGGTTGAACTTGTTGTAGAAACTTCAGTGGTTGTTGTTGATGATGGTGTTGTAGATATTGAGTATGTCTGCATTGTTGTGGGGGTTATAGATGTGATTGCAGATACTTCAGTCATTGTTGTAGATGGTGTTGTTGAAGCAGAAATTGTTGGAGGTTCAGTCGTAGTTGCTGGGGATGTAGGTGTGGGTGTTAGTGTCATAGCTTTCATTGTAGAATATTCAGTCATTTTTGTTGATGGTGTAGCTGTGGTTGGATAAGTAGTTGAGGTTTTTGGAAGTGCAGTTGTAGTTGTTGAGGGTGTAGGCATGGTTGTTGGGGTCACAGCTGTGGTTGTTGATGGTGAAATTGTAGTTGTTGATGATGTAGGCATTGTTGTAGGATTCATATTTGTGGATGTAGAAATTTCAGTTGTTTTTGTTGTTGAATATTGTGGTGTTGTTGTTGTGGCAGAAGATGTTGTTGTAGCTATAGTTGTAGTACCTGAGGATGTAGGCATGATTGTTTGTGTTATAGTTGTTGTTGAAACTTCAGTGGTTGTTGTTGATGGTGGTGTTGTAGATGTTGAAGATGTACGAATTGTTGTTGGGATAATTATTGTGGTTTTTGATGATGGTGTTGTTGTTGATGGAGGTCCAGTTGTATTTTCTGATGATGTAGGCATGGCTGGTGGGCTTAGAGTTGTTGTAGAATCTTTAAAGGCTGTTGTTGATGGTGGTGTTATAAATGTTGAGGATGTAGGCATGATTGTTGGGTTTGTAGTTGTTGAAACTTGAGTGATCATTGTTGATGGTGGTGTTGTAGATGTTGAGGATGTAGGCATGGTTGTTGGGGTTATAGGAGTGGTTGTTGAAGATGGTGTTGCTGTTGAAGGTGCAGTTTCTGAGGATGTAGGCATGGTTGTTGGGGTTATCGTTGTTGTAGAACCTTGAGTGGTTGTTGTTGATGGTGGTGTTGTAGATGCTGTGGTTGTAGACATTGTTGTGGGGTTCATAGTGGTTGTAAAAATTTCAGTAGTAGTTGTTGAGTATTGTGGTGTTGTTGTAGCAGTAGATGTTGATGGAAGTGCAGTTGTAGTTGCTGAGTATGTAGGCATGATCGTTGGGTTTGTAGTTTTTGTTGAAACTCGAGAGGTTGTTGTTGGTGGTGTTATAGATGGTGAGGATGTAGGCATGGTTGTTGGAGTTATAGTTGTTGTAGAATCTTGAGTGGTTGTTGTTGATGGCAGGGTTGTAGATGTTGAGGATGTAGGCATTGTTGTGGGGGTCATAGTTGTGGATGAAGGAACTTCAGTCATTGTTGTATATGGTGGTGTTGTTGAAGGTGCAGTTGCTGATGATGTAGGCATGGTTGTTGGGGTTATAGTTGTTGTAGAATCTTGAGTTGTTGTTTTTGATGGCAGGGTTATAGATGTTGAAGATGTAGGCATTGATGTGGTTGAAGGAACTTCAGTTTTTGTTGTAGATGGTGTTGTTGTTGAATCAGTAGTTGATGGAGATGCAGACATAGTTTCTGAGGATGCAGGTGTGTGTGTCTGTGTCATATTTGTTGTTCTATCATCATCAGTCTTTGTTGTTGATGGTGGAGTTGTGGTTGGAGAAGGACCTTGGGAGGGTGTAGGCATGGTTTTTGGGGTCACAGTTGTGGTTGTTGAAGGTGCAACTGTAGTTGCTGAAGATGTTGGCATTGTTGTAAGATTCATTGTTGTGGTTGTAGAAATTTCAGTTGTAGATGTTTCATTTTGGGGTGTTGTTGTTGTAGCAGTGGATGTCGTTGGAGGTGTAGTTGTTGTTGATGATGATTTAGGCATTAATTTTGAGGTTATAATTGTTGTAGAAACTTGAGTGGATGTTGTTGTTGGCGGGGTTGTTTGGGTTATAGTTTTTGTAGAATCTTGAGTGGTTGTTGTTGATGGTGGGGTTGTAGAGGTTGAGGATGTAGGCATTGTTGTGGGGGTCATAGATGTGATTGTAGAAACTTCAGTGGTTGTTGATGATGGTTGTGTTGTAGATGTTGAAGATGTAAGAATTGTTATTGGGATAATTGTTGTGGTTGTTGACAATGGTGTTGTTGATATTGGAGGTCCAGTTGTGCTTTCTGATGATGTAGGCATGGCTGTTGGGGTTAGAGTTGTTGTAGATACTTTAATGGCTGTTGTTGATGGTGGTGTTGTAGATGCTGAGGTTGTAGACATTGTTGTGGGGGTCGTAGTTGTGGTTGTAGAAACCTCAGTCGTTGTTGCAGATGGTGTTGTTGTTGAATCAGTTGTTGTTGTTGGAGATGCAGTCATAGTTGCGGAGAATTTAGGTGTGGATGTTATGATTACACTTGTTGTTGAAACTTGAGTGGTTGTTGTTGATGGTGGTGTTGTAGATGTTGATAATGTGAGCATTGTTGTGGGGGTCATAGTTGTGGTTGTGGAAACTTCTGTGGTAGATGTTGATCGTGGAGTTGTGGTTGGAGAAGTAGTTGTGGTTGTTGGAAATGCAGTCGTAGTTGTTGAGGGTGTAGGAATTGTTGCTGAGGACACCGTTGTGGTTGTTGAAGGTGCAGCTGTAGTTGCTGAAGACGTAGGCATTTTTCTTGGATCCATAGTTGTGGTTGTAGAAATTTCAGTTGTAGTTGTAAAATTTTGTGATGTTGTTGTAGCAGTGGATGTTGTTGTAGGTATAGTTGTTGTGGCTGATGATGTAGGCATGGTTGTTGGGGTTATAGTTGTGGTTGTTGAAGATGGTATTGTTTTTGAAGGTGCAGTTGCTGAATATGTAGGCAAGGTTGTTGGGGTTATTGTTGTTGTAGAAACTTGAGTGGTTGTTGCTGATTGTGTTGTTGTTGTTGGAGATGCAGTTGTAGTTTCTGAGGATGTAGCCATGGGTGTCGGTGTCATAGTTGTCATTGTATAAACATCAGTCTTTGTTGTTGATGGTGTAGTTGTGGTTGGAGAAGTATTTGTGGTTTTTGGAGGTGCAGTTGCTGAAGATGTCAGCCTTGTTGTAGGGGTCATATTTAAAGTTGTAGAAACTTCAGTGACAGTTGATGATGGTGGAGTTGTGGATGGATAATTAGTTGAGGTTGTTGGAATTGCAATTGTAGTTGTTGAGGGTGTAGTCATGGTTGTTGGGGTCACAGTTGTGGTTGTTGAAGGTGCAACTGTAGTTGCTGAAGATGTAGGCATTGTTGTAGGATTCATATTTGTGGTTGTAGAAATGTCAGATGCAGTTGTTGAATATTGTGGTGTTGTTGCAGCAGAAAATGTTGTTGGATTTGTAGACGTAGTAGATAAGGATGTAGGCATGATTGTTGGGGTTAGAGTTGTTGTGGAAGCTTGAGTGGTCATTGTTGATGGTTGTGTTGTAGATATTGAAGATGTAGGAATGGTTGTTGGGGTCACTGATGAGGTTGATGACGATGGTGTTGTTGTTGAAGCTGCACTTGCTGAAGATGCAGGCATGTTTATTGGGATTAGAGATGTTGTAGAAGCCTGAGTGGTTGTTGTTGAATGCGGGGTTGTAGATGTTGAGAACGTAGGCATTGTTGTGGGGGTCATAGTTGTGGTTGTAGAAACATCAGTGGTTGTTGTAGATGGTGTTGTTGTTGTTGTTGGAGATGCAGTTGTAGTTTCTGAGGATGTAGCCATGGGTGTCGGTGTCATAGTTGTCATTGTATAAACATCATTCTTTGTTGTTGATGGTGTAGTTGTGGTTGGAGAAGTATTTGTGGTTTTTGGAGGTGCAGTTGCTGAAGATGTCAGCGTTGTTGTAGGGGTCATATTTAAAGTTGTAGAAACTTCAGTGACAGTTGATGATGGTGGAGTTGTGGATGGATAAGTAGTTGAGGTTGTTGGAATTGCAATTGTAGTTGTTGAGGGTGTAGTCATGGTTGTTGGGGTCACAGTTGTGGTTGTTGAAGGTGCAACTGTAGTTGATGAAGATATAGGCATTGTTGTAGGATTCATATTTGTGGTTGTAGAAATGTCAGTTGTAGTTGTTGAATATTGTGGTGTTGTTGCAGCAGTAAATGTTGTTGGATTTGTAGACGTAGTAGATAAGGATGTAGGCATGATTGTTGGGGTTAGAGTTGTTGTGGAAACTTGAGTGGTCATTATTGATGGTGGTGTTTTAGATGTTGAAGATGTAGGAATGGTTGTTGGGGTCATTGTTGTGGTTGTTGACGATGGTGTTGTTTTTGAAGGTGCAGTTGCTGAAGATGCAGGCATGGTTGTTGGGATTAGAGTTGTTGAAGAAACTTGAGTGGTTGTTGTTGATGGTGGGGTTGTAGATGTTGAGGATGTAGGCATTGTTGTAGGGGTCTTAGTTGTGGTTATAGAAACTTCAGTAGTTGTAGATTGTGTTGTTGGAGATGCAGTTGTAGTTTCTGAGGATGTAGGCGTGGGTGTCGTTGTCATAGTTGTCATTGTATAATCATCAGATTTTGTTGCTGATGGTGTAGGTGTGGTTGGAGAAGTATTAGTGGTTGTTGGAGGTGCAGTTACTGAAGATGTCAGTGTTGTTGTAAGGGTCATATTTAATGTTGTAGAAGCTTGTAGTGCAGTTGTAGATTCTGAGGATGTAGGTGTGGGTGTCGGTGTCATAGTAGTCACTGTATAAACATCAGTCTTTGTTGTTGATGGTGTAGTTGTGGTTGGGGAAATATTTGTGTTTGTTGAAGGTGCAGTTGCTGAAGATGTCAGCGTTGTTGTAGGGGTCATATTCAAAGTTGTAGAAACTTCAGTGACAGTTGTTGATGGTGGAGTTGTGGTTGGATAAGTAGTTGAGGTTGTTGGAAGTGCAATTGTAGTTGTTGAGGGTGTAGTCATGGTTGTTGGGGTCACAGTTGTGGTTGTTGAAGGTGCAACTGTAGTTGCTGAAGATGTAGGCATTGTTGTAGGATTCATATTTGTGGTTGTAGAAATGTCAGATGCAATTGTTGAATATTGTGGTGTTGTTGCAGCAGAAAATGTTGTTGGATTTGTAGACGTAGTAGATAAGGATGTAGGCATGATTGTTGGGGTTAGAGTTGTTGTGGAAGCTTGAGTGGTCATTGTTGATGGTTGTGTTGTAGATATTGAAGATGTAGGAATGGTTGTTGGGGTCACTGATGAGGTTGATGACGATGGTGTTGTTGTTGAAGCTGCACTTGCTGAAGATGCAGGCATGTTTATTGGGATTAGAGTTGTTGTAGAAGCCTGAGTGGTTGTTGTTGAATGCGGGGTTGTAGATGTTGAGAACGTAGGCATTGTTGTGGGGGTCATAGTTGTGGTTGTAGAAACATCAGTGGTTGTTGTAGATGGTGTTGTTGTTGTTGTTGGAGATGCAGTTGTAGTTTCTGAGGATGTAGCCATGGGTGTCGGTGTCATAGTTGTCATTGTGTAAACATCATTCTTTGTTGTTGATGGTGTAGTTGTGGTTGGAGAAGTATTTGTGGTTTTTGGAGGTGCAGTTGCTGAAGATGTCAGCGTTGTTGTAGGGGTCATATTTAAAGTTGTAGAAACTTCAGTGACAGTTGATGATGGTGGAGTTGTGGTTGGATAAGTAGTTGAGGTTGTTGGAAGTGCAATTGTAGTTGTTGAGGGTGTAGTCATGGTTGTTGGGGTCACAGTTGTGGTTGTTGAAGGTGCAACTGTAGTTGCTGAAGATGTAGGCATTGTTGTAGGATTCATATTTGTGGTTGTAGAAATGTCAGATGCAGTTGTTGAATATTGTGGTGTTGTTGCAGCAGAAAATGTTGTTGGATTTGTAGACGTAGTAGATAAGGATGTAGGCATGATTGTTGGGGTTAGAGTTGTTGTGGAAGCTTGAGTGGTCATTGTTGATGGTTGTGTTGTAGATATTGAAGATGTAGGAATGGTTGTTGGGGTCACTGATGAGGTTGATGACGATGGTGTTGTTGTTGAAGCTGCACTTGCTGAAGATGCAGGCATGTTTATTGGGATTAGAGTTGTTGTAGAAGCCTGAGTGGTTGTTGTTGAATGCGGGGTTGTAGATGTTGAGAACGTAGGCATTGTTGTGGGGGTCATAGTTGTGGTTGTAGAAACATCAGTGGTTGTTGTAGATGGTGTTGTTGTTGTTGTTGGAGATGCAGTTGTAGTTTCTGAGGATGTAGCCATGGGTGTCGGTGTCATAGTTGTCATTGTGTAAACATCATTCTTTGTTGTTGATGGTGTAGTTGTGGTTGGAGAAGTATTTGTGGTTTTTGGAGGTGCAGTTGCTGAAGATGTCAGCGTTGTTGTAGGGGTCATATTTAAAGTTGTAGAAACTTCAGTGACAGTTGATGATGGTGGAGTTGTGGTTGGATAAGTAGTTGAGGTTGTTGGAAGTGCAATTGTAGTTGTTGAGGGTGTAGTCATGGTTGTTGGGGTCACAGTTGTGGTTGTTGAAGGTGCAACTGTAGTTGCTGAAGATGTAGGCATTGTTGTAGGATTCATATTTGTGGTTGTAGAAATGTCAGATGCAGTTGTTGAATATTGTGGTGTTGTTGCAGCAGAAAATGTTGTTGGATTTGTAGACGTAGTAGATAAGGATGTAGGCATGATTGTTGGGGTTAGAGTTGTTGTGGAAGCTTGAGTGGTCATTGTTGATGGTTGTGTTGTAGATATTGAAGATGTAGGAATGGTTGTTGGGGTCACTGATGAGGTTGATGACGATGGTGTTGTTGTTGAAGCTGCACTTGCTGAAGATGCAGGCATGTTTATTGGGATTAGAGTTGTTGTAGAAGCCTGAGTGGTTGTTGTTGAATGCGGGGTTGTAGATGTTGAGAACGTAGGCATTGTTGTGGGGGTCATAGTTGTGGTTGTAGAAACATCAGTGGTTGTTGTAGATGGTGTTGTTGTTGTTGTTGGAGATGCAGTTGTAGTTTCTGAGGATGTAGCCATGGGTGTCGGTGTCATAGTTGTCATTGTATAAACATCATTCTTTGTTGTTGATGGTGTAGTTGTGGTTGGAGAAGTATTTGTGGTTTTTGGAGGTGCAGTTGCTGAAGATGTCAGCGTTGTTGTAGGGGTCATATTTAAAGTTGTAGAAACTTCAGTGACAGTTGATGATGATGGAGTTGTGGATGGATAAGTAGTTGAGGTTGTTGGAATTGCAATTGTAGTTGTTGAGGGTGTAGTCATGGTTGTTGGGGTCACAGTTGTGGTTGTTGAAGTTGCAACTGTAGTTGATGAAGATGTAGGCATTGTTGTAGGATTCATATTTGTGGTTGTAGAAATGTCAGTTGTAGTTGTTGAATATTGTGGTGTTGTTGCAGCAGTAAATGTTGTTGGATTTGTAGACGTAGTAGATAAGGATGTAGGCATGATTGTTGGGGTTAGAGTTGTTGTGGAAACTTGAGTGGTCATTATTGATGGTGGTGTTTTAGATGTTGAAGATGTAGGAATGGTTGTTGGGGTCATTGTTGTGGTTGTTGACGATGGTGTTGTTTTTGAAGGTGCAGTTGCTGAAGATGCAGGCATGGTTGTTGGGATTAGAGTTGTTGAAGAAACTTGAGTGGTTGTTGTTGATGGTGGGGTTGTAGATGTTGAGGATGTAGGCATTGTTGTGGGGGTCTTAGTTGTGGTTATAGAAACTTCAGTAGTTGTAGATTGTGTTGTTGGAGATGCAGTTGTAGTTTCTGAGGATGTAGGCGTGGGTGTCGTTGTCATAGTTGTCATTGTATAATCATCAGATTTTGTTGCTGATGGTGTAGGTGTGGTTGGAGAAGTATTAGTGGTTGTTGGAGGTGCAGTTACTGAAGATGTCAGTGTTGTTGTAAGGGTCATATTTAATGTTGTAGAAGCTTGTAGTGCAGTTGTAGATTCTGAGGATGTAGGTGTGGGTGTCGGTGTCATAGTAGTCACTGTATAAACATCAGTCTTTGTTGTTGATGGTGTAGTTGTGGTTGGGGAAATATTTGTGTTTGTTGAAGGTGCAGTTGCTGAAGATGTCAGCGTTGTTGTAGGGGTCATATTCAAAGTTGTAGAAACTTCAGTGACAGTTGTTGATGGTGGAGTTGTGGTTGGATAAGTAGTTGAGGTTGTTGGAAGTGCAATTGTAGTTGTTGAGGGTGTAGTCATGGTTGTTGGGGTCACAGTTGTGGTTGTTGAAGGTGCAACTGTAGTTGCTGAAGATGTAGGCATTGTTGTAGGATTCATATTTGTGGTTGTAGAAATGTCAGTTGTAGTTGTTGAATATTGTGGTGTTGTTGCAGCAGTAAATGTTGTTGGATTTGTAGACGTAGTAGATAAGGATGTAGGCATGATTGTTGGGTTTAGAGTTGTTGTGGAAACTTGAGTGGTCATTGTTGATGGTGGTGTTTTAGATGTTGAAGATGTAGGAATGGTTGTTGGGGTCATTGTTGTGGTTGTTGACGATGGTGTTGTTTTTGAAGGTGCAGTTGCTGAAGATGCAGGCATGGTTGTTGGGATTAGAGTTGTTGAAGAAACTTGAGTGGTTGTTGTTGATGGTGGGGTTGTAGATGTTGAGGATGTAGGCATTGTTGTGGGGGTCTTAGTTGTGGTTATAGAAACTTCAGTAGTTGTAGATTGTGTTGTTGGAGATGCAGTTGTAGTTTCTGAGGTTGTAGGCGTGGGTGTCGTTGTCATAGTTGTCATTGTATAATCATCAGATTTTGTTGCTGATGGTGTAGGTGTGGTTGTAGAAGTTTTAGTGGTTGTTGGAGGTGCAGTTACTGAAGATGTCAGTGTTGTTGTAAGGGTCATATTTAATGTTGTAGAAGCTTGTAGTGCAGTTGTAGATTCTGAGGATGTAGGTGTGGGTGTCGGTGTCATAGTAGTCAATGTATAAACATCAGTCTTTGTTGTTGATGGTGTAGTTGTGGTTGGGGAAATATTTGTGTTTGTTGAAGGTGCAGTTGCTGAAGATGTCAGCGTTGTTGTAGGGGTCATATTCAAAGTTGTAGAAACTTCAGTGACAGTTGTTGATGGTGGAGTTGTGGTTGGATAAGTAGTTGAGGTTGTTGGAAGTGCAATTGTAGTTGTTGAGGGTGTAGTCATGGTTGTTGGGGTCACAGTTGTGGTTGTTGAAGGTGCAACTGTAGTTGCTGAAGATGTAGGCATTGTTGTAGGATTCATATTTGTGGTTGTAGAAATTTCAGTTGTAGTTGTTGAATATTGTGGTGTTGTTGTTGCAGTAAATGTTGTTGGAGTTGTAGTTGTAGTAGATAAGGATGTAGGCATGATTGTTGGGTTTAGAGTTGTTGTGGAAACTTGAGTGGTCATTGTTGATGGTGGTGTTGTAGATGTTGAAGATGTAGGAATGGTTGTTGGGGTCATTTTTGTGGTTGATGATGGTGTTGTTGTTGAAGCTGCAGTTGATGAAGATGCAGGCATGGTTGTTGGGGTTATAGTTTTTGTAGAAACTTGAGTGGTTGTTGTTGATGGTGGTGTTGTGGATGTTGAGGATGTAGGCAATGATGTGGGGGTCATAGTTGTGGTTGTAGAAACTTCAGTAGTTGTTGTTGATTGCGTTGATGTTGGAGATAGAGTTGTAGATTCTGAGGATGTAGGCGTGGGTGTCGGTGTCATAGATGTCATTGTATAAACATCAGTCTTTGTTGTTGATGGTGTAGTTGTGGTTGGGGAAGTATTTGTGGTTGTTGGAGGTGCAGTTGCTGAAGATGTCAGCGTTGTTGTAGGGGTCATATTCAAAGTTGTAGAAACTTCAGTGACAGTTGTTGATGGTGGTGTTGTGGTTGGATAAGTAGTTGAGGTTGTTGGAAGTGCAATTGTAGTTGTTGAGGGTGTTGTCATGGTTGTTGGGGTCACAGTTGTGGTTGTTGAAGGTGCAACTGTAGTTGCTGAAGATGTAGGCATTGTTGTAGGACTTATATTTGTGGTTGTAGAAATTTCAGTTGTAGTTGTTGAATATTGCGGTGTTGTTGTTGCAGTAAATGTTGTTGGAGTTGTAGTCGTAGTAGATAAGGATGTAGGCATGATTGTTGGGTTTAGAGTTGTTGTGGAAACTTGAGTGGTCATTGTTGATGGTGGTGTTGTAGATGTTGAAGATGTAGGAATGGTTGTTGGGGTCATTGTTGTGGTTGTTGATGATGGTGTTGTTGTTGAAGGTGCAGTTGATGAAGATGCAGACATGGTTGTTGGGGTTATAGTTGTTGTAGAATCTTGAGTGGTTGTTGTTGATGGTGGGATTGTGGATGTTGAGGATGTAGGCATTGTTGTGGGGCTCACAGTTGTGGTTGTAGAAACTTCAGTAGTTGTTGTTGATTGCGTTGTTGTTGGAGATAGAGTTGTAGTTTCTGAGGATGTAGGCGTGGGTGTCGGTGTCATAGATGTCATTGTATAAACATCAGTCTTTGTTGTTGATGGTGTAGTTGTAGTTGGGGATGTATTTGTGGTTGTTGGAGGTGCAGTTGCTGAAGATGTCAACGTTGTTGTAGGGGTCATATTCAAAGTTGTAGAAACTTCAGTGACAGTTGTTGATGGTGGTGTTGTGGTTGGATAAGTAGTTGAGGTTGTTGGAAGTGCAATTGTAGTTGTTGAGGGTGTTGTCATGGTTGTTGGGGTCACAGTTGTGGTTGTTGAGGGTGCAAATGTAGTTGCTGAAGATGTAGGCATTGTTGTAGGATTCATATTTGTGGTTGTAGAAATTTCAGTTGTAGTTGTTGAATTTTGTGGTGTTGTTGTTGCAGTAAATGTTGTTGGAGTTGTAGTCGTAGTAGATAAGGATGTAGGCATGATTGTTGGGTTTAGAGTTGTTGTGGAAACTTGAGTGGTCATTGTTGATGGTGGTGTTGTAGATGTTGAAGATGTAGGAATGGTTGTTGGGGTCATTGTTGTGGTTGTTGACGATGGTGTTGTTGTTGAAAGTGCAGTTGATGAAGATGCAGGCATGGTTGTTGGGTTTATAGTTGTTGAAACTTGAGTGGTTGTTGTTGATGGTGGGGTTGTGGATGTTGAGGATGTAGGCATTGTTGTGGGGGTCATAGTTGTGGTTGTAGAAACTTCAGTAGTTGTTGTTGATTGCGTTGATGTTGGAGATAGAGTTGTAGATTCTGAGGATGTAGGCGTGGGTGTCGGTGTCATAGATGTCATTGTATAAACATCAGTCTTTGTTGTTGATGGTGTAGTTGTGGTTGGGGAAGTATTTGTGGTTGTTGGAGGTGCAGTTGCTGAAGATGTCAGCGTTGTTGTAGGGGTCATATTCAAAGTTGTAGAAACTTCAGTGACAGTTGTTGATGGTGGTGTTGTGGTTGGATAAGTAGTTGAGGTTGTTGGAAGTGCAATTGTAGTTGTTGAGGGTGTTGTCATGGTTGTTGGGGTCACAGTTGTGGTTGTTGAAGGTGCAACTGTAGTTGCTGAAGATGTAGGCATTGTTGTAGGACTTATATTTGTGGTTGTAGAAATTTCAGTTGTAGTTGTTGAATATTGTGGTGTTGTTGTTGCAGTAAATGTTGTTGGAGTTGTAGTCGTAGTAGATAAGGATGTAGGCATGATTGTTGGGTTTAGAATTGTTGTGGAAACTTGAGTGGTCATTGTTGATGGTGGTGTTGTAGATGTTGAAGATGTAGGAATGGTTGTTGGGGTCATTGTTGTGGTTGTTGATGATGGTGTTGTTGTTGAAGGTGCAGTTGATGAAGATGCAGACATGGTTGTTGGGGTTATAGTTGTTGTATAATCTTGAGTGGTTTTTGTTGATGGTGGGATTGTGGATGTTGAGGATGTAGGCATTGTTGTGGGGCTCACAGTTGTGGTTGTAGAAACTTCAGTAGTTGTTGTTGATTGCGTTGTTGTTGGAGATAGAGTTGTAGTTTCTGAGGATGTAGGCGTGGGTGTCGGTGTCATAGATGTCATTGTATAAACATCAGTCTTTGTTGTTGATGGTGTAGTTGTAGTTGGGGATGTATTTGTGGTTGTTGGAGGTGCAGTTGCTGAAGAAGTCAACGTTGTTGTAGGGGTCATATTCAAAGTTGTAGAAACTTCAGTGACAGTTGTTGATGGTGGTGTTGTGGTTGGATAAGTAGTTGAGGTTGTTGGAAGTGCAATTGTAGTTGTTGAGGGTGTTGTCATGGTTGTTGGGGTCACAGTTGTGGTTGTTGAGGGTGCAAATGTAGTTGCTGAAGATGTAGGCATTGTTGTAGGATTCATATTTGTGGTTGTAGAAATTTCAGTTGTAGTTGTTGAATTTTGTGGTGTTGTTGTTGCAGTAAATGTTGTTGGAGTTGTAGTCGTAGTAGATAAGGATGTAGGCATGATTGTTGGGTTTAGAGTTGTGGAAACTTGAGTGGTCATTGTTGATGGTGGTGTTGTAGATGTTGAAGATGTAGGAATGGTTGTTGGGGTCATTGTTGTGGTTGTTGACGATGGTGTTGTTGTTGAAAGTGCAGTTGATGAAGATGCAGGCATGGTTGTTGGGTTTATAGTTGTTGAAACTTGAGTGGTTGTTGTTGATGGTGGGGTTGTGGATGTTGAGGATGTAGGCATTGTTGTGGGGGTCATAGTTGTGGTTGTAGAAACTTCAGTAGTTGTTGTTAATTGTGTTGTTGTTGGAGATAGAGTTGTAGATTCTGAGGATGTAGGCGTGGGTGTCGGTGTCATAGATGTCATTGTATAAACATCAGTCTTTGTTGTTGATGGTGTAGTTGTGGTTGGGGAAGTATTTGTGGTTGTTGGAGGTGCAGTTGCTGAAGATGTCAGCGTTGTTGTAGGGGTCATATTCAAAGTTGTAGAAACTTCAGTGACAGTTGTTGATGGTGGTGTTGTGGTTGGATAAGTAGTTGAGGTCGTTGGAAGTGCAGTTGTAGTTGTTGAGGCTGTAGTCATGGTTGTTGGGGTCACAGTTGTGGTTGTTGAAGGTGCAACTGTAGTTGCTGAAGATGTAGGCATTGTTGTAGGATTCATATTTGTGGTTGTAGAAATTTCAGTTGTAGTTGTTGAATATTGTGGTGTTGTTGTTGCAGTAAATGTTGTTGGAGTTGTAGTCGTAGTAGATAAGGATGTAGGCATGATTGTTGGGTTTAGAGTTGTTGTGGAAACTTGAGTGGTCATTGTTGATGGTGGTGTTGTTGATGTTGAAGATGTAGGAATGGTTGTTGGGGTCATTGTTGTGGTTGTTGATGATGGTGTTGTTGTTGAAGGTGCAGATGATGAAGATGCAGGCATTGTTGTTGGGGTTATAGTTGTTGTAGAAACTTGAGTGGTTGTTGTTGATGGTGTGGTTGTGGATGATGAGGATGTAGGCATTGATGTGGGGGTCATAGTTGTGGTTGTAGAAACTTCAGTAGTTGTTGTTGATTGCGTTGTTGTTGGAGATAGAGTTGTAGATTTTGAGGATGTAGGCGTGGGTGTCGGTGTCATAGATGTCATTGTATAAACATCAGTCTTTGTTGTTGATGGTGTAGTTGTGGTTGGGGAATTATTTGTGGTTGTTGGAGGTGCAGTTGCTGAAGATGTCAGCGTTGTTGTAGGGGTCATATTCAAAGTTGTAGAAACTTCAGTGACAGTTGTTGATGGTGGTGTTGTGGTTGGATAAGTAGTTGAGGTTGTTGGAAGTGCAATTGTAGTTGTTGAGGGTGTTGTCATGGTTGTTGGGGTCACAGTTGTGGTTGTTGAAGGTGCAACTGTAGTTGCTGAAGATGTAGGCATTGTTGTAGGACTCATATTTGTGGTTGTAGAAATTTCAGTTGTAGTTGTTGAATATTGTGGTGTTGTTGTTGCAGTAAATGTTTTTGGAGTTGTAGTCGTAGTAGATAAGGATGTAGGCATGATTGTTGGGTTTAGAGTTGTTGTGGAAACTTGAGTGGTCATTGTTGATGGTGGTGTTGTAGATGTTGAAGATGTAGGAATGGTTGTTGGGGTCATTGTTGTGGTTGTTGATGATGGTGTTGTTGTTGAAGGTGCAGTTGATGAAGATGCAGGCATGGTTGTTGGGGTTATAGTTGTTGCAGAATCTTTAGTGGTTGTTGTTGATGGTGGGATTATGGATGTTGAGGATGTAGGCATTGTTGTGGGGGTCACAGTTGTGGTTGTAGAAACTTCAGTAGTTGTTGTTGATTGCGTTGTTGTTGGAGATAGATTTGTAGTTTCTGAGGATGTAGGCGTGGGTGTCTGTGTCATAGTTGTCATTGTATAAACATCAGTCTTTGTTGTTGATGGTGTAGTTGTGGTTGGGGAAGTATTTGTGGTCGTTGGAGGTGCAGTTACTGAAGATGTCAGCGTTGTTGTAGGGGTCATATTCAAAGTTGTAGAAACTTCAGTGACAGTTGTTGATGGTGGAGTTGTGGTCTGATAAGTAGTTGAGGTTGTTGGAAGTGCAGTTGTAGTTGTTGAGGGTGTAGTCATGGTTGTTGGGGTCACAGTTGTGGTTGTTGAAGGTGCAACTGTAGTTGCTGAAGATGTAGGCATTGTTGTAGGATTCATATTTGTGGTTGTAGAAATTTCAGTTGTAGTTGGTGAATATTGTGGTGTTGTTGTTGCAGTAAATGTTGTTGGAGTTGTAGTCGTAGTAGATAAGGATGTAGGCATGATTGTTGGGTTTAGAGGTGTTGTGGAAACTTGAGTGGTCATTGTTGATGGCGGTGTTGTAGATGTTGAAGATGTAGGAATGGTTGTTGGGGTCATTGTTGTGGTTGTTGACGATGGTGTTGTTGTTGAAGGTGCAGTTGATGAAGATGCAGGCATGGTTGTTGGGTTTATAGTTGTTGTTGAAACTTGAGTGGTTGTTGTTGATGGTGGGATTGTGGATGTTGAGGATGTAGGCATTGTTGTGGGGGTCACAGTTGTGGTTGTAGAAACTTCAGTAGTTGTTGTTGATTGCGTTGTTGTTGGAGATAGAGTTGTAGTTTCTGAGGATGTAGGCGTGGGTGTCGGTGTCATAGATGTCATTGTATAAACATCAGTCTTTGTTGTTGATGGTGTAGTTGTGGTTGGGGAAGTATTTGTGGTTGTTGGAGGTGCAGTTGCTGAAGATGTCAGCGTTGTTGTAGGGGTCATATTCAAAGTTGTAGAAGCTTCAGTGACAGTTGTTGATGGTGGTGTTGTGGTTGGATAAGTAGTTGAGGTTGTTGGAAGTGCAATTGTAGTTGTTGAGGGTGTTGTCATGGTTGTTGGGGTCACAGTTGTGGTTGTTGAAGGTGCAACTGTAGTTGCTGAAGATGTAGGCATTGTTGTAGGACTCATATTTGTGGTTGTAGAAATTTCAGTTGTAGTTGTTGAATATTGTGGTGTTGTTGTTGCAGTAAATGTTTTTGGAGTTGTAGTCGTAGTAGATAAGGATGTAGGCATGATTGTTGGGTTTAGAGTTGTTGTGGAAACTTGAGTGGTCATTGTTGATGGTGGTGTTGTAGATGTTGAAGATGTAGGAATGGTTGTTGGGGTCATTGTTGTGGTTGTTGATGATGGTGTTGTTGTTGAAGGTGCAGTTGATGAAGATGCAGGCATGGTTGTTGGGGTTATAGTTGTTGTAGAATCTTGAGTGGTTGTTGTTGATGGTGGGATTGTGGATGTTGAGGATGTAGGCATTGTTGTGGGGGTCACAGTTGTGGTTGTAGAAACTTCAGTAGTTGTTGTTGATCGCGTTGTTGTTGGAGATAGATTTGTAGTTTCTGAGGATGTAGGCGTGGGTGTCTGTGTCATAGTTGTCATTGTATAAACATCAGTCTTTGTTGTTGATGGTGTAGTTGTGGTTGGGGAAGTATTTGTGGTCGTTGGAGGTGCAGTTACTGAAGATGTCAGCGTTGTTGTAGGGGTCATATTCAAAGTTGTAGAAACTTCAGTGACAGTTGTTGATGGTGGTGTTGTGGTTGGATAAGTAGTTGAGGTTGTTGGAAGTGCAATTGTAGTTGTTGAGGGTGTTGTCATGGTTGTTGGGGTCACAGTTGTGGTTGTTGAATGTGCAATTGTAGTTGCTGAAGATGTAGGCATTGTTGTAGGATTCATATTTGTGGTTGTAGAAATTTCAGTTGTAGTTGTTGAATATTGTGGTGTTGTTGTTGCAGTAAATATTTTTGGAGTTGTAGTCGTAGTAGATAAGGATGTAGGCATGATTGTTGGGTTTAGAGTTGTTGTGTAAACTTGAGTGGTCATTGTTGATGGCGATGTTGTAGATGTTGAAGATGTAGGAATGGTTGTTGGGGTCATTGTTGTGGTTGTTGACGATGGTGTTGTTGTTGAAGGTGCAGTTGATGAAGATGCAGGCATGGTTGTTGGGTTTATAGTTGTTGTTGAAACTTGAGTGGTTGTTGTTGATGGTGGGATTGTGGATGTTGAGGATGTAGGCATTGTTGTGGGGGTCACAGTTGTGGTTGTAGAAACTTCAGTAGTTGTTGTTGATTGCGTTGTTGTTGGAGATAGAGTTGTAGTTTCTGAGGATGTAGGCGTGGGTGTCAGTGTCATAGATGTCATTGTATAAACATCAGTCTTTGTTGTTGATGGTGTAGTTGTGGTTGGGGAAGTATTTGTGGTCGTTGGAGGTGCAGTTGCTGAAGATGTCAGCGTTGTTGTAGGGGTCATATTCAAAGTTGTAGAAACTTCAGTGACAGTTGTTGATGGTGGAGTTGTGGTCTGATAAGTAGTTGAGGTTGTTGGAAGTGCAGTTGTAGTTGTTGAGGGTGTAGTCATGGTTGTTGGGGTCACAGTTGTGGTTGTTGAAGGTGCAACTGTTTTTGCTGAAGATGTAGGCATTGTTGTAGGATTCATATTTGTGGTTGTAGAAATTTCAGTTGTAGTTGGTGAATATTGTGGTGTTGTTGTTGCAGTAAATGTTGTTGGAGGTGTAGTCGTAGTAGATAAGGATGTAGGCATGATTGTTGGGTTTAGAGTTGTTGTGTAAACTTGAGTGGTCATTGTTGATGGCGATGTTGTAGATGTTGAAGATGTAGGAATGGTTGTTGGGGTCATTGTTGTGGTTGTTGACGATGGTGTTGTTGTTGAAGGTGCAGTTGATGAAGATGCAGGCATGGTTGTTGGGTTTATAGTTGTTGTTGAAACTTGAGTGGTTGTTGTTGATGGTGGGATTGTGGATGTTGAGGATGTAGGCATTGTTGTGGGGGTCACAGTTGTGGTTGTAGAAACTTCAGTAGTTGTTGTTGATTTCGTTGTTGTTGGAGATAGAGTTGTAGTTTCTGAGGATGTAGGCGTGGGTGTCAGTGTCATAGATGTCATTGTATAAACATCAGTCTTTGTTGTTGATGGTGTAGTTGTGGTTGGGGAAGTATTTGTGGTCGTTGGAGGTGCAGTTGCTGAAGATGTCAGCGTTGTTGTAGGGGTCATATTCAAAGTTGTAGAAACTTCAGTGACAGTTGTTGATGGTGGTGTTGTGGTTGGATAAGTAGTTGAGGTTGTTGGAAGTGCAATTGTAGTTGTTGAGGGTGTTGTCATGGTTGTTGGGGTCACAGTTGTGGTTGTTGAATGTGCAATTGTAGTTGCTGAAGATGTAGGCATTGTTGTAGGATTCATATTTGTGGTTGTAGAAATTTCAGTTGTAGTTGTTGAATATTGTGGTGTTGTTGTTGCAGTAAATATTTTTGGAGTTGTAGTCGTAGTAGATAAGGATGTAGGCATGATTGTTGGGTTTAGAGTTGTTGTGGAAACTTGAGTGGTCATTGTTGATGGCAGTGTTGTAGATGTTGAAGATGTAGGAATGGTTGTTGGGGTCATTGTTGTGGTTGTTGACGATGGTGTTGTTTTAGAAGGTGCAGTTGATGAAGATGCAGGCATGGTTGTTGGGTTTATAGTTGTTGTTGAAACTTGAGTGGTTGTTGTTGATGGTGGGGTTGTGGATGTTGAGGATGTAGGCATTG
Organism: Myxocyprinus asiaticus; assembly: GCF_019703515.2. Classification (NCBI taxonomy): domain Eukaryota; kingdom Metazoa; phylum Chordata; class Actinopteri; order Cypriniformes; family Catostomidae; genus Myxocyprinus; species Myxocyprinus asiaticus. The sequence continues at coordinate 43,499,830 of NC_059351.1, forward strand.
TTGTGGGGGTCATAGTTGTGGTTGTAGAAACTTCAGTAGTTGTTGTTAATTGTGTTGTTGTTGGAGATGCAGATGTAGTTTCTGAGTATGTAGGCGTGGGTGTCTGTGTCATAGTTGTCATTGTATAAACATCAGTCTTTGTTGTTGATGGTGTAGTTGTGGTTGGGGAAGTATTTGTGGTCGTTGGAGGTGCAGTTACTGAAGATGTCAGCGTTGTTGTAGGGGTCATATTCAAAGTTGTAGAAACTTCAGTGACAGTTGTTGATGGTGGAGTTGTGGTCTGATAAGTAGTTGAGGTTTCTTGAAGTGCAGTTGTAGTTGTTGAGGGTTTAGTCATGGTTGTTGGGGTCACAGTTGTGGTTGTTGAAGGTGCAACTGTATTTGCTGAAGATGTAGGCATTGTTGTAGGATTCATATTTGTGGTTGTAGAAATTTCAGTTGTAGTTGGTGAATATTGTGGTGTTGTTGTTGCAGTAAATGTTGTTGGAGTTGTAGTCGTAGTAGATAAGGATGTAGGCATGATTGTTGGGGTTAGAGTTGTTGTGGAAACTTGAGTGGTCATTGTTGATGGTGGTGTTGTAGATGTTGAAGATGTAGGAATGGTTGTTGGGGTCATTGTTGTGGTTGTTGACGATGGTGTTGTTGTTGAAGGTGCAGTTGATGAAGATGCAGGCATGGTTGTTGGGTTTATAGTTGTTGTTGAAACTTGAGTGGTTGCTGTTGATGGTGGGGTTGTGGATGTTGAGGATGTAGGCATTGTTGTGGGGGTCATAGTTGTGGTTGTATAAACTTCAGTAGTTGTTGTTAATTGTGTTGTTGTTGGAGATGCAGTTGTAGTTTCTGAGGATGTAGGCGTGGGTGTCTGTGTCATAGTTGTCATTGTATAAACATCAGTCTTTGTTGTTGATGGTGTAGTTGTGGTTGGGGAAGTATTTGTGGTCGTTGGAGGTGCAGTTACTGAAGATGTCAGCGTTGTTGTAGGGGTCATATTCAAAGTTGTAGAAACTTCAGTGACAGTTGTTGATGGTGGAGTTGTGGTCTGATAAGTAGTTGAGGTTGTTGGAAGTGCAGTTGTAGTTGTTGAGGGTGTAGTCATGGTTGTTGGGGTCACAGTTGTGGTTGTTGAAGGTGCAACTGTTTTTGCTGAAGATGTAGGCATTGTTGTAGGATTCATATTTGTGGTTGTAGAAATTTCCGTTGTAGTTGGTGAATATTGTGGTGTTGTTGTTGCAGTAAATGTTGTTGGAGTTGTTGTCGTAGTAGATAAGGATGTAGGCATGATTGTTGGGTTTAGAGTTGTTGTGGAAACTTGAGTGGTCATTGTTGATGGCGGTGTTTTAGATGTTGAAGATGTAGGAATGGTTGTTGGGGTCATTGTTGTGGTTGTTGACGATGGTGTTGTTGTTGAAGGTGCAGTTGATGAAGATGCAGGCATGGTTGTTGGGTTTATAGTTGTTGTTGAAACTTGAGTGGTTGTTGTTGATGGTGGGATTGTGGATGTTGAGGATGTAGGCATTGTTGTGGGGGTCACAGTTGTGGTTGTAGAAACTTCAGTAGTTGTTGTTGATTGCGTTGTTGTTGGAGATAGAGTTGTAGTTTCTGAGGATGTAGGCGTGGGTGTCGGTGTCATAGATGTCATTGTATAAACATCAGTCTTTGTTGTTGATGGTGTAGTTGTGGTTGGGGAAGTATTTGTGGTTGTTGGAGGTGCAGTTGCTGAAGATGTCAGCGTTGTTGTAGGGGTCATATTCAAAGTTGTAGAAACTTCAGTGACAGTTGTTGATGGTGGTGTTGTGGTTGGATAAGTAGTTGAGGTTGTTGGAAGTGCAATTGTAGTTGTTGAGGGTGTTGTCATGGTTGTTGGGGTCACAGTTGTGGTTGTTGAAGGTGCAACTGTAGTTGCTGAAGATGTAGGCATTGTTGTAGGATTCATATTTGTGGTTGTAGAAATTTCAGTTGTAGTTGTTGAATATTGTGGTGTTGTTGTTGCAGTAAATATTGTTGGAGTTGTAGTCGTAGTAGATAAGGATGTAGGCATGATTGTTGGGTTTAGAGTTGTTGTGGAAACTTGAGTGGTCATTGTTGATGGCAGTGTTGTAGATGTTGAAGATGTAGGAATGGTTGTTGGGGTCATTGTTGTGGTTGTTGACGATGGTGTTGTTGTTGAAGGTGCAGTTGATGAAGATGCAGGCATGGTTGTTGGGTTTATAGTTGTTGTTGAAACTTGAGTGGTTGTTGTTGATGGTGGGGTTGTGGATGTTGAGGATGTAGGCATTGTTGTGGGGGTCATAGTTGTGGTTGTAGAAACTTCAGAAGTTGTTGTTGATTGCGTTGTTGTTGGAGATGCAGTTGTAGGTTCTGAGGATGTAGCCGTGGGTGTCGGTGTCATAGTTGTCATTGTATAAACATCAGTCTTTGTTGTTGATGGTGTAGTTGTGGTTGGGGAAGTATTTGTGGTCGTTGGAGGTGCAGTTACTGAAGATGTCAGCGTTGTTGTAGGGGTCATATTCAAAGTTGTAGAAACTTCAGTGACAGTTGTTGATGGTGGAGTTGTGGTCTGATAAGTAGTTGAGGTTGTTGGAAGTGCAGTTGTAGTTGTTGAGGGTGTAGTCATGGTTGTTGGGGTCACAGTTGTGGTTGTTGAAGGTGCAACTGTTTTTGCTGAAGATGTAGGCATTGTTGTAGGATTCATATTTGTGGTTGTAGAAATTTCAGTTGTAGTTGTTGAATATTGTGGTGTTGTTGTTGCAGTAAATATTGTTGGAGTTGTAGTCGTAGTAGATAAGGATGTAGGCATGATTGTTGGGTTTAGAGTTGTTGTGGAAACTTGAGTGGTCATTGTTGATGGCGGTGTTTTAGATGTTGAAGATGTAGGAATGGTTGTTGGGGTCATTGTTGTGGTTGTTGACGATGGTGTTGTTGTTGAAGGTGCAGTTGATGAAGATGCAGGCATGGTTGTTGGGTTTATAGTTGTTGTTGAAACTTGAGTGGTTGTTGTTGATGGTGGGGTTGTGGATGTTGAGGATGTAGGCATTGTTGTGGGGGTCATAGTTGTGGTTGTATAAACTTCAGTAGTTGTTGTTAATTGTGTTGTTGTTGGAGATGCAGTTGTAGTTTCTGAGGATGTAGGCGTGGGTGTCTGTGTCATAGTTGTCATTGTATAAACATCAGTCTTTGTTGTTGATGGTGTAGTTGTGGTTGGGGAAGTATTTGTGGTCGTTGGAGGTGCAGTTACTGAAGATGTCAGCGTTGTTGTAGGGGTCATATTCAAAGTTGTAGAAACTTCAGTGACAGTTGTTGATGGTGGAGTTGTGGTCTGATAAGTAGTTGAGGTTGTTGGAAGTGCAGTTGTAGTTGTTGAGGGTGTAGTCATGGTTGTTGGGGTCACAGTTGTGGTTGTTGAAGGTGCAACTGTAGTTGCTGAAGATGTAGGCATTGTTGTAGGATTTATATTTGTGGTTGTAGAAATTTCAGTTGTAGTTGGTGAATATTGTGGTGTTGTTGTTGCAGTAAATGTTGTTGGATTTGTAGACGTAGTAGATAAGGATGTAGGCATGATTGTTGGGGTTATAATTGTTGTGGAAGCTTGAGTGGTCATTGTTGATGGTTGTGTTGTAGATGTTGAGGATGTAGGAATGGTTGTTGGGGTCATTGATGTGGTTATTGATGATGGTGTTGTTGAAGGTGCAGTTGCTGAAGATACAGGCATGGTTGTTGGGGTTATAGTTGTTGTAGAAACTTGAGTGGTTGTTGTTGATGGTGGGGTTGTGGATGTTGAGGATGTAGGCATTGTTGTGGGGGTCAGAGTTGTGGTTGTAGAAACTTCAGAAGTTGTTGTTGATTGCGTTGTTGTTGGAGATGCAGTTGTAGGTTCTGAGGATGTAGCCGTGGGTGTCGGTGTCATAGTTGTCATTGTATAAACATCAGTCTTTGTTGTTGATGGTGTAGTTGTGGTTGGGGAAGTATTTGTGGTTGTTGGAGGTGCAGTTGCTGAAGATGTCAGCGTTGTTGTAGGGGTCATATTCAAAGTTGTAGAAACTTCAGTGACAGTTGTTGATGGTGGAGTTGTGGTTGGATAAGTAGTTGAGGTTGTTGGAAGTGCAATTGTAGTTGTTGAGGGTGTAGTCATGGTTGTTGGGGTTACAGTTGTGGTTGTTGAAGGTGCAACTGTAGTTGCTGAAGATGTAGGCATTGTTGTAGGATTCATATTTGTGGTTGTAGAAATGTCAGTTGTAGTTGTTGAATGTTGTTGTGTTGTTGTAGCAGTAAATATTGTTGGAGTTGTAGACGTAGTAGATAAGGATGTAGGCATGATTGTTGGGGTTATAATTGTTGTGGAAGCTTGAGTGGTCATTGTTGATGGTTGTGTTGTAGATGTTGAGGATGTAGGAATGGTTGTTGGGGTCATTGATGTGGTTATTGATGATGGTGTTGTTGTTGAAGGTGCAGTTGCTGAAGATACAGGCATGGTTGTTGGGGTTATAGTTGTTGTAGAAACTTGAGTGGTTGTTGTTGATGGTGGGGTTGTGGATGTTGAGGATGTAGGCATTGTTGTGGGGGTCATAGTTGTGGTTGTAGAAACTTCAGTAGTTGTTGTTGATTGCGTTGTTGTTGGAGATGCAGTTGTAGGTTCTGAGGATGTAGGCGTGTGTGTCTGTGTCATAGTTGTCATTGTATAAACATCAGTCTTTGTTGTTGATGGTGTAGCTGTGGTTGGGGAAGTATTTGTGGTTGTTGGAGGTGCAGTTGCTGAAGATGTCAGCGTTGTTGTAGGGGTCATATTCAAAGTTGTAGAAACTTCAGTGACAGTTGTTGATGGTGGAGTTGTGGTTGGATAAGTAGTTGAGGTTGTTGGAAGTGCAATTGTAGTTGTTGAGGGTGTAGTCATGGTTGTTGGGGTCACAGTTGTGGTTGTTGAAGGTGCAACTGTAGTTGCTGAAGATGTAGGCATTGTTGTAGGATTCATATTTGTGGTTGTAGAAATGTCAGTTGTAGTTGTTGAATATTGTGGTGTTGTTGTAGCAGTAAATATTGTTGGATTTGTAGACGTAGTAGATAATGATGTAGGCATGATTGTTGGGGTTAGAATTGTTGTGGAAGCTTGAGTGGTCATTTTTGATGGTTGTGTTGTAGATGTTGAAGATGTAGGAATGATTGTTGGGGTCATTGATGTGGTTGTTGATGATGGTGTTGTTGTTGAAGGTGCAGTTGCTGAAGATACAGGCATGATTGTTGGGTTTAGAGTTGTTGTGGAAACTTGAGTGGTCATTGTTGATGGTGGTGTTGTAGATGTTGAAGATGTAGGAATGGTTGTTGGGGTCATTGTTTTGGTTGTTGACAATGGTGTTGTTGTTGAAGGTGCAGTTGATGAAGATGCAGGCATGGTTGTTGGGGTTATTCTTGTTGTAGAAACTTGAGTGGTTGTTGTTGTTGGTGGGGTTGTGGATGTTGAGGATGTAGGCATTGTTGTGGTGGTCATAGTTGTGGTTGTAGAAACTTCAGTAGTTGTTGTAGATGGTGTTGTTGTTGGAGATGCAGTTGTAGTTTCTGAGGATGTAGGCGTGGGTGTCGGTGTCATAGTTGTCTTTGTATAAACATCAGTCTTTGTTGTTGATGGTGTAGTTGTGGTTGGAGAAGTATTTGTGGTTGTTGGAGGTGCAGTTGCTGAAGATGTCAGCCTTGTTGTAGGGGTCACATTTAAAGTTGTAGAATCTTCAGTGACAGTTGTTGATGGTGGAGTTGTGGTTGGATAAGTAGTTGAGGTTGTTGGTAGTGCAATTTTAGTTGTTGAGGGTGTAGTCATGGTTGTTGGGGTCACAATTGTGGTTGTTGAAGGTGCACCTGTAGTTGCTGAAGATGTAGGCATTGTTGTAGGATTCATAATTGTGGTTGTAGAAATGTCAGTCGTAGTTGTTGAATATTGTGGTGTTGTTGAAGCAGTAGGCATCAATGGAGGTGCAGTTGTAGTTGCTGAGATTGTTGGCATGATTGTTTGGGTTATAGTATTTGTAGAAACTTCAGTGGTTGTTGTTGATGGTGGTGTTGTTGTAGATGGTGAGGATGTAGGCATGGTTGTCGGGGTGATAGTTGTGGTTGTTGAAGATGGTGTTGTTGTTGATGTTGCAGTTGCTGAGGATGTAGGTATGGTTGTTGGAGTTAGTGTTGTTGTAGAAACTTCTGTCGTTGTTGCAGGTGGCATTGGTGTTGTTGAATCAGTAGTCTTTATTGGAGAAACAGTTGTAGTTGCTGAGAGTGTGGCTGTTGGTGTCATAGCTGTCATTGTTGATACTTTAGTTGTTATTGTTGTTGGTGGAGTTGAGGTTGAATAAGTAGTTGTGGTTGTTGGAGGTGTAATTGTAGTTGCAAAGGATGTAGGCATGGTTGTTTGGGTCACAGCTGTTGTAGAAACTTTAGTGGTTGTTGTGGATGGTGCCATTGTGGTTGGAGAAATAGTTGTGGTTGTTGGAGGTGCAGTTGACATTGAGGATGTAGGCATTGTTGTTGTGGTTGTTGGAGGTGCAGTTGACATTGAGGATGTAGGCATTGTTGTTGGAGGTTCAGTTGTAGTTGCTGAAGGTGTAGGTGTTGTTGTGGGTGTCACAGTACGTGTTGTAGACAAGTTAGTTGTTGATGGTGGCATTGTGTTTGGAGTTGTTGTTGTTGTTACTAAAGTTGCAGTTGTTGTTGATGATGCTTCTAAGGATGTAGACAATGTTGTAGGGGTCACAGTTGTGTTTGAAAGAAGTGGTGTTGTGTTTTGTGTAGAAGTTGTGCTTTGAGCTCCTGCACTTCCACATATTGTCCACCATAAGTATACTGAAAAAAATGCCAGACACTGAATCAGTTTCATAAATAATTTAAAAGTCTTTAACATTACTTTATGTAACACATTTTCCAATATATTCCAGATTTAATGTAGAATATACTTACATATGGTAAGGGAAACTGTCCTTCTGCCACATTTTAAAATTAAGCACCTAAAATAGAAAATAATTTTTTTTAACAATTTGTCCTAAATAAAATACATCTTCACAGTTCAAATTAAGCTAGAGATAAATGGGCTATCTGATTTACATTACTGATGCTATTTCTTTTGCAGATTAGATTGCATAGACATGATCTGATACATTCTGTTCTGGTCCTATGTTGCACACTTAGCTTAACTTTGCTTAAAGTCTTGTAAAACTTTTTTTTTAACACTTGTTATTTTGAAAGTCTATTATACTGCTTTTGAACCAGGCTAGTGTTCGCACCACTTCTGTGAGACTAGCTCCAAGTTGCACTCTGCGGTCAAGCCAGCCGCGGTTCAGAATTGCATGGTCAAGCCAGCTGTGTTTATTAAGCCAATTTAAATCCGAGTGCGCGCATATTGCAGTAATAACAATACTTTGCGGAAAGAACAGAAAGACCTCCTTCCTGACTCCTGTTGAGTGCAGAAGATAGTGAGTCTTACTATATTGACGAAAAAGCGTTTATTAAGTGTTTGTGACGTGCTGGTGTTTATTAATATTTTTGATTTAGCCTATGTGAAAGGTGACTGGTTTAGAAGACTCTTGGATAGGGCAGGTAAATAATTTATAACCAAAGTTTACTGAATTAACTTAACATTACATTTACATATTACATATAATAAATTTTACTTGTCTGCCAAGGATCTCTCATTGTCATTCGTATGTACCTTGTAATAAATTTTGAATTGTAAATCCTGCAGGTCAATTAAAACTGCACAGTTTTGAGAAAATTAATGGCAAAATCACCCCAAAATCTAAGTGCATCCTTGCACTTGGATCATTTCCTCATATTCAAACACCAGAAAAAAGTTTTCATTTAGAGGTTTGCTGACTTATTCAATGGATTATAGATAAGAGTGATCCTGACTGTTACTGTATCAATTTTCAAGTCATTTTACTGTACAATTTTTGAGAAAGTGAAAGGCAAATTCACCCCAAAATTTAAAGTGCATCCTAGCGCTTGGATAATTTCCTCATATTCAAACACTCTTAAAAAGCTTTCTTTTATAGGTTTGCCCACTTTTTCAAAGGATTATAGATTAGAGTGACCCTGACTGTTACTTATTAACATATAAAATTTAAACTCATTTAATGTAGTATTGGACAAAATTACAGGGAAATACTCTGCTGACATCATACACAGAATGTCTTCTTACATTTTGAGTTTTATATAGTATTGAGATTAACTTAAACTTTAAAATGATCTATCTAAATGAAAATCCAGATACAACAAGTGAGAGATCAGAGAGATAAGGAAAGAGAGTTGGTAACACAAAGAAAAATCAAAACGATGCAGTGTCATGTCCTTGTTTTAAAATGATCACACTTTTATAAATTCTTTGCTTTTCTTATTTCAGATAACAGCTATGTGCATCTTAAAGAACAACAGCACTTTTGGCATGCTGTTGTACTCATGCACAACCCATCAGACTGCACAACAGTGTCTACTGTGGCTTCAGCACCTGTGGACATTTTTTGACTCTCTGCTGCACACTGATGCACACACTTAATAAAATTAGCTTCTCATATTAGGTTTTTGTCTTATTAGTGAAAAATTACATATTTGCATTTGTATCTACTGTGACATGTCATAACACAGGCTACATAATACTTATCACTCCATCTTTCTGTATTTCACTCTTTATAAAACTCTTGTTTAAATTGCATTAGGTTGTATTGCAGTATTCTCATTATCAATCAGTACTGTGCTTAAGGTGTCCTTGAGTGTCTTGAAAGGCACCTATAAATAAAATGCATTATTATTTTTATTAAAATTATTATAGGAGTAAGCTGGAGCAGAGGTTGCGGCAGAATGACACCAGGGAGTTCTGCAGAGGCATGAGGACCATCACTGGTTACAAGCTTTCTGGACAATAAAAACCAAAAATAAAAACAAGGAAAGGAAAACTCGACAATATATATATATATATTGTCGAGTTTTCCTTTCCTTGTTTTTATTTTTGGTACTTCTGCAAAGTAACTGCAGCTTTGGCACCCCTCCCAGGAGCGCAGTGTAAACTTAAACATTTTTTAAAGTCTTTTTGAACTCAAAAAACAAGGTACATTCCAAACTAGGGTATTTTACAGGGTGCAAGAGCCTGTTTGATGAAATTAGTTTAGCCAGATCAATATTTTCTAATAATGAACAACACTTACACTTATCAATCTTCGTTAATGTTAATTCTAATGTATATTAGTATATAGAGGACCTACAGAGCTGAGATATTCTAAAAATCTTAGCGCTGTGTTATAAAATGTTTGGTGTAAATATTTAAATAAATAATTTTTATTTTTAAATACTCTGATGGTGATGATGTAAAAAACAACAACAACAAAAACAACAACAACCCTCTTAGTTACAAATAGACTGCTTTTCAATGATATTTCAATGATATAATATTCATTGTTAATTCACAGCCTCCCCCCGCCCCAATACTGTTTTTATTTTGTTTGTTTTTTTATATGTTTGTTTGTTTGTTTCTAAAATAAAGAAAATCTCAAAGACATAAAGTCATAGCATAAAGCTATGCAGCTCCTGTGTAAGTGTATGAACCACTGATCTCTCTCTCTCTCTCTCTCTCTCTCTCTCTCTATATATATATATATAGATCAGTAGTATGAACACACAATGATCAGTGGTGCGTGGAATTGGCTATGATGCAAGGGGCACCAGCTAAAATCTTGCCTAGGGCACCAAATTGGTCAGGGCCGGTCCTGATGACATTTAAAAGAAAATATTAACCTAGCTAAACTAGTATCATCAAATAGGCTCTTGCACCCTGTAGAATACCCTAATTTGGAATGTACCTTGTTTTTTGAGTTCAAAAAGTCATTTTTCTGTACAGTGTTTGAAAAAATTAAAGGCAAAATCACCCCAAAAATCCATCCTATACTATCCTATACTATCCTATACTATCCTCTATTTTTGGTTTTTATTGTCCAGAAAGCTTGTAACCAGTGATGGTCCTCATGCCTCTGCAGAACTCCCTGGTGTCATTCTGCCGCAACCTCTGCTCCAGCTTACTCCTATAATAATTTTAATAAAAATAATAATGCATTTTATTTATAGGTGCCTTTCAAGACACTCAAGGACACCTTAAGCACAGTACTGATTGATAATGAGAATACTGCAATACAACCTAATGCAATTTAAACAAGAGTTTTATAAAGAGTGAAATACAGAAAGATGGAGTGATAAGTATTATGTAGCCTGTGTTATGACATGTCACAGTAGATACAAATGCAAATATGTAATTTTTCACTAATAAGACAAAAACCTAATATGAGAAGCTAATTTTATTAAGTGTGTGCATCAGTGTGCAGCAGAGAGTCAAAAAATGTCCACAGGTGCTGAAGCCACAGTAGACACTGTTGTGCAGTCTGATGGGTTGTGCATGAGTACAACAGCATGCCAAAAGTGCTGTTGTTCTTTAAGATGCACATAGCTGTTATCTGAAATAAGAAAAGCAAAGAATTTATAAAAGTGTGATCATTTTAAAACAAGGACATGACACTGCATCGTTTTGATTTTTCTTTGTGTTACCAACTCTCTTTCCTTATCTCTCTGATCTCTCACTTGTTGTATCTGGATTTTCATTTAGATAGATCATTTTAAAGTTTAAGTTAATCTCAATACTATATAAAACTCAAAATGTAAGAAGACATTCTGTGTATGATGTCAGCAGAGTATTTCCCTGTAATTTTGTCCAATACTACATTAAATGAGTTTAAATTTTATATGTTAATAAGTAACAGTCAGGGTCACTCTAATCTATAATCCTTTGAAAAAGTGGGCAAACCCATAAAGGAAAGCTTTTTAAGAGTGTTTGAATATGAGGAAATTATCCAAGTGCTAGGATGCACTTTCAATTTTGGGGTGAATTTGCCTTTAATTTTCTCAAAAATTGTACAGTAAAATGACTTGAAAATTGATACAGTAACAGTCAGGATCACTCTTATCTATAATCCATTGAATAAGTCAGCAAACCTCTAAATGAAAGCTTTTTTCTGGTGTTTGAATATGAGGAAATGATCCAAGTGCAAGGATGCACTTAGATTTTGGGGTGATTTTGCCATTAATTTTCTCAAAACTGTGCAGTTTTAATTGACCTGCAGGATTTACAATTCAAAATTTATTACAAGGTACATACGAATGACAATGAGAGATCCTTGGCAGAAAAGTAAAATTTATTATATGTAATATGTAAATGTAATGTTAAGTTAATTCAGTAAACTTTGGTTATAAATTATTTACCTGCCCTATCCAAGAGTCTTCTAAACCAGTCACCTTTCACATAGGCTAAATCAAAAATATTAATAAACACCAGCACGTCACAAACACTTAATAAACGCTTTTTCGTCAATATAGTAAGACTCACTATCTTCTGCACTCAACAGGAGTCAGGAAGGAGGTCTTTCTGTTCTTTCCGCAAAGTATTGTTATTACTGCAATATGCGCGCACTCGGATTTAAATTGGCTTAATAAACACAGCTGGCTTGACCATGCAATTCTGAACTGGCTTGACCGCAGTAAATTGCACAGCCAAAGATATAGTATCTAAAGAGTGAAACAACTCAGTGCCAGAAGCCAAGTGCATTATTGAATTAAATACAAACAGAACTCATAAAACATAACATGAGCAAAAACTGGATTGGGCAGGGAAGTCTGACCAATTTACCAAAGAGAAAAGTTTAACAATGGACAAAGGCTTCATTCAAAAACTTCAAAAATTATGCCTGCACAGTAGGACTGCACAATTAGCGGAAATAAAATCGAAATCATAATAAGGCTTTGTGTGATTATTAAACAATTAAATATATTTTTATTTATAAAAATAAAAAGGCTGCAAATTTAATAAATTAATAAATAAATATTCTGCATGCATGCTCATATTTTATGTGTCCTTCTCTGTTCCCGAGAGACCAGGGCCTCGTTTCCCAAAAGCATCATAACAAGTTTTAGTAGATTGTAGAAATGATCGTATGAATCATCTTAGAATTATGGGCTGTTTCCCGAAAGCATCGTAACTTAAGTAGTACTTGAAAATGGTCGCAGATTTCCGAGTGCTGTGGAGTAATCGTAGAGCGCTTAAGAGCACCACAATGACATAAACTTATGCAGACATGCATAGTGTGATTTTAGTGTGATAAAATCACTTACTAATCTTTTCTGTGTAAAGTTATAGCCAATTTTACAACTTTGTTGCCATGACAATGTAATGTCAACAAACCCCACAATCCTGAAATGATTGTAAAAATGACGATTTAAACAACTTTACAGCTCAGATAACAGTTTTAACAGAAGAATTAATGTAAGTGCTTTAATAAAATTATAAGCTTCACATTTCTGCCTTTAAACCCTAAAAAAATTGGCCACATTCACTTCCAAGAGCCTCACTGTAACCACAATTTTTGCTTCTTCTTCTTTTTTTTTTTTTTCTTTTTTTTAAGAAAAGGAGGGACGAGTCAAAATTATTTGTTTGTGGTCATCAACATTATGCCACATATGCTGTAGATTGAGCTCAACTTGTATTGACCAAAGTCTTTTTAGCAAGTCAGTTCAATCAGCGGTCATCTTTGGAATGCTCATGGGGAGGTGTTTTTCTTTTTTTGGGGGGGGGTAAACAAGCGGCATGCCACTACAGCTCCTATTTACTTGAATTGAGAAAGACCGAAATCTCAAAAACGGTTGGTCAAGATTACGATCAAAGAACATATTTCAAATCAGCAGTAAAATCTGACTTCACTGGTATTATAGAATTGTGCTTCTTTACCTAAGATTATGCCAAAAAAAAAACCCTACATTTTCCTGGCTTGTATAGCTAATGCGCATGCACGTTCTCCAGTTGATTGACAGGCGATGTCTGTATCTAAAAGCTGATTGGCTCTTTTACCTGTAAGGCGGGACTTACTTTCTACATCCGTTGACCGCTGGGCGTTCCAATTTGTCCCATTCTTTTTAACAGAAGTGACCCGTCTCCAGTGCTGGTCCTAGCCTTTTAGGGGCCCTAAGCAAAAATGGGGGGGGGGCCCTTCAGTATGTTCGTAACACTACTTATAATGTCTTTGACAGTGGGGTCCCGGATCTGCCAGGAGGACTTGCTTAGTTGCCTATAGGGAGGACCAGCACTACCGTCTTTTATAGGTTCAGTACATGTTAAGCTCAATCGACAGCATTTGTGGCATAATGTTAATTACCACAAAAAAATTATTTCGACTTAAGTCATACATAATTTACAAATTGGCTATTTCTTATGATCTCCGATTTTCACATAAACTCGTACGACTTCATCACGTGCAAATTCCCGGATATCTAATGCGGGAGTTCCGCACATGAGGTGTTAAGGACATGCTTATTAATATTATGCCCTTACCCAAACCCCTTATCTAAACTTAACCAATCAGTAGATTGTGTAAACAGAATAGGAAGCTGGTGTGTGTGACAGAAGCAAGTAACTGACACGTATTAGAAGGAAACGATGTCCAGCAACATCACTGGCTGTAGTGAAAGTTGTTGGGATTCAAACGAGTGCAGTTGCGTGATATCATACGAATTAGCCAAATTTAGAAAAGTCGTTCGAATCCTGACGATTTCACTGTGAGAGTGTGTTGGTTAAAACTCATGCACTATTTGAGCTGTAAAGTTGTTTAAATTGTCATTTTTACAGTCATTTCAGGGTTTTAGGGTTTGTTGATATTACATTTTCATGGCAACAAAGTTGTAAAATTGGCAATAACTTTACACAGAAAAGGTTAGTAAGTGATTTTATCACACTAAAATCATGTTTACACACATGCTGTATGTTTTGTGGGTATACTTTTGAAAATGTTTGTATTTTAACATTCAAAAATTGGCCCTCATTCACTTCCATTGTAAGTGTCTCACTGGAACCAAGATTTATGTTTTTGTTAAATAAAATAAAAAATTTTGTGGTAACTAAATTGCCACAATGCAGTCGATTGGGCTTAACTTGTGAACCCGGAATATACCTTGAAGTACAAATTGACAGAGTGACAGCATGTTTACTGGAAATTTTGAAGGCTGCAAGTTGTCAACTCAATGCATTTTGATACAACAAAATGTCAAAATCATTTAAAGTGTACTTATTTTTTATAATGTCTATTTTGATATTTAATTATGATTTGGTAATTGTAAATGCCAGAAATCATGCCATTGAATTTTTGTGGACTCTTGACTCCATTTCAGTACTTTGCGCCAGAAGATGGCGACAAATGAGCATAATTTTTGTTTAACGGAAGGTAAGTCATGGAATCGTTCACTCAATTGATTCATTAAAAACACAATATATCATCCGATATATTATTATTATTATTATTATTATTATTATTATTATTATTATTATAGCAGATCCGATTTTTTTTAGATTTCTTCAAAATGTTTGCAAATGTCAAATATTTCTATGTAAAATCATAATTTTATAAATACATAATTTTCTGCAATCGATTACTAATTTTCATCTAATTAATTACATCATATGCCAATTAATTAATCAAATTATTTGTAATTAATCGCTTATATCAATATTTGGCAAAGGCCCCCAAATAAAAATAATTCAATATATATAATGTTTGAATAATTATATTGCGTAAACTAAATCACATTGTTTAGGCAAACGAGTAAAAACGTGGCTTAAGAAGGCAACATGTTGTTCATTTTTATATCATTGAAGAAGCTTGTCACTGGCCTACAGTTCATAGCCATACATTTTGCAATGAAATTCGTCCAGTCTGGCCGAGGTGGTCTTTTCCTAAGGGTTTTCTAAGGACGCGAGCACATACAATAGGATATGTCTTTACTTTGGTTGCGTTGCTAAACTTGAGCTGGAGAATCCATTCGGAGTTGTGCTCCATTCAGATATATATAATTAATCGCACTCAATTAACGCATTAAATCGACAACCCTAACACACACACACACACACACACACACACACACACACACACACACACACACGGACATAAATGCAAGGAATATCATAATGTCATGCGCAGTCATAATAGACTTTGAATTCTTTGGATTAAAAAAAAAAAACGTAAATTAATTTACATTGATTGATTCTACTAACGGCCGTCCCATGAGCACTCCGACTGACATGCGTTACATAAAACACTAAAAAAAACATTTACTCTAATTTTTTCTAAAAATGAAAAAAAATTCTCAATCATGAAATGTGTCCCGTATTTCTGTCGGCTGTTTAAAAGAACTAGCAATGTTAAATTTGCGAATGAATAATTCTTTTGAGTCGGTTCTTTTCAGTACAGGCTTGCAAAACGGTCTGAATCGATTCGTGATTCAGTACAATTCGTTCGGAGCGCTCACTCACTGGATCATATGGAGCGGTTTCTCACACAGTAAAACAGTTTCTGGGTAATTACGAATACAGAGAAGAAACAGCGCTGGATACAGTGTAAATTTACCATCAATAAACTGAAACAAAAGGCTGTCTTTTTGAGAGGTAACTTTGAGAAACTTCAACTAGTGCTGTGGCATGTGAACAAAGGGCTGTTCAAACCGTACGTGTTTTTGCGTCCGCTCGCGCTGTTTTTCAATCGTTTTCCATGTAAACATTCGCTAGATAGATGTCTTTTGAAAACTGCGTCACGTTTCACTGTGTTTTCAGCATCTCTCACAGGAGCGCTGCATTTTTAGACACTGTGTCAAGTTAAAAAATAACTTAAACTGATAAACACAGGTCTTGAGACACCTGCGTTCTGCTCTATACGTTGTGGTGTGTTTTGCTTACTTAGCACAAAAATATGTCTGTTCTGAATGGTTACTGGAATAAATGCTTTAGCCAATAGTTACATGAATGCTACTCATCCTCAAGAAAATAAAACAAACGCAAAGTCACAAGAATTGAATGCTTTGGTGTAGTTTTTTTGCGCGCGCACACACACACACACACACACAAAGAAACAGCCCATAATTCTAAGATGATTCGTACGATCATTTCTACGATCTCGGACCACCCTAGATATAAGGTTTATAAGGCAGGTTTCTGTGCATACCCTCAGATGAAATCCTGCAGGCGCCCCTACTATTAATAATAAGAACAGCAAGAAAGGCAGTGGGGTCTGACCCAACTTAAGGGGTCATACAAGGGTCTACTTTACCTTTTCACTTCAAAATAAAAAATCAATCCACCATTAACAAATAGGCATACAACTTTTAATTTGCAACATAATTCAAGATATCACTATTACACGTTTAAAGAGAGAGAGAGAGAGAGAGAGAGAGAGAGAGAGAGAGAGAGAGAGAGAGAGAGAGATCGTGTTACCTCGAAATTAAATAAATCTAATAAACGATGGTGTTCAGATGAATTGTCAAAATTAAGAAGGGCACAGCTATACAAAAAATGTGTTGCTATGAGAGGGGGAAAGGGGGTCGTTGTCCCATCTTTCCCTATGTTAAATGAATAATTATTTACCTAAAAATCTATTCAGTTGAGATCAGTCACCTACCTTCTTTCGCCGTTCAAAGTCATAACCATGTACACCGAACTGTATTGCAATACTTTGTGTGATTTGTCTTCTTAGTTCAAATGTAACAGACTGAAAAGAATAATTTTGGGCGATTGTATATCAAAGGTGTGTTGACGTTGAAGGGTGTGGGAACAGGTGTAATTTGGTGACCGATCCCTATATCTCGCAATACAGAAGCATCCTTACGGTGTTATTCCCTGTCAACAATAAAGGGTGTAAATACAATGCTACTTAATGTCAACATGAATGTCAAGAATTCGATTCAGTTACTGCAGTTGTTTCCATTTCCACCAAAGGTTTTATAAGATAGGTTAAACCTTTTTTTTATTTTTATTTTTTTATTATTATTATTTTTTTTATAATAATAAGAATGTAGTATTCCAAAATAAAATCCGATTTTATTCACTTAGCACACAATATGTGGTCTTGTATAGGATTATTGTAGAAATTGGCATTGGAAAATATTAACGCTAAATTGTCTCTGATCATTAGCTTATATTGAATCATTTCATTCAAGAGATGGTACCTTATCTTATTTGATAAGAAGTCTAAGTAAATTTTGAAAGAAAAATGTATGTTAAAATTAAATTAATGAAGATGTTGTCTAATGAGTCAAATGAACACCTTCATGGCGATGTCTATTAATAGGAATACAAAGGATAGGATCTTTCTTTTTTTCTATCTCTTTTGCGCTCATATTTTATTGTTATACTGGTCTAGGGTGTGTTTAACACTCTTGGAATGTTTTATATAAACACATTCACACGGAAACTTACGTAGACATACCTTTGAGGTTATCTAAAGGACCATTACAATACAATCTATAGTAATATGTATAATGCAACAGGGTACCTCAACTGACTTGTTTTATGAGCAATAGTCTTCCATGAAAAAGAAAAAAGCATGCAAAAATGCTCCAATGTTAATGGAAGCTAAATTCAAACATAAGTACAGTTGTTGCTTCAACTAATAAAACATTTATTAAACTTTTGTTGTAACTTAGAGGGTTGTTATAAGCACATTTTCAAAGTGGTTAGGCCTCACATAGACCCTTAGAATTTTGGCATGTATAACAAAAAACAAACAATTTGCTTACAGTATCCTTACAAATTAATAATGGTAACACTTTACAATAAGGTTATATTTTTGTAAAGTTATAGTTCACCCAAAACTGAAAATTCTCTCATCATTTACTCACCCTCATGCTATCCCAGATGTGTAAGACCTTCTTTCTTCAGCAGAACACTGTAAATTTTTAGAAGAATATCTCAACTCTGTAGGTCCATACAATGCAACTGAATAGTGAGCGGACCTTTGTAGCTCCAAAAATCACATAAAGGAAACATAAAGGTAATCCATATGACTCCAGTGTTTAGATATCCATATCTTCAGAAGTGATAATAAAGGTGTGGGTGAGAAACATAAAAATTTAAATCCTTTTTTATTCTAAATCTCTACTTTCACTTTTATCTGAAAGTCACATGTGGTGCCTGTTTAGTTTAATTTTCACATTTGAAGGTGAAAGTTAAAGTGGAGATATAGAGTAAAAAGGACTAAAATATTGTTCTGTTTCTCACCACACCTATTATATTGCTTCTGGTTATGGATTTAACCACTGGAGTCTTATGGATTACTTTTATGTTTCCTTTAGGTGATTTTTGGAGCTAAAAATGTCTGATCACCATTCACTTGTATTGCATGGACCTACAGAGCTGAGATATTTTTCTAAAAATCTATGTTTATGTCCTGCTGAAGAAAGAAATTCATACACATCTGGGATGGCATGAGGGTAAGTAAATGATGGGAGAATTTTCATTTTGGGGTGAACTATCCTTTTAAATTGCATTAGGTGTCATGAACTAAGAATGAACAATATATTTTTACAGCATCTCGCAATCTTGATTGATGTTAATTTATAAAAATACAATTGTTCATGGTTAGTTCATGATGCATTAGCTAATGTTGACAAATACAACTTTTAATTAAAAAAATGAAATTAACAATTACAAAGATTGATAAATGCTGTGAAAGTATTGTTTATTTTTAATTCATGTTAAATAATGTTAATGAATACTACCTTATGGTAAACTGTTACTGTAACAGTTGACCAGTGTTTTGAGAAATAACCTAAAAAAAAAAATTATTAATGACATAAGACATTTTCAGATAGAGTAATAAAACCTGTAACGTCACGGTTATTTATCCTCTTATGTCAGTGTTCAGCTTCTGTCACTACATCTCTAGAAATTTAGAATTTCTTATTTTCCCCTTTTGTGATCATTTTACAAATTACAACTGCAAACAGCCCAACTAGAACAGCAAACGCCTTCATTGCTAAATACTGTATGGCATTGATTGATTGAAATAACATTTCACAACACTACTATTATGCTTCCTTTAAAAATCTTTTGAAACTCCCATGAAAACAAAACATTGGCTTTGATCATCATTATTTTTTACTTTTTTCCAAAGGGTAAATGACCACAGATAAAATGCATAACTACTGCTGTCATTTTAGAGCTACACAAGTGGGTGTATAAAAAGTTCTACAATGAAAACATTTCAAACGACTACAAACATAAATGTGAAAATGCTTCGGACCAGGGCTCTTCAACTACTTTCTTACATGAACCACCTAATCCAGATGAACACTTTTTTTTTCTGTATTCATCTTACTGTAGCTAGCACTGTCATTGTAAATAATATGTTAACATGAAAAACAACACTAAACACTGTTAATTCTATACATTTATTCTAATATAGTTGTGGGTATTCAATTAAAAAATGTTAAGGTCTGGCCATAAATTCCTTCTAAAGATCTGGCTGAAGAACAAACACAACCTCACACCCTCAACAAACAAATAGGTTTTGATGAACTTTACTTTAGAACTAAAAACATAATGATTATTTTAGCATTGTTGAGCTATTGTATACAAATTATGAAAACTGAGGAAGAACATTTAGATCTGCTGAAGTCTGTATCTTTGACAATATCAACCCACATAAGAAAATAATGGCAATCTAATAAAATTAATGTAAAACTGAAAGAAGAGAAATGTCTGTTCTTCCCTTTTCTCTGTTATCCTCCTATTCAATGAGGGGAAAGTTAGCCTTTCCTTGTTCTGCATAGATTGTGCATTTGTGCAGGAGCCAGATATTTGTGCAGATAATCAAAAACGGAGAACAACAAACTGAATTAATGATGTCTGGGATTGAGAACGCTGACACATGTGTGTATATAGAACCACACACAGTAAGTATATATAGTATATATACTTTGCACATTGTACAGTATCAAATCAAATCACTTTATTGTCACACAGCCATATACACAAGTGCAATGGTGTGTGAAATTCTTGGGTGTAGTTCCGATCAACATAGCAGTCGTGACATTGATGAGACATATACCAATTTACAATAACATCAAATTAACACAGCACAATTTAAACATCTGATATACACATAATTACACTCAACAATATACAAATAATAACATACACTGTACAGTATACAATGCGCACTATATAGATACACATTATTCAATAAAAATAAAAAATAAAAATATATAAAAAAGTATATATAGTAGTAAATATAGAATGTACAGTATTGTACTGTATTGACATTCAGGCTGTCGGTTGATAGTCAGTTGTTAAGAGAGAATATAATATAATAATAATATAATTTATGACAGTCCGGTGTGAGATATAAGAGTAAGGGTTATAAAGTAAGGGTAATAAAGTGCAGTGCTGATGTATTTTGATCGTGGGAGATCAAGAGTTCAGAAGTCTGATTGCTTGGGGGAAGAAGCTGTCATGGAGTCGGCTGGTGCGGGTCCTGATGCTGCGATACCACCTGCCTGATGGTAGCAGTGAGAACAGCCCATGGCTCGGGTGGCTGGAGTCTCTGATGATCCTCCGAGCTTTTTTCACACACCGCCTTGTATATATTTCCTGGAGGGAGGGAAGCTCACCTCCGATGATGTGTCTGGCAGTTCGCACCACCCTTTGCAGTGCTTTGCGGTTGTGGGCCGTGCTATTGCCGTACCAGACGGAGATGCAGCCAGTCAGGATGCTCTCTACAGTGCAGGTGTAGAACTGTGTGAGGATGTGGCGGTTCATTCCAAACTTCCTCAGCCATCTCAGGAAGAAGAGGCGCTGATGAGCCTTCTTCACAACAACTTCAGTGTGGATGGACCATGTGAGTTCCTCAGTGATGTGGACACCCAGGAACTTGAAGCTGCTGACTCTCTCCACTGGTGCTCCATTGATGGTGATGGGACTGTGTTCTCTGTCCTTTCTTCTGAAGTCCACCACAAGCTCCTTTGTCTTACTGAAGTTGAGGGAGAGGTTGTGCTCCTGACACCAGTGTGTCAGAGTGTGCACCTCCTCTCTGTAGGCTGTTTCATCATTGTCAGTGATCAGACCTACCACCGTCGTGTCATCAGCAAACTTAATGATGGCATTGGAGCTGTGTGTTGCCACACAGTCATGTGTGTACAAGGAATACAGTAGTGGGCTGAGAACACAGCCCTGTGGGGCTCCAGTGTTGAGGGTCAGTGATGAGGAGATGTTGCTGCCTATTCTAACCACCTGGCATCTGCTTGACAGGAATTCCAGGATCCAGCTGCACAGCAAGCTGTTTAAGCCCAGAGCCTGGAGTTTCTCATCTAGCTTGGAGGGCACTATGGTGTTGAATGCTGAGCTGTAGTCTACAAACAGCATTCTCACATAAGTGTTCCTTTTTTCCAGGTGGGAGAGAGCAGTGTGTATTGTAGATGCAATGGCATCATCAGTGGAGCGGTTGTTGCAGTAAGCAAACTGCAATGGGTCAAGAGAGAGAGGCAGCACAGAGCAGATGTAATCTCTGATTAGTCTCTCAAAGCATTTGCTGATGATGGGGGTCAGAGCAACAGGACGCCAGTCATTTAAGCAAATTATTTTTGATTGCTTTGGAACAGGCACAATGGTGGATGTTTTAAAGCATGTGGGGACTACAGACAAAGAGAGGGAAAGGTTGAAAATGTCCGTAAAAACACCAGCCAGCTGGTTCGCGCACGCTCTGATGACGCGGCCCGGAATGCCGTCTGGGCCCGTGGCTTTGCGGATATTCACCCGTCGGAAGGATCGGGTTACATCCGCTACAGAGATGGAGAGTGAACTAACCTCTGTAGCTTCGGCCGCGAGACCTCTCTCCACGAGGGCGGTGTTATTTTCCTCAAAACGAGCATAAAAAGTATTTAGCTCATCCGGAAGAGAGGCAGCGGTGTTCATGGTGGAGTTTTTATTCCCTTTAAAGTCCGTGATGATGTTAATTCCCTGCCACATGCTTCTAGAGTTGGTGGTGTTAAACTGTCCTTCAATCTTGCTCCTGTACTGATGTTTTGCGGTTCTGATAGTTTTTTGGAGGACATAACTGGCTTGTTTATGCTCCTCCGCGTTCCCGGAATTAAAAGCGGAGGTCCGCACATTAAGTGCCACGCGAACATCGCTATTTATCCATGGTTTCTGATTCGGATAGATCCGTATTGTTCTGGTCGGAACCACATCCTCTACGCACTTTCTGATGAAACACATTACGCTATCAGCGTAAAGCTCGATGTCGTCATCAGAGACGGACCGGAACATCTCCCAGTCCGTGTGATCAAAACAGTCTTGTAGTGTAGAATGATTGGTCTGACCAGCACTGGATCGTTCTGAGGGTGGGTGCTTCCTGTTTCAGTTTCTGCCTGTAAGCGGGCAGAAGCAGAATGGAAGAGTGGTCCGATTTGCCAAATGGTGGGTGGGGGAGGGATTTGTAGCCATCCCGGAAGGGAGAGTAGCAATGGTCCAAAACCCGGTCCCCTCGTGTGTTGAAACTAATGTGCTGGTGGTATTTTGGTGCGACTGATTTTAAACTGGCTTTATTAAAGTCCCCGGTCACAATGAACACGGCCTCAGGGTGCACGGTTTCCTGCTCACTTATACTCCCATACAGTTCCTTGAGTGCCCAGTCTGTGTCGGCTTGTGGGGGGATGTACACAGCTGTGATAATTTCTGCTGTGAATTCCCTCGGTAACCAGCATGGTCGACACAGAAGCATGAGAAATTCCAGATCAGGAGAGCAGAAAGACTTGATAGAATGTACGTTCCTCTGATCACACCAGGATTTGTTGATTGTGGCAGCGGGGGCGTGGTCAAGCATCTCTCCGGAGAGAGAAAGCGGTAAGGGCGCTTACTCCTGAGCTAAATTATGTCTAACACCTGTCTCTAATTTCAGTGAGCACGGGGAGAGCGGCATAAAGAGAGCGACACAACGCTCAGAGTGAGAGACTGGATATGACAGAGCTGAGCCAGAGTGACCATTCCTGAATAGTGGAAGTTATTTGTAGAAGCAGTGTGTGTGTTAGTGTGGACAGAGTGTATAAACGTAACTATAAAGTGGTGTCGAGGAAGAGGGGAATAAAAGCGTCACCTGAAAAAAGGAAAACTGCTTCTCGCGTCCTCTTTTACACTGGTGCCGAAACCCGGGATTGAAGTTTGGGTCGAAGATGGATGGAGGTCGTCCCGTAGAGTCCTCCCAGTTGGCGGAGATCCTCCAAGCCCTCGTCAGCCTACATCGGAACCACCAACAAACGCTGCTTGAGCTCCGACAAGATCAAGACCACCGGTTTGTCGAGCTCATGCATGCTCAAGCCGAGGACCGGCAGGCGATCCGGAGCCTCCTCAGCCAGGGGGCATCCTCAGCCGCGACCCCGGACACACCCACGCCGTTACCCCCGCCAGCATTACAGAAAATGGGGGCGGCGGACGACCCCGAGGCTTTCCTGGATTTGTTTGAGCAGACCGCCGAGATCTGGGGCTGGCCGCTCGGCCAATGGGCAGCCCGACTGATCCCACTACTGTCCAGGGAAGCCCAGCTCGCGGCTCAACAACTGCCAGCGTCGAGCCTCCTGGCCTACGGAGATCTAAAAAAAGCCATCTTGCAACGGGTTGGTCGCACTCCGGAGGAAAGTTGTCAACTCTTCCGGAGCTTGAAGTTGGAAAGCTCTGACCGCCCGTTTGCCTTTGCCCAGCGGCTCCGTGACGCCTGCCGAAGATGGCTGTTAGCGGGGGATCGCGACGTCCAGGGAATTATCGACCAGGTGGTACTGGAACAGTTCATACTTCGACTGCCAAAAGGAACGGCGGAGTGGGTCCAGTGCCACCGCCCGGCGTCGTTGGAGGAAGCTATCCGACTTGCGGAGGACCACATGGCGGCGATCCCGAGGACAGAAGATCCCTCCTACATTCTCTCTCCTCCCTCTGTTTCTTCCCCCTCCCCTCTCTCTCTCTCGTCTGCTCTCTCTCCAGGTCCCGTTCCTGCCCCACGCAGACGAGGAGGAACCCAGCCCCTGAGACCAGTTCCCCAGGTGTGGGAGGCGACACCTTCCCCTACTCCAGTGCCCCGCCGCTCTCCCCTCAGGGGGCGCCCACCGACGCAAGTGCGGGCGTGGCGCCTGGGCCGGCCTGCTGGAGGTGCGGAGACCCGAGCCACTTCCGAGATCAGTGCCCTCTGATGGAGCTGGGGACGGTGGTGCAGGTCTCTGACCTCCCACAGGCTGCCCCCGACCGGGCCGGAGCGTACCGGATACCGGTAAGTGTCAAGGGGGGTACTCACCAAGCGTTGGTGGATACCGGGTGTAATCAAACCACTATCCACCAACGCCTGGTTCAACCCGAGGCATTGGTCACATCCAAAACGGTGAAGGTGAAGTGTGTACACGGGGATATTCACAAGTATCCAGTGGTGACCCTGACAATTAAATTTCGGGAGAAAAAGCATAGAGTGGAGGCTGCGGTTAGTTCCCGCCTCACCCATCCGCTGATTTTGGGGACTGATTGGCCTGATTTTAAAGCTTTATTAAAGGGAATTTGTGCGGATGGGTCCTGTGTGAGAATAGGGAGATGTGTGATGTGCGATGCTCTGGCAGGGGAGGCGGAGCCGGGGCCATCCTCGACAGCTCCACGTCATGATGACGAGAGAGGGGGAGAGGCTGCGGCCCCTCCCCTTCTCAGGGAATTCCCTGAGGGGGATTTCCCTTTGGAGCAGTCACGAGACAAAACCCTCAAACACGCCTTTGACCAAGTGAGAGTTATCGATGGTCAACGACTCCAGCCTGACATCGCACTTTCATATCCCTATTTTGCAATTATAAATGAGCGGTTGTATCGAGTGACACAGGACACCAAAAGGATACCAAAGAGGATACAACCCAACTTTTGATTCCAAGGAGCCATCGGGAAATGGTATTCCAGACGGCTCATTATAATCCTATGGCAGGTCACCTAGGAGAAAGGAAAACACTGAACCGTCTAATAGCCCGTTTCTATTGGCCGGGCATTGGCGGCGATGTCCGCAGGTGGTGTGCGGCATGCCGTGAATGCCAGCTGGTTAACCCACCGGCCACCCCAAAAGCGCCATTGCGCCCTCTCCCTTTGATCGAGGTCCCCTTTGAGAGAATTGGAATGGACCTCGTCGGGCCATTAGAACGGTCAGCACGCGGACATCGCTTTGTATTGGTCCTAGTGGACTATGCAACGCGATATCCGGAAGCAGTGCCTCTTCGCAACATCTCAGCACGCAGTGTTGCGGAGGCACTCTTCAAAATAATCTCCCGGGTGGGGATTCCGAAAGAAATCCTCACCGATCAAGGCACAACGTTTATGTCACGGACACTACGCGAACTGTACGAGTTGTTAAATATTAAATCGATTCGCACCAGTGTATACCATCCTCAAACGGATGGCCTGGTGGAACGATTTAATAAAACCCTCAAAAACATGATTCGTAAGTTCGTGCACGATGATTCTAGAAATTGGGATAAATGGCTCGACCCCCTGTTATTTGCAGTACGAGAGGTCCCGCAAGCCTCCACTGGCTTCTCCCCATTCGAGCTGCTGTATGGGCGACGCCCATGCGGCGTGCTTGATGTATTGCGAGAAGCCTGGGAGGAAGGACCTTCAAACAGTAAAAATGAAATTCAGTACGTTCTTGATCTTAGAGCAAAACTCCACACCTTGGGGCAACTAACACAGGAGAATTTGCTCCAAGCTCAAGAACGACAGCGCCGACTGTATGACAGGGGAACTTAGCTAAGGGAATTTGCACCGGGAGATAAAGTGCTTGTATTGCTTCCCACATCGAGCTCTAAATTACTCGCCAAGTGGCAAGGACCCTTTGAGGTCACACGACGAGTGGGAGATCTCGATTATGAGGTTAAACGATCCGATAGAGGGGACGCACGTCAAATATACCACCTCAATCTCCTAAAATTGTGGAGGGAGGCGGTCCCCGTGACGTTGGCTACAGTGGTTCCCGAGAAGGCGGAGCTCGGACCGGAGGTGAGCTCAAAACATAAACAGTTCACCCCGGTCACTTGCAGAGACCACCTCTCACCGAGCCAACTCGCGGAGGTTGCCAGGTTGCAACAGGAGTTGCAGATGTGTTTTCCCCTCTACCGGGACGTACAAACCTCATCCATCACCACATCGAGACCGAGCCGGGGTGGTGGTACGTAGCCACCCCTATCGACTACCCGAACACAAAAAGAAAATTGTTCGGGAAGAATTGGATGCGATGCTTGATATGGGGGTAATAGAAGAATCCCACAGTGATTGGTCCAGCCCAGTTGTTCTAGTGCCTAAGAGCGACGGGTCTGTGCGATTCTGTGTGGATTATAGAAAAGGCAACGCGGTGTCTAAATTTGATGCATATCCAATGCCTCGCGTTGATGAGTTGCTCGATCGGTTAGGCACTGCTCGGTTTTATTCAACATTGGATTTGACGAAGGGTTATTGGCAGATCCCCTTGACACCAATTTCCCGTGAGAAAACCGCCTTCTCCACACCGTTTGGATTACACCAATTTGTGACACTTCCGTTCGGTTTGTTTGGGGCCCCGGCTACGTTTCAGCGTCTCATGGACCGAATCCTCAGGCCGCATTCAGCTTACGCCGCTGCCTATTTAGATGACATCATCATTTATAGCAATGATTGGCAGCGGCATATGCAACACCTGAGGGCGGTTCTGAGATCGCTGCGCCGAGCGGGGCTCACAGCGAACCCGAAGAAGTGTGCGATTGGGCGGGTGGAGGTACGGTATCTGGGGTTCCACTTGGGCCACGGGCAGGTGCGTCCCCAAATTGACAAGACAGCGGCGATTGCGACCTGCCCGAGACCCAAGACCAAAAAGGGGGTGAGACAGTTCCTGGGGCTGGCTGGCTATTATAGGAGGTTTGTGCCTAACTATTCGGACGTCACCAGCCCGCTGACTGATCTCACTAAAAAGGGAGCTCCAGATCCGGTCCAGTGGACGGAGCAGTGTCAACAGGCGTTCACGCAAGTTAAAGCCGCACTTTGCGGGGGGCCGCTGTTACATTCACCTGACTTCTCTCTCCCTTTTGTTTTACAGACAGATGCTTCAGACAGGGGGCTGGGGGCTGTGCTCTCGCAGGTGGTGGGGGGGGAGGAGCGCCCGGTGCTGTACATTAGCCGTAAGCTCTCGTTAAGGGAAACTAAGTACAGCACCGTGGAAAAGGAGTGTCTCGCCATCAAGTGGGCGGTCCTCACTCTCCGATACTACCTGTTGGGGCGGGCCTTCACCCTCTGCTCGGATCACGCCCCACTCCAGTAGCTCCACCGCATGAAAGATACTAACGCCCGGATCACCCGTTGGTATCTGGCTCTTCAGCCGTTTAAGTTTAAGGTGGTCCACAGACCGGGGGCGCAGATGGCTGTCGCCGACTTCCTCTCCAGGAATGGGGGGGAGTGGTAGGCAGGCCGGATGTCGCCCCGGCCTGAGTCGGGCGGTGGGGATATGTGGCAGCGGGGGCGTGGTCAAGCATCTCTCCGGAGAGAGAAAGCGGTAAGGGCGCTTACTCCTGAGCTAAATTATGTCTAACACCTGTCTCTAATTTCAGTGAGCACGGGGAGAGCGGCATAAAGAGAGCGACACAACGCTCAGAGTGAGAGACTGGATATGACAGAGCTGAGCCAGAGTGACCATTCCTGAATAGTGGAAGTTATTTGTAGAAGCAGTGTGTGTGTTAGTGTGGACAGAGTGTATAAACGTAACTATAAAGTGGTGTCAAGGAAGAGGGGAATAAAAGCGTCACCTGAAAAAAGGAAAACTGCTTCTCACATCCTCTTTTACATTGATCATAAAACATACACCACCACCTCTGCTTTTACCTGAGAGGTCTTTCGCTCTGTCCGCTCGGTGCACGGAGAACCCCGCGGGTTCAATGGCTGAGTCTGGAATCTCCGTAGACATCCAAGTTTCCGTAAGGCAGATAATACAGCAGTCCCTCGTCTCTCGTTGGAAAGAGATCTGCGCTTTCAGCTCGCAGAGCTTGTTATCCAGAGACTGAACATTTGCCAGTAGAATAGTGGGTAGCGGGGGTCGATTTGCACGGCGTCTTACTCTGATGAGAATGCCGGCTCTGTTTCCCCTTTTCCTCCTGCGTTTCCGCATCCGGACTGCCCAGACAAAGGGCTCCGCTTGCGTGTTTGTAAACAGTGGGTCGGCATTGAGGAATTTGGAGTCCGGTTTACGGTGTGAAATTGCTGAACCAATGTCCAAAAGTGTTTGTCTGTCGTAAACAATAAGGCAGACAACATCCAATACAAAAAACATAAGAATTGTGAACAAAACAAACAAAACATTACTATGTTGTGTCAGAGCTCGCACCGCAGCAGCCATACTCGGCACCATCTTGAGTCCAGTAGTTATAATGGGGGAAAAAGAAACATTTTGAACAAATAAAACTATGTTTGTTACTTTAATATTTTGAGTAGCTTACTGTGGCAAAGGTCTCTTGCTTATCGTAAAGGAGGAAGCGGGAACCGGGTGAACAATCACAAAGACTTTTAATGACACCAACAGTTCAACTCAAATACAACTTAAAAGTGCTTTCCAGTACACGAACGCCGGCCCACACACACACACACGCAGCTCCATTTGATGCTCTCACTGGTGGCTTTTCAGACCAACACGCAGAATGCACATGTTTAGCAGCTGCATGCTCTCTCTCAACCTGGCGTCTCCAGCTCCTCTTTATCCCCCTCCCAGCTGATTGGGGTAACTCAGCTCCAGGCAGGTGTCCATCCTTACGGCCCGGCCATGCCCTCATCCTCGTCACAATTACTTAATATCCATTAGTTGCAAACACAGAATTTTTATGATTATGTATTAAATGTATTAACTTGAATAATCTATACGCTTTGAAGGCGTGTGCCTTTTCGATATAGAATTTAGGTTACATTTACTTAAAAAATGTGACTGTTGGATTTGAATGAGTCAATTTGGTCTAACCAGCAGGAAATGACTCACAGTGGATCATGAGAAACATGCCATTTATCAGTAATTTTAAAGGAATAAAACATCTTTGAGAACATATGAAGCTGCACTTATTAACAATGAGCCAGTGCTGTAACACTTTAGAATACTGTTTCATACCTAATAGGTAACTATGGAGGAACTAATGCAGGAGGCAGTGGTGGCTCAGGGGTTAAGGCTCTGGGTTACTGACCAGAAAGTTGGGGGTTCAGCTCCAGCACCGCCAAGATGCCACTGTTGGGCCCTTGAGCAAGGCCCTTGACCCTATCTGCTCCATGGGTGCTGTTTCATGGCTGACCCTGTGCTCTGACCCCAGCTTAGATGGGATATGTGAAAAAAGAATTTCACTGTATATGTGCATATGTATAATGTGTGACAAAAATAAAAACTATTAGTAACTACTATTAACTAATAAAACCCTTTTCCACCTGGTATTAAGATGCGTCTCACTGATCCAATCAGTCTCTTGCTGTTGCGTATCTATGACACGACTTGACACGACTTTTTGGCATGTTATTCATATGCCAAAATCTAATTTTATGTGCATATTATACGCAAAATACTCCCATTTACTTATGCATGCCACGCAGTTCACTTAAAAAAAAAATCGCCATCATGCCGACTATGTACGAAGATCCATGATTGAGCGTGCCTAAATGAGCATGTACGAAGAACAATGATTGAGCAATGGCTTTGACAACAGCAAATAGGTAGGTATTTAGAAAAGACACTGGCTGGGTTTCCCGAAGCACTAAGTAGAACGTTAGCAGCACTTAAGTAGTAATAAATCTCTAAGGTGTATTTCCCAAAAGCATCGTTGTCTAAGTAGTTCGTAAAAACGTTCGTAAATTAACGAGTGCTTTGAACTGATCTTGAGTCCATTAAGTGCAACTTAAACATATCTTTCTGGCATCTTTCACAGACAATGGGACATTTAATTAATTGTATTAATATATTTTGATCATTGGAAAGCTATTGTAAACTATATAAAAGTGTTGAAAAATCGCTATGAAATCAGTAGGCAGTCTCCGCAGTCTGTGCATGCAACGTGATAGGTTTACATTTACAAGACACATAATGCAGTATAACGTTATATTAGCTTTCACTGATAAGCATAATTGTAATGGCAATAGAAAGATGACATTTTCTTATTAAACAGACTATTTAAGAAGACATATGTTTGTGTCGCGTGGCGCCATGCGAGGTTCGGACGCGTGAGCGGCGAGCTCTGCGCACTTTGCTAGTTTGAATACTTTTTGTGTCATAAACCGGTGAGATTCGATACACCCTGTTCCATAACTGTTCTATGTCAAAGAATTCAAAATCCCCGGGATCTAGAGACATTAAAAGACACTTACGTGCTCAAGCTGTTACCCCTGACAAGGCCGCAGACCAGGGACTCAATTTGGCCAGTGAGGTGAAAGAGATTCAGCGTCAACTATTGAACATGATGGCAATACTGATGAAGGTCGTTGCTGACTTGGAGGATCTTGCTGTAATACATCAATCGATCACTGCCATGGAGATGAAATTCACTGAGTTGGTTACAAGAGTTGGGGATGTCGAGAGACGGAGTGATTATCTGGAGTCATCGGAGAGGGAATTAGCTGCAAATCCGCTAGTGACCAAGACAGACTTGGAGCCCGTCTAGGAAAAGTTGGAAGACCTTGAGAATCGTAACCGGCAAAACAATGTCCGAATTGTTGGAATTGCTGAGGACGACGAAGGCAGAGATATGGTGAAATTCCTAGATGAGTTCTTCCCGCGTCTGCTTGATATAACAGGCCATAAGCTGGAAATCGAGTGAGCTTACAGAGTTCCGGCTTGGAGATCTGCTGAGGGAGACAGGCCCTGATCAATTCTGGCCATATTTCTGAGATCATCTGATAAAGATCTCGTGTTATGCGAGGCAAAGAGTAAAGGAAGACTTTCTTGGAAGAACCACAGCAGTTTCCTGTTCCCAGACTTTGCAAATTCGACAAGAGATAAACATGATCGATTCAAGGAATGCAAGAAACTCTTACATCAACGGAAGGTCGCTTTTGCACTGATGTTCCCGGCCAAATTGAGAATAGATACTAAGGATGGCCACAAAATATTTACATGTCCACAGTAAGTGATGTCCTTCATAAAGTCAATGGAATGAGTGGGTCATTGTATGATGCTCTCGATTTGACTGTCCGAGGAAGCTGAGTGCCTTTTTTGTTTCTTTTTGTTTTGGTTCTGCCTGGCAGCTGGAGTTTGTTTTGTGGAATAACACTCCTTTGGAACAGTTTGTGGATGAATCTGCATGTTCTTTTTGCTTATGCCTCCTATTGGATGGAGTTTGTTTTGTGGAATATTTCTTGCAAATCATTAGAGTGATTAGGGCATTTGTTACACTCAGGTAACAGCCGAATGGGCCGGCTCACTGAACATTCTTTTGACTGCCCGAAGAAACTGAAGTTTTTGTGTGTGTGTGTGTGTGTGTGTGTGTGTGTGTGTGCTGGTTCCGCTAGCGACTGGAGCTTGTTTTGTGGAGGAACACACCTTCGGGACAGTTATGTGGATGAATCCACATGTTCTTTGCACTTATTCCATCTATTGGCTGGTGTTTGTTTTATAGATTATTTTCTGTTGTGTAATTCTGTCTCACAAAATTTATATAGAAGCACCGGTCTTCAGCAATCCGATGGCAAAGTTGTCGCGTGGAACTCTCGTAGGCATACATGGACTGTTTGAGTTTAGAGGGTTGGACGGCGGTTGGCGCTGTCGTGCACGGGGTTAATGCTCATGTTTTACTTTTTTCTATTTTTTTTTATTCTGGGGGATGTTCGGGGGTTGATTTTTGCACCAATGTTGGAATGTGGTCGTTATAATTTTATTTTTGAACACAATCTATTTTTTCACATATGTCAAAATATCAAATATTAATATGAGCAGACTGTCTCTCTTCACGTGGAATGTGTTCTTAAAAGTAAGAAATATAATATAGTGTTTCTTCAAGAAACGCATCTTATCCCGCAGGAAGCTGAAAAATTTGGGAAGATATGGTGTGGACATGTTTTCTTTAGTGCTGGCACAAGTAAGAGCAGGAGAGTCATTACATTGATAAGTAAACATCTACAATTCAAATGTCTCAAACAGATTAAAGATAAATTAGGATTATTGTTTTAGCAGAAATTCAGGGGCAAAGGTTGATTTTGGCTAATATTTATGCACCTAACACTGATGATCAGGGCTTTTTTATAAATCTTGAAGGGATGCTGCAAGCCGCTGGCACCCTTCATGATATAATATTGGGAAGAGACTTTAATCTTTTGATGGACTCAGTCCTTGATCATAGTGAAGCAAAAGTGTGTAAGCCCCCTAGAGCAACACTGACACTTTTACAGGATGTGTAATAATCTTGGTCTTACAGATATTTGGAGACTTCTGGACCCATCTTGTAGGGACGATACATTTTTTTCATCAGTCCATAAGATTTATTCTAGAATAGAATATTCTGTAGTGGATTGCTCAAACATTGGAAACATCTTAGTCTCAGATCATGCTCTGGTGAGTTTAGAGGTGTTGCCACATACGAAGAAAAAGAAATCATATAGGCTCTTTAATGTATCCCTTTTGCAAAATCCTGAATTCCAACAAATGTTAAAGGCCGAAATCAATGTTTATATGGAGATCAACTGGTCCTCAGTAAACTCTGTGGGTGTGGCTTGGGAGGCCCTTAAATTGGTCCTTTGGGGTCAGATCATACAGTATGCCTCATTCATCAAACAATCCAAAACACGAGAACTCGTGGTGTTGGAAGGGAATATTAAAAGTGCTGAGGTAGAGCTGAAGCGCCGAATGTCATCTGATGGCCTCAGAGAATTGACCTGTTTGAAATACAGATATAAGACTATTTTGTCGTGGAAGGTGGAGTTTTGGCTATTCAGGGCAAGACAGTCATACTTTGAGTTGGGGGACAAAGCAGGAAAACTTCTGGCTAGATATATAAAACAGAGAGAGTCTTTTTCTACCATTCCCTCAGTGAAATCTGCTGGTGGTGAAATATTTACCATTGATATTAATAATGCTTTTAAAGAGTTCTATCTTGATCTCTAAAGCTCCATGTTTTCGTCTACTGATGAAGATATTAGAAATTTTGTGGAACCATTAGAAATCCCTAAACTGATGGCTGAGCAAAAAAATTCTCCTGATTCTGAGATAATCTTGGAGGAGCTTGGTGAGGTAATTAAGGCCTTGCCTACAGGCAAGGCTCTGAGGCCAGACAGGTTTGGTGCTGAATTTTTTAGATCTTATGCTACATAAATGGCTCCACTTTTATTCAAAGTTTATACGGAATCATTAAAGAATGGAAAGTTTCCGCCAACCATGATACAAGCCTTAATCAGTCTGATTCTTAAAAAGGACAAAAATCCAAGCGAGTGTAAGAGTTACCATCCAATTTCCCTGATCCAGCTAGACGTAAAAATATTGTCAAAACTTCGGCGGTACAAACAAATGGATTAATTTCAGATTATTTTACTCTGGATAGGGGCACCTGGCAGGGTTGCCCTCTTGCCCCATTATTGTTCTGTCTTGCCCTGGAACCATTAGCAGCCGCGATAAGAAGGGAATATGATTTTCCAGGGATGGTGGTGGGAGGTATGGTGCATAAGCTTTTGCTTTATGCAGATGATATTTTATTATTTGTCTCCTACCCCATTAGATCTATGCCTTGCCTCCACAGAATTATTAATTCCTTTTCTAATTTCTCAGGATACAGAGTCATTTGGTCTAAATCCGAAGCTTTGGCTCTGACAGCGTACTGCCCAGTAAAGGCTTTCCAGCCGGGCGCCTTCCAGTGGCCCAAACAGTGTATTAAGTATCTGAGCATTTTATTTCCAGCAAATTTGTCTGATTTAGTTCATTTTGACCCCTTAATAAAAAGGTTTTCGAGCGATATGGGCAGGTGGGCTTCATTACATTTATCGATGATTGGGAAGGTTAATGTTATTAAAATGAATTTTACTCCAAAATTTAACTACCTGCTACAATCTCTCCCTGTAGATGTCCCTCTCTCTTATTTCAAGCAATTTGATACCACAGCAAAGACCTTCATTTGGAATGGTAAGCATCCTAGATTACATTTTAATAAGTTACAAAGGCCGATTGACTAAGGTGGGCTAGGCCTATCCAAGATTTTGTTTTATTATTATGCATTCGGTCTCAGACATTTGGCTCATTGGTCGCTTCCACCTGAGAGAGCCCCTCCCTGGTTTTGTATTGAACAGGAATTTCTTGCCCCTATTTCGCCATTGCAAAGCCTTTCTATAAAACTAATCGGAGAAGTTACACACTGTTATCTCGCATTTGCACTCGGTATGGACAAAAGTGTCCAGAGTGTTTAATTCTGACATTTATTTAAATGTTGCCTCAAGCATATGGCTGAACCCTAAATTATGTATAATAAGTCCCCTTTCTGCTGGTCAAAGTGGATTGTGAGGGGGGTTACTACACTCGGTGACCTATATGAGAGTGGAGTGTTGAGATCTTTTGAAAATTTGGTTCAACATTTTGGGATTCCCAGATCTCAGTTCTATAGGTATTTAAGCTGTGTCACCTGCACTGTATTGTTTTGGGAGTGGACCCCCTCTAGATTGTATAGGCTTGGTCTTAAAGACACACCCACCTGCTGGCGATGCCAATCAGAAGATGGATACAGCCCATGTTTTTTGGGGGTGTATTAAGATCCAAGAATTTTGGTTGAAGGTTCAGAGTTTTATATGTGATGTTTTGGGCACTCAAATTATATTCTGCCCCACACTCTGTATTTTGGGCGATGGGGCAGTCATAAATTTCGGGGATAAACACAAAAAATTGGGTTCTGACCACTATTATGATTGGCAGGCAAATTATTTTAAGGGGATGGAAGTCGGATGGAGCGCCCTCATTTCCAGAGTGGTGTGCGGAGATGGGGAGGGTGGCTGCTTTCGAGGAGATGTCAAGCAGAAGGCTGGGGGTTTGGAATTTGTTTGATAGGAAGTGGGACAATTTCTTTGTGTTTTTGGGGGGACTCTCAGGGAGGGGCTGTGGAGAGAGATGTTTAGTTTTAATTATATATGATTATTATATTTTCTGTTTTGTTTTCTTTCTTTCTTTTTTTCTATTTTTTTTTTTGTTTTTGTTTTTTTGTTTTTGTGCGTATTCTATTTGTGACCACTGGGGTGTTCGTTGGGGGTCAGGGTGGGGTTGGTGATTGGGGAGGGAGAGGGGTATTGGGGGGGTTAAATGTTAAATGTTGATTCAATGTATATATATATGTTGTGTTTTTTATTTGTTATATGTCTATGAATCAATAAAAATGTTAATTGAGAAAAAAAAGAATACGTATGTGAGTAATGTGACCACGCAGTTTAAACCTTAAATAAATATGCCTTAATAAATAATTAAAATATGGTTAACAGAGGAGATTAGAGCGAGAGTGTGTAATGAGAGATTCACTCTTTCTCTCTCTACATCTTCCTCTTCTTTCTTCCTCCAGTGGCTGGTTCAAATCAGCTCGCCTATAGTCTTTTTACAAGGCAGTAACAAATTGCATGATGCATTATGGCAGTAAGGCTACAAGTACACAGTACCTTCAACTAACCAGATGATCTATTAATATTTAGACAGGTCTATGAGTAGTTCAGTACTGATGCCCATCATTTTAATCCTGTTCTGCATGCATTTGTTCAGTTTCCAGCTAAAGGTCTGCGGTAAAGTTAGTTTTGCGTTTGACATTCATTGGATAGGGTTCATACATATTAAACTTCAAGACCACTTGACCTAAAGATGTCAGATTAACTGCAAATTACTCAGAATATTATTCCCTCTGTTGCAGAAGGCTTATTTTGGGAGTTTTGCTTTGGGAGTTTGAGCATCAATACATCTGAAACTCTGTCTTACTAAAGCCATAAGTATTTCTTTAAATAAATTCTGTAATTGTTAGGTAATATATTTCAGCACCTCGACAAGGTTACAAAGAACTTCCATGTTTGTCAGTATTTCCACGTTATTTTCATTTTGAGAAGACAAAATCCTGGACATACTGGCCACAGTGATCAGCACCTTTGGACTGGTGTTGTGCTGTAATTTGACTCCCCACCACCTGATTGGTCCTTATTCCTAAAGCCTATCCCTACACCCACCTCTGATCTTAACCATAGTAGGGAGCCATTGGTCCCTATCCCTAAAGCCCACCCCTAAACATAAGGATACTAGGGAATCAAATTTCAGCACGACACTGGACAGCTCCCTTTAGAAAGCACTTAAGTTCTACTTTATAACGAGCGATTTACATGCTGGTTTGGGAAACGGGCGTTACTCCATCGTAAAATAATGAGAGCTGTTAGTTAAGATGATTGTTAAAGTTGCAATTTTATCGGGAAACACAGCCACTGGATCTGTTTTTCTTGTTTTCTTGTAGAATAAAACAACTTGTGTGCATTTGTGAATGCATCCAGCATCTACGTTGCTCTCTAAATCACCCATTCACTTTTAATTGCGAGGCGATTGTTTGCTCAATGTCTCGTGGTGCACATTTCTTAAAATGTCATGGCATTTTCCAGATTGAAAATTTTATTTAATATTTTTGCAATGGTCAGCTTGCAATGGTCAACTGTAGGGTTTAGTTATAGGATTTTCTCCATTTATGATATATTTTAATGACGTATGCGACATCTGTGATGTACGGTATGTTCTGTATGGAGGGAAACGTCTCGGGTTACTTGACTGTAACCCTTGTTCCCTGAAAAAGCGGAATGAGATGCTGCGCTTAATTAAGCGCTTATGGGAACGTCTTTAGAAGTGACCAGCTGTGAATATGTGTGCAACACGTCAATGAAATTGACTAGAACCTTTATAGCCTCTGTTGGTGACATCATCAGAATGCGCCAGTACCAGGGGCTATAAATAGATGTGCCACAGGTGCATCATCAGGTATATTTGTCTGAAGAGCAGTCCTGGGACATCCTCAGTGCGACAATAAAGCGCAGCATCTCATTCCGCTTTTTCAGGGAACAAGGGTTACAGTCAAGTAATCCGAGACGTTCCCTGTCAAAAGCTACACTTAATGCTGCACTTGATTAAGCACTTATGGGAACGAGAATACCCACGCCGCCTCACTGTGGGTTTCTGGACCCCTTACGGTTGTGTAGTGTGTGCTCACAAGAACGCAAAATGTCTCAGACATGAGCTTGTGACGTTGACTCAAGGACGTGAGAGCCCGGAGTGGCATGAACATCCAAACTATAAAATCTTATGAATGTGTGCGGAGAGAACCAGCCTGCCGCATTACAAACATGCTGCAGAGGGGCACCCCCCACCAAAGCTTTAGAAGAAGTGACACCCTGGTAGAATGAGCCCTGATGCCTACTGGCGAAGCTTGACCGCGCGCCTCATAGGCAATGGCAATAGCATCCCTCACCCAATGTGACATTGTTTTGTGGCGGCCGCCCCATTACGGCCCCCATGACAAACAAATAGTTGCCCTGACTTACGCCACTGGATAGTACGGTGGATGCTGGCCTGAAGAGCACGGACTGGACACAGTCTGTGAAGTTTCTCCTGATCCGGCGTTGTGAACGGCAGAGGACAGAAGGCCTCAAGAGTGACCGGATGTACGGTCAAGAAAGGAACCTTAGGCAGGTAGTCAGGATGAGGAAGCAATATCGCTTTCGCCATTCCTGGTGCAAAGTCTAAGCAGGATGGCAAGACAGACAGAGCCTGCAAATCCCCAATTCTTTATAAAGAAGTGATAGCCATAAGAAAAACCATCTTTAGAGTCCGGAGCTTGTCAGACACCGACTCTAGAGGTTCAAAGGCGGTCTCAACCAGACCCTCAAGGACTATAGCTAAGTCCCATGAAGGGATCGTGGTTCTAACGGGAGGCCTCAGTCGCATGGCCCCACGGACGAAGCGAGCGAGCACAGGGCCGCATAAACCCTGAGAGTGGCGGGGCATGTACCTACTGATAATTTCTCCTGCAGGAAGTCCAGAACTGAAGCAATCTGGCAGTTAACTGGATCTGCATTATGTGCAGTGCACCACCTTTCAAAGACACCCCATTTATTGGCATAACATTTTCTAGTGGACGGAGCCCTTGCACTCAGAATGGTCTCAAGAACTTCAGGTGAAAACAAAGTGTCCCTCAGTTGGTACGCTTCAAGGGCCAAACATGAAGGTTCCACAGCTCGGGCCGGGGATGAAATATTGTTCCCTGCGCTTGAGACAAAAGGTCCCTCCTCTCCGGTATTGCCCAGGGCGAGCCGTTGAGGAGAGATATTATCTCCGAGAACCATACTCTGTTCAGCCAATGTGGCGCTATCAGTAAGAGGTAAGATCCTTGTTGACAAACTCTGGCTAGAACTCCCGGGAGCAGAGAAACCAGAGGAAACGCAAAGAGGTCCACCTCTTAAATCTTAACCAGATTTGTTTCACTAACTCGGGGTGGAGTTTCCATTCTCACATCGGTATTTTCTGTCTGGACAGTAAATCCACTCCCACATTCAGGCATCCAGGGATATATACTGCTTTGAGTGACAGGAGCTTGCCCTGGGCCCAAAGAAAAATCTGCCACACTAGTCTGTTTAGTTGGCACGACCGCAGACCTCCTTGGTGATTTATGTAAGAGACTGCCGCTGTGTTGTCCACCCGCACCAGGACATGGCAGCCTCTCAGATGCTGGAGGAAATATTTCAGGACCATAAATACAGCCATCAACTCGAGACAGTTGATGTGCCAATCGAGCTGATGACCCTCCCATTCAGGGCCGACAGGGAGGCGTCTGTCATTTGCAATCTGCGACAGCAAGACACACCTAGAGTGGGACCCAAGGTGAGGAACCGGGGTCTGAGCCACATAGAGAGGGTACGTAGCCCGCGGCACGTAACACTTATCTGCCTTCGGGGATTGGCCCTTGGATGAAATCCCCTGGCTTTGAGCCACAACTGAAATGGTCTCATATGCAAAAGGCCCATTGGGATCACAGACGACGCAGATGCCATGAGACCTAACATTCATTGATACTGAAGAACAGTACGATCTTGG